>NC_044041.1:155864896-156173734 GCF_901765095.1 Microcaecilia unicolor
CTCCTTCCACCAGGTCTCAGTAATGCCTATTATATCCAATTTTTCATTTAGTGCAATATATTCCAACTCTCCCATCTTATTTCTTAGACTCCTAGCATTTGCATATAGACATTTCATAGTATGTTTGTTGTTCCTATTTGCATGATGCTTAGTACCTGACACTATTGATTTGCCATCTTTTGTCTGATCTTTAGTTGTATTTAAGGGCACCTGGCCTACCACGGTCTGTTGTGCAACCTCACTATCCAGAAACCCTATCTTCCCTGTTTGTGAGGTATCTTTGCAAGATACCTTTTCCCGAACCATGCGCTTTTGAGTGACTGGCGGCCTTCCCCCCCCCCCCCCCCCCCCCCCATTTCTAGTTTAAAAGCTGCTCTATCTCCTTTTTGAATGCTGACGCCAGCAGCCTGGTCCCACCCTGGTTAAGGTGGAGCCCATCCTTTCAGAATAGGCTCCCCCTTCCCCAGAATGTTGCCCAGTTCCTAACAAATCTAAAACCCTCCTCCCTGCACCATCGTCTCATTCACGCATTGAGACTCCGGAGCTCTGCCTGTCTCTTGGGCCCTGCGCATGGAACAGGTAGCATTTCAGAAAATGCTACCCTACAGGATCTAGATTTGATCTTTCTACCTAAGAGCCTAAATTTGGCTTCCAGAACCTCTCTCCCACATTTTCCTATGACCTGATTATTTCACACCCTCATTCAAAATTTAGAATTTCATCACTACGAACCCTACCCTCTCTCATGGTCAGATCATTTCTGTGTCTTCTTCCAAATTTTTTCTTATCCAGTTTTCTCCCTCTGTAGGATACTGGTCTAGGTGGTTGGGCCATATTGATCCCCTTTCTCTATCTCCTTTGCAGGATTGTTTTCCTCTTGATTTCTTTGAACTAGAAATTAGTGATCAGGTTACCTCCTGAAAATCATCATTAAAGGCAATCCTAGATAGAAAAGCACTGCAGAAGTTCATTCAGAATCGCTCACGTAATCATCAGCTGACGTCAGGTAAGGTGGGCAGAACATCTATGGCGTAAACACAGATCGCAAAGTTCACTTCAACAATGTAGGCAAATTCAACAATATTATTCCATGCAGCTCCAATTAGCAAAAAAGACCCTTTTTGTCAACAAATTCAGGAGGCAGGAAACTCCACTAAACAGCTATTCCATACTTTTAATAATCTTACCTCTGCTTTTAGTGGTGGAGTAGCCTAGTGGTTAGTACAGCAGACTTTGATCCTGGGGAACTGGGTTCAATTCCCATTGCAGCTCCTTGTGACTCTGGGAAAGTCACTTAACCCTCCCTTGCCCCAGGTACAAATAAATACCTGTATATACTATGTAAACCGCTTTGAATATAGTTGCAAAAACCATAGAAAGGCAGTATATCAAGTCCCTTTCCTTTTCCCTAAAGGGGATGCATCTAGAACATCCCTTTCTTCAAAAAGTCTAGCTAGATACTTTAACTCGAAAATAGAGACACTTAGAGCTCTTTTTTTTCTCAGCATCACAGTCATCCACTACTACTTCATCCATAACAGATATAGCCTCCTCAGTGATCACTGCTTCATGGACAGAATTTAATGTCCCCACCATAACCTCAGTTTCACAAAGACTGAAAAAGCACAATGTGACTTACTATTCTTTAGATCTTTTCCCATCAGCTTGGTTAAAACATCCGACTCTGAGCCTCACTCCATTCCTTCATTCGATTATTACGCATAGCTTAACAACAGGGATAGTATCATCATCTCTCAAACAGGAGCTTATCAAACCTATTCTTAAGAAACCTACATTAGATCAGCTTCAACCAAATAGTTATCGCCCTGTATCTAAGCTCCCTTTTCTATCAAAGATCTGGGACACAACATTTATTGAACAGCTTCAATCTTATATTGAATCTACCAATGCATTACACCCATGACAATCGGGCTTTAGGAAAGGCCATAATACAGAAACAATTCTCACCTCACTCTTAAGTGAGCTTCATTCTAATCTTGAACAGGGCAGGATTGCTCTGCTCATATCCTTAGATCTTTCAGCAGTCTTCAACCTTATTGATCAGTCTCTTTTTATTTCTCACCCGGCATCCTTGGGTATCTCTGGTACAGTACTGCAGTGGTTCACTTCTGTTCTAGAACATCGGACTTTTACAATTGTTCAATTCACATCTACCTCTTCATCCTAGACACTTTCTTGTGGTGTTTTCTAGGGTTCAGTACTTTCACCATCTCTCTTTAATCTTTTCATCAGTCCACTTGCACTACTTATTCAAACCTATGGTATTACTACTTACTCATGCAAACGACTTCCTGCTGGTCTATTATACTGCTCCTGCATCTCCCACCTCAAGCTCCTTTCAGGTTTGCCTCCAGAAGGTAGCTGTCTGGTTAAAGGAACACCGTTTGATCCTAAATCCTGATAAAACAGTAGCCTGTTGGATTACATGCTCTTCATCACTCATTCCTTCCCTTACACCAGTGCTTTTTGATAAGCAAATAGTTCCAGTCACTTCATTCAGATACCTAAGGGTTCTTCTAAACTCAGAACTGTCATTTGCACCTCAGATATCCCAAGTTTTGAGAGCTGGTTTCTTTTTTCTCCATCGTCTTAGAGCGGTCCACAATATACTAGATTCGACCACCCTCTCTTCTCTATGCTATGCCTATGTCAACTCTCACTATGATTACTGCAACTCTATTTATGCAGGTATTACTAAGGCCAATATCAAACATCTTCAAACCTTACAAAATACTGCAGCCCATCTTATCTGTAATGCTAAATGACGTGATCATGTCTCTCTGCTGTTACAACATTTACATTGGCTTCCAACTGAATACCAGATTAAATTCAAAATTCTTGTGATGACATTCAAAACACTGCGGACCGTTACCCCCCCTCCCCCCCTTACAAACCTACCCATACACTTCGCTCTTTAATGGATAAAAGGCTTGTTCTGCCACCACCAGCAAGGGCAAAATGGGAATCCACGTGCTCCTCTGCATTTTGTTTCCTTGCCTTGGCCCTTTGGAACTCGCTTCCTCAAAATCTTAGATTATTCATACACTCCTGAAAACACATTTTTTCAATCTGGCCTTTGGATTATCAAGGGAGTTTTGATTTAGCTCTGGGTTGTCTTTATAGTCTACTGATCGATTACTGCAATTGGGGGGAGGGAAGACATGAAGGACATAACTGATGTTTTATAATGATATTGATACATCTGAATCAAAGTTTGTTGTTTTTATCTGTCTATGAATGATTGTAAGTGAACACTTGTTTACTGAATGTCTGCCCTGTGCAAATGAGCTTTACTATCTTCTTGTACTATACATCTATGTTCACTTATAAATGTTTTGAATTTATTGTAAACTGTTTTGACTTGACTACAAGAGAAACGGTATATCAAATATAATAAACAATAAAATACAGGCACATATTTTTATCTGCTCCTTCCTTTTCTCTATAGAACAGTCTCCAAATAGGCATATTCTTGATGCCTAAAAATAGGTGCTCCTTCACAGAATTACCCTCCATATGCTAAAACTCAGCCCTAGAAGGATAATTTTATAGTAGGGCACCTGGGTTAGTAGAGCAGGAAGGCGCCTATTTTATAATGACACGTGAAGCCAAATTTTACATAGAAGGTTGAGATGATGATGTTCACAATTCTCAAGGTATTTTACAAAAGACAATGAGAAATATAAAGCCTTTTGCAAAATACTATGATATGCAGGAGTACAAGCGTATCTGCTGGCACATCCAGCAGGAACAGCAATTTCACAAGTTGCAAGTGCAGAAAAAATAGCATCCTGCTCTTCCTGTCTGCAGCTTCTTAAAACTGCTACTCTCAATGGCACAGATTCTCCCCCCATTCCTGCACCACTGACAAATTTAGACCCACTGATATCACAAATAGCAGGCCCAAACCCCCCCCCCCCCAACTTCCCCAACAAAGGCAGTCTACCCCGATGAAGACCCACATCCCTACCCCTTTTCCAGGTCTTACCAAGGTCTCTCTGCCCCTTATGGTACTGTGTTTTAAAATATAGTGGCTACACCCTTATTTGGCAGCTTGATTCCAAATGGTAGCACAGCAAGGCTGCTGCCATTTTGAACCCAGTGACAACAAGGACAGGGGCGAATGGAGATCACTCCTGCCCAGTGGCATAGCCAGACCTGGCATTTTGGGTGGGCCCAGAGCTAATATGGGTGGGCATTGTGTATCTAGGTATGAGCAGTGTTTCTTGGGATACTACAAAATAATGCTTTAGAATGCACTTGATGATGGATTTCTAAGTAGCGTGCCCAACAGTTGCAACTGCAGAGCCCACCTCCACCCAGCAACCAACCTACATTAAATTTAAAACTTTCTTTTTTTTATTTTAACCTGGGCACTGCAGACCATCTCCACCCAAAAACCAACCACCTTTTTAAAATTTTAACCTGAGCACTATTAAAATTTATTGTTGGTGGGTTTCTGGGTGGGGGTGGGCTCTTTACTGCTGGAAGAGCCTACCCCCACCCAGAAATCCACCACCAGTCAGCATTTTGATTACACTCTGTACACATGAAAAATTTAAAAATATATTTATTTTACCTGGGCAGGAGCACTCTATGCTGCATGTGTGCACTATGCTGGCTCCTGTGCCTGCTCGGGGGCTGCGGGGGGGGGGGGGGGGGGGAACTGATGAATAACAAAAGGCTGATCGTGACTCGATCCAGCGAGGGCACCCGTTATCTGGCACAGTGGAGGAGCCTCGACAGAGCCGGCAGTCGAAGCCTTTCCCATGCGGCACTGCGGGGAGCAACAAGGCACAGCAGCTTACAAAGCCAGACGAAAGTTAGTGAGGCGAGGGAGTAATGACACTAGCATGCAGCACTTAATAGTATACCAAGACTTCTGCATTCAGGACTCAACCCGTACCGCACTACTAAACCCCCCCCCCCCCCCAAAAAACATTTAGGCAGGTAGGAGGAGGAGGTCCACCCAGAAGAGCTGATGGCTGCCTAAAAGCAGGTGGGAGGTGACTGAGCCATGGAAGAAAGGCTGTGCACTTCGGTGCCTAAACTGGGTGGGCCTGGGCCAGCCCGTAGCTACGCCCCTGCCCCCCCCCCCCCAGAGACTCCCAATAAGACCTGAGGTTTGTGGTCTTCCTCTTGAGATACAGGCTGCCCTTATCAGGAGGTGTGAGGAATTTGGGGGATTCCTGTTTTTGAAGTTGGAGGAGTTATGTGGGCGGATCCTTTGGTGGGAGAACTACTTGGACAATTTGTTTATAGTTTTATTTCCTTGCTCCGGAATTCTTTTGAATTAGTGGACAGATTGTGTGCCACTTTAATGTGAGTGCAGTGGCAGTTCATTAGAACACTATATTTATACTATAAAAAACTCAGACTCCTGATGCAGGCCGTGTCGAATCATTTGAAGATTTATGATTAAATCGTTTTCAGCTATTTCTGTCGCCTCCACTGTGTTGTTTGTCCTGACATTTGATCGTGGAGTTTGTTTCTTCTGTGGTTTTCCTGGATGCTTGTTGGTGACATGGGGGGGGGTTCAGGAGGAGGCATATTTGTGATACCGAGGGGGGGGGGGTAAGAGATGCCTATTTGTGATTTTGTGGGGGTGTTAGGGGTATAGAAGGGCAAATTCTATTGGATCTTTGCACCTACCCTGTGTGCCTCAGGGCAGGTGTAAAACACGATGTGGAGATTTTTTTTTTGTCTCCAGTTGTATTCCCCTTGTAAAATGGGGAATACAGGTCTAGATTTTAAAAGGGTGTAGTTTACAATCTATATAGTAACATAGTAAGTGACGGCAGATAAAGACCTTAATGGTCCATCCAGTCTGCCCAACAGTCACATTCATTATCAATTCAAGATTAAATCAACAATGAACATGATATTATATACTTGATCATGATCTTTCTTTCGTGTTTCTGAGACATAGACCGTAGAAGTACACCTGGCTCTGTCCTTATGCTCCAACTACTGGAGTTGCCGTCAAAGCACACTCTAGCCTATCCAAATCTGTCTTGTCATTTGTGGAACACAGACCATAAAAGTCTGACCAGCACTGTCCTCACGTTCCAAATTATTGGAATTTCCGTCAAAGATCTCTCCAGCCCATCCTACAACTAGATTGCTATATGTGGGACTCAGACCATATAAGCCAGCCCAGCCAGAGTTGCCTTCTACTACTACTACTATTTAACATTTCTAGAGCGCTACAAAGTGTACGCAGCGCTGTACAAACACAGAAGAAAGACAGTCCCTGCTCAAAGAGCTTACAATCTAATAGACAAAAAGTAAAGCATTTAAATTTAAAATATTTAAGCAGTCAAGCACAAGAGAACAGTCACAGAAGGACAGAAGATGTTGAAGGGTGGTCAGTGTGATTAGGTGTAACTCTGGTTGGAGTAGTGGGAGAAGGTGATAGAAGAATAGAAATGGGTGAGGTAAAGTAATGAGTGGGTTGATAGGGAGGTTATATAAGACATGTCACTCTAGGGGTGGGTGGGTAGAGGGGTAGGGTGGGTGGAAGCAGGAGAAGGTATTCTCTGCAGCCTATCTGTGAGATGGAAAATGCTCTCTGAAGCTGCTGCTATAAGTTGTTAGTTTTCTCTCCCTGAAAGAGATCCAAGCCACACCCACGAAGTTCAAACTGTCAGTGGGGAGGGTGAGGGGAGGAAATGGCAGTGCTTGATGAAAAAGAGAGCTCAGTTTGATAGGAGATATACTATAGGATGTCATTCTGAGGCCAGGCTAAGTCTAAAGCAGGAGAAGGTATTCTCTGCAGCCTATCTGTGAGATGGAAAATGCTCTCTGAAGCTGCTGCTATAAGTTGTTAGTTTTCTCTCCCTGAAAGAGATCCAAGCCACACCCATGTAAATATCTACTTTCTAAAATCACTACTTGCATGTGTAGCCAATCTGTACATTCCATATCATCAAGCTGATCAATCCATAGACTGGTGGGTTGTGTCCATCTACCAGCAGGTGGAGATAGAGAGCAAACTTTTGCCTCCCTATATGTGGTCATGTGCTGCCGGAAACTCCTCAGTATGTTCTCTATCTCAGCAGGTGGTGGTCACACACAGCAGCAGCTCTGGCTAGGCCTCCAAGCCTAATCCTTAGGTTTTGTTGAGGCCTGGGGTTGAGGGCTCTTTTGAGCAAGTGCAAACCTGGTGGTGCCAGGTCCCTCCTTTTCTCCCCCCTCCCGCTGGCTCCGTTTAAAAAAAAAAAAATTTTAAACGTCTTTAAAGGCGTTTAATTCGACGTTTCTTTAAACGTTCATTGCAGCTACTCACTGGGACACCAGTTCGTTACAGCTCGGAGCGGCAAGCAGGTAATTTTACCTTTTTATAGCGGGCAGGGGGTTCCCCGATTCTTCTCCTCGTGGCATATGGCGTCGGAGGGCGAGGGCGCAAAGGGTCGCTCCCCGGATCGCTGGAGCGCTTCTAGAGGGGATGCGGGGGTTTTACAACCTGATTCGCCCTTGATGGGTGACAGTTTAGTGACCGATGAATGTCCCGGTCGTTCCTCCGGCGTAGCGGTTTTTTCCCGCCATAAACGCCCATCCCCCGCTCCTCGCCTCCGCCATCTTGGCCGGCCACGCGGCTCGGACGGCTTCTTCGTGGGCCGCCCTTGAGGTTGGAGACATTAATGCCATGAACGCCCTTAATTTGGGCGACGGCACAAGCGGCTAAAGTTAAGCGCCGTTCTTCCCGCGCGGCTCCTTCGCGGAGTTTCGCGCCGGACGCCATTTTGGATGCGCAGCATGTCTCTCCCCCGCTATTGCGAGCGCCGGTTGAGAGTGCGTCTAGGGCTGTTGCCCAGGCTGCGGAAGTGCACAGTCTGGGGGGTTTCTCCCCCGAGTTTGTTTTGCTGCTGCATCAGGCTTTCCTCATGCAAAACGCTGCCCCTGCTCCCTCTTCTGATAAAGAGGTTGAGGTCCCCAGAGGTAAACGCCCTCGGGTTGATTTCCAGGCCTTGGAGGACTTTGTCTCCTCCGATGTAGATGAGGGCAGCGTGTCTGAGGTCTCCCAACGGTCCTTTGCGGATTCCTTGGAGGAGATAGATCCCCGCTCGGATGGAGCGGATGACCCCTCTGCAGCGCGGCTTTTTAGCCCAGAGGATTTGCCCAACCTGTTTTTACAGGCCATGGACACTTTGAAGATTTCCTCTCCGGAGGACGTCTCTCCCTCAGCCCCTGTTGGCTCTGCCATTATGCTGGGGACGAAGCGCCCGCCTAGATCCTTCCACGTGCATGATGCCATGCACACCTTAATTGCGGCTCAATGGGATGTCCCGGAAACGAGCCTTAAAGTGGCTAGGGCTATGTCCCGCCTCTATCCTTTGGCTGTGAGTGAACGTGAGGCCTATCTGTGGCCTACCGTGGATTCTTTAATCACTGCGGTGACTAAGAAAACGGCGTTGCCGGTGGAAGGTGGCACGGCCCTAAAGGACGCCCAAGACAGAAGATTGGAGGCGGCCTTAAGGTCGTCCTTTGAGGCAGCTGCTTTAAGTTTGCAGGCCTCAGTTTGCGGCTCCTATGTGGCCAGGGCGTGCCTGACTATGGTGCAGCGGGCTTCCTCCTCGGATCTTTCCTTGAGGGCTGATTGGCCGGCCCTGGAATCGGGCTTAGCCTATTTGGCAGACTTGCTGTATGATGTCTTGAGAGCCTCAGCTAAAGGCATGGCTCAGACAGTCTCTGCGCGGCGGTGGCTTTGGCTGAAACATTGGTCTGCTGACCACGCCTCTAAATCCCGCCTGGCTAGATTGCCTTTTAAAGGCAAGCTGCTCTTTGGGGTCGAGCTGGACAAAATCGTGACCGATCTCGGCACGTCTAAGGGCAAGAAATTACCAGAGGTCAGGGCTCGGGCTAGTACTCGTCCCGGTACCTCCAGAGGACGGTTGCTGGAAGCCCGTCGGTACCGCCCGGGCAAGTCGGGTTCCTCTGCCCCCTCTTCCTTCAAGAGGAATTTCTCCCCCAAGCAGCATTCCTTTCGCAGAGACCGCCGTCCCGGAGGTGCTCCCTCCGGTCCTCCCCCAGGGTCTCGTACCCAATGACGGGGCCTTGGTCCACGCCCCAGTGCAGATTGGAGGACGGCTGTCCTCGTTTCTGGGCGAGTGGACCACTATAACTTCAGACGCGTGGGTGCTGGAAGTCATCAGAGACGGCTACAAGCTAGAGTTCTGCCAACCCTTAAGAGACGGGTTTGTACTCTCTCCCTGCAAGTCTCCGGTCAAGCTGTGGCAGTGCAGCAGACCTTGGACAACCTGATCCGCCTGGGTGCGGTCGTTCCGGTGCCAAAAAATCAGATTGGCAAGGGACGTTACTCCATTTACTTTGTGGTTCCAAAGAAAGGAGATTCTGTCCGGCCTATCCTCGACCTCAAAGGGGTCAATCGGGCCTGGAAAGTGAGGCACTTTCGCATGGAGACTCTCCGCTCTGTTATAGCGGCAGTGAAGGCAGGAGAGTTCTTGGCTTCCTTGGACATCAAGGAAGCGTACCTGCATATTCCCATCTGGCCTCCTCTCCAACGCTTTCTGCGTTTTACAGTCCTGAGACGACACTTCCAGTTCAGAGCCCTCCCTTTCGGGTTGGCTACTGCTCCGCGGACCTTTTCCAAAGTAATGGGGGTCATAGCGGCCTTCCTGCTAAAGGAAGGAGTACAAGTCCATCCTTATCTGGACGACTGGTTGATCCGAGCCCCCTCTTATGCAGAGTGCGGCAAAGCTATGGACCGGGTAGTTGCTCTTGTGAGCTCCCTGGGATGGATCATCAACTGGAAGAAGAGCCAGCTGCGCCCGACTCAGTCCCTGGAGTATCTGGGAGTTCGATTCGACACCCAAGTGGGCAGAGTGTTCCTGCCAGACAATCGGATTGTCAAGCTTCAGGCTCAGGTGGACTAGTTCCTAGTAGCCTCTCCTATTCGGGCTTGGGACTACGTGCAGCTGTTGGGCTCTATGACGGCCACGATGGAAGTAGTGCCCTGGGCCAGGGCTCATATGAGACCACTACAGCTATCTCTGCTGCTGCGCTGGACTCCGATGCGGAGGATTATGCTGTGCGCCTTCCCGTGGACCCAGCAGTGCGCAAGGCGCTGAGCTGGTGGACGCAGACAGACAAGTTGTCTGCAGGATTGCCTCTGGTGACCCCGGAGTGGATTGTCGTCACGACAGACGCCTCTTTGATGGGCTGGGGAGCCCACTGCTTGGGAAGGACAGCGCAGGGGCTCTAGTCTCCTGCAGAGGCAAGTGGTCTATCAACCTCCTGGAACTCAGAGCCATTCGGTTGGTGTTATTGGAGTTCATCCCGGTACTGGTGTTGTAGCCTGTACGGGTCCTGTCGGACAATGCCACGGCTGTGGCCTATATCAACCGCCAGGGAGGTACCAAGAGCGCCCCTCTAGCCAAGGAGGCTATGAGTCTTTGCCAGTGGGCGGAAGCGAACCTGGAGCAGCTTTCAGCGGCCCACATTGCCGGAGTCATGAATGTCAAGGCGGACTTTCTCAGTCGCCATACCTTGGAGCCCGGAGAGTGGCAACTATCTGCTCAGGCGTTCTTGGACATCACGAAGCGCTGGGGCCAGCCGAGCCTAGATCTGATGGCGTCATCGGCCAATTGCCAAGTGCCGCGCTTTTTCAGCAGAGGACGGGACCCTCGATCCCTGGGAGTAGATGCTCTTCTCCAACAGTGGCCGACACAAGAGCTCCTCTATGTGTTCCCGCCCTGGCCCATGTTGGGCAGGGTGCTAGACCGGGTGGCAAAGCATCCCGGCAGGGTAATCCTGGTGGGTCCGGATTGGCCCAGACGTCCCTGGTATGTGGACTTGATCAGGCTCTCAGTCGACGATCCTCTGCGGCTGTCAGTGGAGCAGGGCCTGTTACATCAGGGTCCCGTGGTGATGGAGGATCCCTCTCCCTTTGGTCTTACGGCCTGGCTATTGAGCGGCAGCGTCTGAGGAAGAAGGGCTTCTCAGACAAGGTCATCGCCACTATGCTGAGAGCGAGGAAGCGCTCTACTTCTACTGCTTACGCCAGGGTTTGGCGTATCTTTGCAGCATGGTGTGAAGCAGGCTCACTTTCTCCCTTCACTGCTCCAATTTCTTCAGTGTTGGCGTTCCTGCAAGAAGGTCTGGAGAAAGGCCTGTCGCTCAGTTCCCTTAAAGTCCAGGTAGCGGCTCTGGCTTGCTTCAGGGGCCGCCTGAAGGGTGCTTCCCTGGCTTCGCAGCCAGATGTGGTGCGCTTTCTCAAGGGAGTTAATCACCTGCGCCCTCCTCTGCACTCAGTGGTGCCTGCGTGGAATCTCAACCTGGTGCTAAGAGCATTGCAGAAGCCGCCTTTTGAACCCTTGTCGAGGGCATCTCTGAAAGACCTGACGTTGAAAGCAGTCTTTTTGGTGGCTATCACTTCAGCCAGAAGAGTTTCCGAGCTCCAGGCGCTCTCATGTCGAGAGCCTTTTCTGCAGTTCACTGAGGCAGGAGTGACTATTCGCACAGTGCCTTCCTTCCTGCCCAAGATTTTTTCTCGCTTCCATGTGAATCAGCAGCTCTGTCTCCCTTCCTTTCGTAGGGAGGACTACCCAGAGGAGTACTCTGCTCTTAAATATCTGGATGTGAGACGAGTCATCTTCAGATACTTGGAAGTGACCAATGATTTCCGGAAATCGGATCATCTGTTTGTCCTGTTTGCAGGTCCTCGTAAGGGTCTGCAGGCTGCTAAGCCTACAGTGGCAAGATGGGTCAAGGAAGCCATTGCAGCGGCTTATGTGGCCGCGGGGAAGGTGCCGCCTATCCAGCTGAAGGCTCACTCCACGAGAGCTCAGGCGGCCTCGATGGCAGAGGCCGGATCCGTCTCCTTGGAAGAGATATGCAAGGCGGCAACTTGGGCTTCGGCTCATACATTCTCCAAGCATTACCGTTTGACTGTGGCTGCACGGGCGGAGGCCCGGTTTGGAGCTTCAGTGTTGAGGTCAGGGATTTCAATGTCCCGCCCTGGGTGAGTACTGCTTCGGTACATCCCACCAGTCTATGGATTGATCAGCTTGATGATATGGAAGGTAAAATTATGTATAATCATACCTGATAATTTTCTTTCCATTAATCATAGCTGATCAATCCATAGCCCCTCCCAGATATCTGTTCTGTTTTATTCTGGTTGCATTTCAGGTTCAAGTTTAGTCTTCAGTTATTTCAGAAAGACTTCGTGTTCAAGTTCTTTCACTTGGATTCTTCAAGAGTTGAGACGAGTTTGTGTTACAGTGAGCTGCTGCATTCCTCTCCCCTCCGTTTTACGGGGCTGGATTGAGACATAAATTCTGCCGGCACTCCCTCCCGCTTCGTGCGGCTGTAGGGCAGCTTTGTACCCCTCCCGCTTCGGCGGTGTTAGGGTCAGTCAGCTCCTCCCGCGGTTGCGGTTGCAGGATAAGCCAGATCCCCCCGCATCGGCGGGTGTGGTGTCCCTCCCCCGCTCCGCGGGGATGAGCTGGACGGATTCCCCTCCCCCACTTGTGTGGGGATGAGCTGGGTTAATTCCCCTCCCCCGTTTCGGCGGTGGTGAGCTGGGCAGAGTGTCCCTTCGTGGGTGTAATTCTCTAAGTGCTGAGTCCTGCGGATGGAGCTTTGATATCGACATACTGAGGAGTTTCCGGCAGCACATGACCACATATAGGGAGGCAAAAGTTTGCTCTCTATCTCCACCTGCTGGTAGATGGACACAACCCACCAGTCTATGGATTGATCAGCTATGATTAATGGAAAGAAAATTATCAGGTATGATTATACATAATTTTACCTTTACAGCTGCTATATACATACAGTTAGGGCCCTAGCGCTTGTATGTCTTAATAAAATACTAGCACAGATTCTGCATATTGAAGGCACTGACATTACAACTGCTTGGAAGCAAATGTAAATCTACTGGAATACAGTAATATGCATGTAAATCACAACCCTGCTCAAACTCTGCACCCGGGCACACCTACTTTACTCACCAGCTTAAACTATGCATACTTTTAGGCATGACCTAATTTTATAAGAGCCCAATTACACATATAAATCAACATTTTACACATGAAAATGATTATAATTACCCAAATAGGTAATGTAGAGCTATGAAATTTCAGGTATTGATTTATCATTAATTTACTGCATTTTTTTTCTTTAGTTATACAATTCCCTCCAGGTGCCTAACTTCCATTCCTTAATATAACCCCACTTGAGTGGCTAAATTTAGGCACTCTGCCGTATTTAAATTCTGAAGGCTTTCATCCAACTTTCTGTTTTACTTAGGAAGCTAACCAGCTTATAATCGAAAGTGATCGCCGGCCATCTTCCGACACAAATCGGGAGACGGCCGGCGATTTCTTAAAAGCGGCGAAATCGGTATAATCGAAAGCGGCATTTTTGACAGCATCGCCGCTTTCCCGTCGATTCGCCGGCGAAAGTTCATGGGGGCGTGTTGGTAGATTAGCGAAGGCGGGACATGGGCGGGCATGGGCGTGGCTACCAGATGGCCGGCTTTCACCGATAATGGGAAAAAAAAAACGGCGTTAAGCAGTATTTCGCCGGCTTTACTTGGTCCTTTTATTTTCACGACCAAGCCTCAAAAAGGTGCCCCAACTGACCAGATGACCACTGGAGGGAATGGGGGATGACCTCCCCATACTCCCCCAGTGGTCACCAACCCCCTTCCATACTAAAAACATAAAACTAAAAACCTTTTTTGCCAGCCTGTATGCCAGCCTCAAATGCCATACCCACCTCCATGACAGCAGAAAGTGAATGATACATACCTGTAGCAGGTGTTCTCCGAGGACAGCAGGCTGATTGTTCTCACGACTGGGTGACGTCCGCGGCAGCCCCCACCAACCGGAAAAAGCTTCGCGGGACGGTCGGCACGCAGGGCACGCCCACCGCGCATGCGCGGCCGTCTTCCCGCCCGTGCGCGACCGCTCCCGCCAGTTGAATGACAAGCAATAAAATATGAAACACAACTCCAAAGGGGAGGAGGGAGGGTAGGTGAGAACAATCAGCCTGCTGTCCTCGGAGAACACCTGCTACAGGTATGTATCATTCACTTTCTCCGAGGACAAGCAGGCTGCTTGTTCTCACGACTGGGGTATCCCTAGCTCTCAGGCTCACTCAAAACAAGAACCCAGGTCAATTGAACCTCGCAACGGCGAGGGTACAACAGAAATTGACCTACGAAGAACAACTAACTGAGAGTGCAGCCTGACCAGAATAAATTCGGGTCCTGGAGGGTGGAGTTGGATTTACACCCCAAACAGATTCTGCAGCACCGACTGCCCGAACCGACTGTCACGTCGGGTATCCTGCTGGAGGCAGTAATGTGATGTGAATGTGTGGACAGATGACCACGTCGCAGCCTTGCAAATCTCTTCAATAGTGGCTGACTTCAAATGGGCCACTGACGCTGCCATGGCTCTAACACTATGAGCCGTGACATGACCCTCAAGAGCCAGCCCAGCCTGGGCGTAAGTGAAGGAAATGCAATCTGCTAGCCAATTGGAGATGGTGCGTTTCCCGACAGCGACCCCTAGCCTGTTAGGGTCGAAAGAAACAAACAATTGGGCGGACTGTCTGTGGGGCTGTGTCCGCTCCAAGTAGAAGGCCAATGCTCTCTTGCAGTCCAATGTGTGCAACTGACGTTCAGCAGGGCGGGTATGCGGCCTGGGGAAGAATGTTGGCAAGACAATTGACTGGTTAAGATGGAACTCCGACACCACCTTCGGCAGGAACTTTGGGTGGGTGCGGAGCACTACTCTGTTGTGATGAAATTTGGTATACGGAGCATGAGCTACCAGGGCTTGAAGCTCACTGACCCTACGAGCTGAAGTAACTGCCACCAAGAAAATGACCTTCCAGGTCAAGTACTTCAGATGGCAGGAATTCAGTGGCTCAAAAGGAGGTTTCATCAGCTGGGTGAGGACGACGTTGAGATCCCATGACACTGTAGGAGGCTTGATAGGGGGCTTTGACAAAAGCAAGCCTCTCATGAATCGAACGACTAAAGGCTCTCCAGAGATGGCTTTACCTTCCACACGATAATGGTAAGCACTAATCGCACTAAGGTGATTCCTTACTGAGTTGGTCTTGAGGCCAGACTCTGATAAGTGCAGAAGGTATTCAAGCAGGTTCTGTGCAGGGCAAGAACGAGGTTCTAGGGCCTTGCTCTCACACCAAACGACAAACCTCCTCCACTTGAAAAAGTAACTCTTTTTAGTGGAATCCTTCCTAGAGGCAAGCAAGACCCGGGAGACACCCTCAGACAGACCCAACGCAGCGAAGTCTACGCCCTCAACATCCAGGCCGTGAGAGCCAGGGATTGAAGGTTGGGGTGCAGCAACGCTCCGTCGTTCTGCGAAATGAGAGTCGGAAAACACTCCAATCTCCACGGTTCTTCTGAGGACAACTCCAGAAGAAGAGGGAACCAGATCTGACGGGGCCAAAAGGGCGCTATCAGAATCATGGTGCCGCGGTCTTGCTTGAGCTTCAGTAAGGTCTTCCCCACCAAAGGTATGGGAGGATAAGCGTACAGGAGGCCGGTCCCCCAATGAAGGAGAAAGGCATCTGACGCTAGCCTGCCGTGTGTGTGAAGTCTGGAACAGAACAGAGGCAGCTTGTGGTTGGTCTGAGAGGCGAAAAGATCCACCGAGGGGGTGCCCCACTCTCGGAAGATCTTGCGTACCACTCTGGAATGGAGCGACCACTCGTGCGGTTGCATGACTCTGCTCAGTCTGTCGGCCAGACTGTTGTTTACGCCTGCCAGGTACGTGGCTTGAAGGAGCATGCCAAACCGGCACGCCCAACGCCACATCCCGACGGCTTCCTGACACAGGGGGCGAGATCCAGTGCCCCCCTGCTTGTTGACGTAATACATTGCAACCTGATTGTCTGTCCGAATTTGGATAATTTGGTAGGACAGCCGATCTCTGAAAGCCTTCAGTGCGTTCCAGATCGCTCGGAGCTCCAGGAGGTTGATCTGCAGATCCTT
The DNA here is from genome assembly GCF_901765095.1 of Microcaecilia unicolor. Lineage (NCBI taxonomy): Eukaryota > Metazoa > Chordata > Amphibia > Gymnophiona > Siphonopidae > Microcaecilia > Microcaecilia unicolor. The sequence goes on from NC_044041.1 coordinate 155,880,918, forward strand.
TTCCTGGAGGGACCACAGGCCCTGGGTGTGAAGCCCATCGACATGAGCTCCCCACCCCAGGCGAGATGCATCCGTCGTCAGCACTTTCGTGGGCTGCGGAATTTGGAATGGACGTGCCAGGGTCAAATTGGTCCGGATGGTCCACCAGAGCAGTGAAGTGCGGCAACTGGTGGAGAGGCGGATGACATCTTCTAGATTCCCGGTGGCTTGGAACCACTGGGAAGCTAGGGTCCATTGAGCAGATCTCATGTGAAGACGAGCCATGGGAGTCACATGAACTGTGGAGGCCATATGACCCAGAAGTCTCAACATCTGCCGAGCTGTGACCTGCTGAGACGCTCTGGTCTCCGAAGCGAGGGACAGGAGGTTGTTGGCCCTCGCTTCGGGAAGGAAGGCCTGAGCCGTCTGGGTATTCAGCAGAGCTCCTATGAATTCCAGAGACTGGGTGGGCTGGAGATGGGACTTTGGGTAATTTATCACAAACCCCAGCAGCTCCAGGAGTTGAATAGTGCACTGCATGGACCGGAGGGCTCCTGCCTCCGAGGTGTTCTTGACCAGCCAATCGTCGAGATATGGGAACACGTGCACTCCCAGCCTGCGTAGGTACGCCGCCACCACCATGAGGCACTTTGTAAACACTCGTGGAGCGGAGGCGAGCCCAAAGGGCAGCACACAGTACTGAAAGTGTCGTGCGCCCAGGCGGAATCTGAGATACTGTCTGTGAGCTGGCAGTATCGGGATGTGAGTATATGCATCCTTTAAATCCAGGGAACATAGCCAATCGTTTTTCTGAATCATTGGCAGAAGGGTGCCCAAGGAAAGCATCCTGAACTTTTCTTTGACCAGGAATTTGTTCAGGCCTCTCAGGTCTAGGATGGGACGCATCCCCCCTGTTTTCTTTTCCACAAGGAAGTACCTGGAATAGAATCCCTGCCCTTCCTGCCCGGGTGGTACGGGCTCGACCGCATTGGCGCTGAGAAGGGCGGAGAGTTCCTCTGCAAGTACCTGCTTGTGATGGGAGCTGAAGGATTGAGCTCCCGGAGGACAATTTGGAGGCAGGGAGGTCAAATTCAGGGCGTATCCGCACCGCACTATTTGGAGAACCCACTGGTCGGAGGTTATGAGAGGCCACCTTTGGTGAAAATATTTCAACCTCCCCCCGACCGGCAGATCGTCCGGTACGGACACTTTGAGGGCGGCTATGTTCCCGTGGATCCAGTCAAAAGCCCGTCCCTGGCTTTTGCTGTGGAGGCACAGGGGGCTGCTTAGGCGCACGCTGTTGACGGGAACGAGCGCGCTGGGGCTGTCCCTGTGCCTGACGAGGCCTTCGGGCCGGCTGGTTGTACCTACGCTTTGCAAAAGAATAGGGTGCAGCCTGCCGGGCCCGGGAAAAACGTCCACCTGCTGAGGTGGATGCTGAAGGCGCCCGGTGGGAGAGCTTGTCGAGAGCGGTTTCCCGCTGATGCAGTTGGTCCACCATCTGCTCGACCTTCTCACCAAAAATGTTATCCCCCCGGCAAAGGGACGTCGGCCAGTCTCTGCTGGGTGCGGTTGTCCAGGTCAGAGGCACGCAGCCATGAGAGCCTGCGCATCACTATACCTTGGGCCGCAGCACGAGATGCCACGTCACAGGTGTCATAGATACCCCTGGACAGGAACTTTCTGCACGCCTTCAGCTGCCTGACCACCTCCTGATAAGGCCTGGACTGCTCCGGCTGGAGCTTCTCGACCAGGTCCGCCAGTTGTTGCACATAGGTCCGCATGTGGATGCTCATATAGAGCAGGTATGACTGGATGCGGGTCACGAGCATGGAGGATTGGTAGGCCTTCCTCCCAAACGAGTCCAGAGTGCGAGACTCCCGCCCCGGGGGCGCCGAGGCGGTATCCCTCGAACTCCGTGCTCTCTTGAGAGCAGAATCCACGACCGCCGAGTCATGGGGCAATTGGGGCCGCATTAACTCTGGGTCGGAGTGGATCCTGTATTGGGACTCTGCTTTCTTGGGAATGGTGGGGTTAGTTAACGGTCGCACCCAGTTCCGAAGCAGTGTCTCCTTGAGGACATTGTGCAGCGGCACCGTGGAGGACTCTCTAGGTGGCGATGGATAGTCGAGGACCTCGAGCATCTCGGCCCTCGGCTCTTCCACAGAGACCACGGGGAAGGGAATGCTGATAGACATATCCCGCACAAAGGAGGCAAAGGAGAGGCTCTCGGGGGGTGAGAGCTTCCTCTCCGGTGAAGGCGTGGGGTCCGAGGGAAGGCCCGTAGACTCCTCTGAGGAGAAATATCTAGGGTCCTCCTCTTCCCCCCACGAGTCCTCATCCTCGGTATCGGACATAAGCTCATGTAGCTGAGTCCTGAACCGGGCCCGGCTCGACGTCGAGGCACCGAGGTCTCGGTGTCGTCGAGCGGTGGACTCCCGCGCCGGCGGGGACGGAGCTCCCTCCATCGACGTCGACGGGGACTCCACCTACGTGGCGGTCGAGACCGGCGCCGCAAGCGGCGGCGGTGTCGACGGCCCCGGCGCCGGGCTAGAGCTCACCGGCGCCACAGACATCGGCGCCGAGGGCGCAAGCACCCCCGGCGCCGGCACAGCCTGGCGCATCAGCCCTTCCAGGATCCCCGGAAGGATGGCTCTGAGGCACTCGTCCAGGCCCGCTGCCGGGAAAGGCGGTGGGGCCGGTAGGGGTGTCGGTGCCAGAAGATGATGGGGGCCAGGAGACGGCACCGAGGTGCCGGAACCCTGACGCGTCGGTACCTCGACGACCGACGGGGACCTCTCCTCTCGACGATGACGCTTCGGCGCCGCCTCCTCTCCGATGTCCGGATGCACCGAGGGCGACCGGTGACGACGCTTCTTGTCTTTCTTCCGATGCGCGTCACCGGTGCCGGGAGGTATGGAGGAGGAGGAGGACGATCCCCCTCGGTCCCGGGGAGCCGGGTCAGACAGGGTTCGGTCCCGAGGGCCACGGGCTGAGGGAGTGACCGGGGCCGACTGCCCACGCAGCCGCTCACCTCTACCCTCGCCAGCGGACCGGCGGGCCGACGGGACCTGTTCTCCTGGGGTCGATGCCATCGGTGCCGATGTCTCGGGCATCGATACCGGTACCGAAGGGCCGGGCGTCGATACCGATGCCGTCGAGGTCGACGTCGAGGGGCCGGCGCAAGTTCCAAAAAGACGGTCCCGCAGAACTTGCCTCGCAACCTGAGTCCGTTTCCGGAGACCGAGACACAGGGAACACGACTTGATATTGTGCTCCGGCCCGAGGCACTGGAGGCACCAAGCGTGGGTGTCGGTCTGCGAGATCGGCCGGCCGCAGCGACCACACTTTTTAAATCCACTCGGGACCCTTGAGGACATCGACGGAAAAATCGCGTCGGCGAAGTCAAAGTCGTCAATGGTGGCTGAAATCACACCACGAAAAGGAAAACGACCGTGCGGCCACTAGGCCGCAATGCGGCGTCCCCGCTGGAAGCGAGGGAAAAAGGGAGCACGTGCTCCACACGCGCAGGGTTTCTTTTTTTTTTTTTTTTAAAGAAACCGGACAGTAACTAATCAAAGTGAACAAAGAAAAAGCACGATCCGCGTAAACGCGATCGAAATCCGGCGGCTGAAACAGAGAGAGCGGCGAGGCACGACTCTCTCCAGACGCGGAAAAAAAGGAACTGGCGGGAGCGGTCGCGCACGGGCGGGAAGACGGCCGCGCATGCGCGGTGGGCGTGCCCTGCGTGCCGACCGTCCCGCGAAGCTTTTTCCGGTTGGTGGGGGCTGCCACGGACGTCACCCAGTCGTGAGAACAAGCAGCCTGCTTGTCCTCGGAGAATGTGTTGTATCCTCCGACAGCCTTTCCCTGGTTGCGATGTGGCTCTCGGGTGAGTGTGACACCTTTTCTGTTAGGTGCCCTGCAGAGTCACATTAGCAATGCATTGTGGTGGGTGTAGGGTACTAGGCTCTACTCCCATGGTGATTTTTCCCCCTGCTAACTGGGTCAGAGTGTGCCCTGTTTTGTTTCCTGCTGTAGTCCATGCGGTAGTGGCCATTTTTGTAAGCCAGTTTTAGTTCCCTTTCCTGTGTTACCCACGTTAGAGAATGTAGTTCTTACCTTGAATGATGCTGAAAGAGGGCATTGTACACCATTGTGCCAGCTCTGACCTACTGCTAATCTTAGTACCAGGGGACTCTTTGCCAGTGGGGCACAACCTCTGATCTGCAGTTAACTGTGAGTAAACGTGCTTATTTCAAGAAAGGACTTTTTCAGAGAGATTAGTCTTCAGGTGTGAACTGGTGTGCCAAAGTTATACAGCAGCAATAAGTCCTAGAGGCTGTATGCAGGTCCTTGGAGCAATTTTAGTGGGTGCAGTACATTTGTGGGTAGTGGGTTTGGGGGGGGGGGGGGGGGCTCAGCTCCCAAAGTAAGGGAGCTACTATGCACGTGGGAGATTTTCTGAAGTCCACCACAGTGACCCCTAGGGTGGCTGGTTGGTGTCCTGGCATGTCAGGGGGGCCAGTGCACTAAAAATGCTGGCTCCTCCCACGGCCAAATGCCTTGAATTTGGCCGGGGTTTGAGATGGCCGACATAACTTTCCATTATCGCTGAAAAACAAACCCAGCCATCTCAAACCCGGCAAAGTCCACGGCATTTGGCCGGGCTAAACCGTATTATCGAAAAGAAAAGATGGCCGGCCATCTTTTTCGATAATACGGTTCCGGCCAGCTGTAGCGCTGCCGCCAACATAGATCGCCAGCGATCTATTTGGCCGGCGACGTTCGATTATGCCCCTCTAAATGGCTTTGCAAATCAGCCCCAGCATGGACACTCACTTTTCACGGATCCGACTGAGTTGACTCCTCACCAGTCCCACATACTGGTCAATCTGTGCCTGGAAGACAAAGAGGAGAGAAACAGAGAATCATAAATCCATATCACTGTCTCAATGAACATAAAGTGTGCTTTTGTTCCATTAGAGGAAGGGGAGGAAAGATGCTCTCTAGCTTTTAGGAAGAAAGCCAAAGATCTGGCGCCTTGTTCAGGCATTCAGGGGGGACATGATTAGTCTGTAATAGGACTTTGTGCTCTTTTCCAAGTGCATTTGTTTTTAGCTCTTCTAGTTGTTTACATATGTACTTAGTTGTAATAGTTATTGGTACTCTGATCTCATCCCATGGTTTTCAGTATGACTCCCAGATCTACCCAGGGCCACCGAGAGACTGAGCTGGGCCGGCCCCCCCGGATCGTTGCCGAGTATGGGCACCCTGAGGGGAAAAGCAGCTGCTTGGCAGGCAATGCAGCAGAGTGAAAAGCAGCGCTGGAGAAAGACCTCTTCTGCTGGCGGGGCCTTGGGGACCCCCACCAGCTAAACCAGAAGCCCTGGCCCAAAGCCCTGTTGTGTCTGCTCCTCCCCAGCCTCCAAGGGGAGACCAGCGCTGGAGTTTTCTCTCTCTTGCTCCTGTCGAGACGCAATCACCCGGTTCCCATCAGGAGAGAGAGCGAGCCCGGTGCCAGGCCCCTCCGGAGGCCAGGCTTGGGGAATTTTGCCCCCCCCCCCTCTCGGCGGCCATGGATCTACCTCTACACACCAGAAATTTCAGCAGGAATCCAGGCCCAAGTATCAGCTTGCCTGTCTGATGCCTGGATGTCTCACTGCCATCTGAAACTAAACATGACCAAGACAGCTTCTTGTCTTTCCCCCTAAACCCACCTTTCCTCTTCCCCCATTTTCTATCTCTGTGGATAACACTCTCATCAGCTCGTAACCTTGGGGTTATCTTTGACTCCTCTCTCTTTCTCTGCACATATCCAACAGACTGCTAAAACCTGTCGTTTCTTTCTCTATAATATCACCAAAATTTGTCCTTTTTCTGAGCACACTATCAAAATCCTTATCCACACTCTTATCACCTATTGCAACTTATTTCTCACAGGTCTCTCACAAAGCCATCTCTCTCCCCTTCAATCTGTTCAAAATTCTGCTGCACGATTTATATTCCGCCAGTGTTGCTATGGTCATATTAGCCCTCTCCTCAAGTCACTTCATTGGCTCTCTATCAGTTTCTGAAAACAGTTCAAACTCCTCTTATTGACTTACAAGTGCATTCACTCTGCAGCTCCTCAGTATCTCTCCACTCTTATCTCTCCCTACACTCATCCCTTGGAACTCCGTTCATTGGGTAAATCTCTCTCATCTGGACCCTTCTCCTCCACTGCCAACTCCAGTCTCCGTTCCTTTTATCTTGCTGCACCATATGCCTGGAATAGACTTCCTGAGCCAGTATATCAAGCTCCATCTCTGGCTGTCTTCAAATCTAGGCTAAAAGCCCACCTTTTGATGCCGCCTTTAACTCCTAACTCTTATTCACTTGTACAGTACCCATGTATGTTTTATTGTTCCCACTTTAGTAATTCCCTTATCCCTTATTTGTCCTGTTTGTCCATCCTGATTGGATTGTAAGCTCTTTTGAGCAGGGACTGTCTCTTCATGTTCAAGTATACAGCGCTGCGCAAGTCTAGTAGTACTATTGAAATGATAAGTAGCAGTAGTAGGTAATGCACACTGGGCTGTTTAGAATCTGATGGAATATCACAATGAGATAAATGACATTTCTATTTGAATAATGGAGTTCCTTTCTTTTAAAATGCTGTGTATTTTAACTGCAAACCGCCATGATCTGAGGAAACTGGGCGGTATATACAATTTTAATAAACAAACATTCAGCAGTGCCACTGAATATCCTTGGATAGCCCCACATGAGAGATTTAAATGTCCAGAAACTTTGAATATCTACTCCTAAATTTATACCCGAGGTAGTGGAAGGTTAAATGACTTGCCCAAGATCACAAGGAGCAACACTGGGATTTTAACCTGATTTCCCTGGTTGTCAGCCTAATGTCCTAACCACTAAGCTATTAACTGTATCTCCCCTAAACTCTAGTGTACCTAGTTTGGTCACTGAAACCACAGCCTTAGACTGCTGACTACGGAACTTCCTGAGCATGCTCAGCTCTTGTGTGAACTGAGCATGCGTGAGGAGTCCCGGTGTTTTATTATTATTTTTATATTACATTTGTACCCCGCGCTTTCCCACTCATAGCAGGTTCAATGCTGCTTACATATTATATACAGGTACTTATTTGTACCTGGGGCAATGGAGGGTTAAGTGGCTTGCCCAGAGTCACAAGGAGCTGCCTGTGCCTGCAGTGGGAATCGAACCCAGTTCCCCAGGACCAAAGTCCACCACTCTAAACCACTAGGCTACTCCTCCACTCTGGAGGCACCCTACTGACTTCCAGGTTACTGCAGCAGTGTGAGAAAGAGGGGAGTGGCTCGGCAGGAATTTTCTTTGGCTGGCGGGACTTTGGCATCATAAATCAAACAGGGAACAAAAGATCTTTTAGTGTTGAGAAAAAGAGGAGGAAAAGAGAAAAAAGGAACCAGGGGCATCAGATTTGTATCAGTGGGCAAGCTCTTAGGTCTCCTATAGCGCTCAGCTATTTCAAACCCTTAAGCCTACTGCATAACATCAATCACTTGCCACCTTGGACCAAAAATCTCCCTGGGAACTACTAGTCATACTTTATTGAAAACATTAGAAATGTATATTAGGAGAACTTCATATTAAAGAAAATTTCTTATGCAAACTTATAATATAGTGAAAAAATATATATATGTAAACAGCAACTACTTATCCTGCATGAAGCAGACTCAGTGCTGATCAAATGATTCCACTGCCTGACTGCAAATGGGAAAGATGGCTCAGCAGTAAATTGTTTTGGAAGGAGTGGATTTACAAACCCCCAGCCTCACTATATCTGAATGCTAAACCTAAAGGTTCTGCTTCAGGCTTACATACCCTGACTTCTCAGGGTCCTCATATCTCTGTCTTTTATATTAACTGTGATAAGATACATTTCATACTAAGCACTGGAGCAATTCCGAGCATGTCCTATGCATGTACTGAAACTCACCTGATGCTGCCTGTAGAGCAGAGGAAACGTAAATGCACTGATAATGCCTGCAAACACAGAGGAGAAGGTTAGAAAGGTGTGTGTACATAAATATATAATAATATATATACATATAACCAATTCTTACTATAACACTCCTGGTAGGAGTGAACCATTTCCTATAATACGTCCTGCTGGGAAAGGATGGGCTGGCAAGAGATGTGAGCTTTTCCACAGTCAGTGTTCCTGCATCTGCACCATTCCCTATATCGCCTCGTGCTGGAAGAGACTGAGATTACAGGAGCTGTGTGCTTTCCACATCCAGTGTTCTTACACCTACACCATTCCCTATATTGCCTCCTGCTGGGAAATGCTGGGATTGCATGAGCTGTGAGTTCTTCCATAGCCAGTGTGTCTGCACCATTCCCTACATCACCTCCGGTTAGGAGTATTTGAAATTGCACACATTTTTCTTTAAATATACAAAGACAGCTTGAGCCCATATTCAAAAATCCACTGAGCCAGCGAGTCTGCTGCTAAATACAGCCACATAAATTTAGGACAATACTTTTCTCCGACCAGACTTACCTGCATAACTTCTGGCACTGAATATCAGCACTGAGTAGCTAAAGCTTCATTGCACCCCAAGAATACTTCTAATTCCTTCTTAGGTGGATAAATGTTTTGTCGGTAATAATTTGCCCATGAGTCCATGCTGTTCAAAATGAGCTTGATTTCATTGGTGATTTCGTGTTTGTAGGGGATATATATTGTGACGTCATCAGAATATATGAATGGGTTAAGGCCTTGGCTGGCTAAGGACTTGGCTAGTGGGGTCATCATGAGGTTGAAAAGGATCGGTGATAATGGTGATCCTTGCGGTACTCCGCAGTCTGGTTGCCAAGGTGATGATGTGCTAGCTTTCACTTGATAGGTTCTAGCGGTTAGGAAGCCCTTGATCCACTTGAGTATGTTTCTGCTGATTCCGAAGTAGTCTAGGAGTCTTAGTAGTATACTAGTAAAAAAGGCCCGTTTCTGGAGCAAATGAAACAGGCGCTAGCAAGGTTTTCCTCCCCAACACCCCCCTCCCTCCCTCCCTACCGACCCCTTTGCCGTTCTGACGCCATTGCTCCGCACCTCGTCAACGCACGCCACTTTCATCTCCTTGTTCGTTCTGACCCACTGACACCACTGCTCCGCCCTCAACGTCATCACATTTGACGCGAGGGCGGGGCCCAGAGACATAGCGATTTCGGTGGCTTCACCACCACGAACCCTTTGAACCGATGTTGAAGGAAGTGACGTCAGTGGCTTGGCTTCACTGACGTCAGTGTCCTCAGAACGTTGAGGGTGAGTTTTATTATATAGGATTATGATTGACCATGTCAAATACACTGGACATGTCAAATTGTAGTAGAAGTATGCTTTTACCTATTGCTATTTCCTGCTTGAATTTAGTTAAGAAGGCGAGTAGTACTGTTTCGGTGCTGTGTAAGGGGCGGAATCCCGATTGTGATTTGTGTAGTATTGTGAATTTGTCTATGTAGTCGTTAAGTTGTTTGGTTACCAATCCTTCCATTAGTTTGACTACCAGTGGGATGGATGCTACTGGATGATAGTTGGTGATGTCATTTGTTTTTTTTCTTGGTGTCTTTTGGTATTGGGGTGAGTAGGATGTTGCCTTTTTCTTTAGGGAAGGTTCCTTCTTGAAGCATGAGGTTTAAATGGGATGTGAGGTCTGTTATTAAGCGATAGGGGGGAAGATTTTATTAGGTAATTGGGACAGGTATCCAGTTGACAGTGGCTGTTGGAGTACCTCTTGATCGCCTGGGTAACTGTATCGGCGGTGAGGAGTGCGAATTTTGTCCAAATTCGGTCCGCTGGGTATTCACCAGGGGGTGGGTCCAGTTCACTGATGAAGGTTTCAATGTCCGTATTATCCTGAGGCAGAGTTTTGCGTAGATTTGCAATTTTTTCGTTGAAGTATTTAGCAAGGCTGTCTGCATATGGGATGTTGGTATTGGTTGTGGAGATCGGTTTTATGTCTAGTAATTTGTTCACGATATGATATAGTTTTTTCGTGTCTTTATATTCCGGCCCTATTTTAGTTTTGTAGTATGATCTTTTGGTCTGTCTTATTGCGTATTTGTATTTTCTTTGGATTAGCTTCCATGCGTTGAGCGTATATTCATCTTTTATTTTTTTCCACGCTCATTCCAGTGACAACAATAGCTTAAGTGCAATTGTTGGTGCTGATTGGATAATTAAATTGCACATGCAAATTCAGAATACAGCCAGATTTGCATGCGCAACTTAAGTCACACTACAAAGAATCCAGGGATTAACTCCACGTATTCTATAACATGCACGCTTAACTTGTAGGCATGCCCCTCACCCGCCCATGTCCCCCTGGGAGTTGCACATGATAGAATTTGGGCTCAAAACTTCAAGAATACTGACAAAGGACAGTTGGGAGCACAATTGCTAATTGGTGCCAATTAGCACCAATTTAAGGCAATAATTGGCTGTTAATTCCAATTAACAACCAATTATTAAATTCTATGAATTGTGCACTCAAATCTGTGCACTAAGCGTAAATGTGGGTCCGCAGGTTTATAGAATTAGAGGGCGATAGCTCAAAACATGCTTCCTGACCCTCACCCATCCTGTTAACCATGAATTACCAGACATATAATTACCACAACATAAAATGAAGATTTGCAAAGAATGTTTTCTACTCACCCAGAATAAGGAGAGTGAGGCCATTGAAGACTGCCCCAATATATGTAAGAAGGTATAGCAAGGTGAGGAACTACAGAAAGAAGATAGTATTAGGTTAAAATAAAAACAGTGGGGTTTCTCCAGAATCAGAAGATTGTAAAAGCATATAAAATCCTATGTTCTGCTCATTCTGCTGATTAAACACTATTAGGACGATATCCAAAACGATTTAAGCAGGCAGGAGCCTCTCCTACCCGCTTAAATAGCTTCCCGGTGCCTAACTGGGGATATTTAGCTGCACTTAACCAGACAGTGTTGCTGAATATCTCCTGGGACTGGCCAAAGAAAAAGCTGGCTGGTCAGGGGCAGCGCTGGTGGGGGGGGGGGGGGGGGTGCCCCAAGTTATGTGGGTGCCAGCAATATTCAGTGCTAGCTAAGCAACTTCAATTAGGACCTGCATAATTTTTTCTTCAGTGTAAAAAATAAAAATAAAAGCCCCAAGCCCCCTCCTGTCCCAATGTCCCCCTTTCCTTCCTTTCCTCTCCGCCCCTGCGAATTGAGGCACTCCCCCCCCCTGCAATACACTCCACCCCCCCCCCGCCTCCCCCCAACGGTGATGGTAAGCCCCCCCACTGGGCTTACCTACATCCTTGATGGTCCAGCTGGGTCGTTGGGGGCAGGACTGCAGTAAATTAGTGCCAATAATTGAGTGCTAACTGGCACTAATTGGCACCAATTTGAATTTGCAAAAACATCTTGCTATGCACTAATCTTCTATTCTATAAGAATGTGCACTCAAATCCCGTAGTGTACATTCCAAAAGGGAAGTGGTCATAGAATGTCCAATGGTGGGTCAGGGGCATTCCTACAGTTTACGCGCAGTGTTATAGAATACCAGGGATGTGCGCCAAAATCGGCACACAATGCTAATTCTATAATGGGCGTTCATCTATGAGTACCCATTACAGAATAGCATTTACCATTTTTCGGCACCAATTGTTGAGTGCCATTACTGAATCTAGCTCTACATGGCTAACCTAAGAAGTACCAGTGCCCAACCTGTAAGTTTCAAAAATGCTCCTGAGTTCAGAGGAAGGCAGTTGGCCAAGCTCATCACAGAAGAAAAATACTATGGTCAATATCTGGTCCGTGGCTGCGAGCTGAGTTAACCCCGGATATTCAATGCCAAGGGAATGTCAGGCTTCCGATATTGAATACCTGGGTTAGTGCAACAACTCGGAAGCAAAGCGCATACTGGCCGATATTTAGACTGGTGCATGGTTAGCTTGGCAGATAAAATTAGAACAGTCTTTCAGCCTTTCCTGCACAGTTAAACCCTTTAGAATATCGACCCCACCAATTTCAGAAAGATGTTATTTACATGTGCAGATCCACAACACACAGTGATTTCAAGGATATGGTTTGGGCAGACTACACTCTACACATGAATTCCCTGTTTTACTAAGAGAATACAGGTGTATGGGGAAAAATTTCCACATCAGACTCTACACTGCTTAGTGTTCTGAGGAACATTAAACAGACATTATGTATGCATTCCTCCAGCATCCTGAGGTGTGTCAACCAGACAATATGCACACATCCCAGCAGTGTCCCGTGGACCAACCACCAGACAACATCCCCCTCATTCTATAACTTAGCACCTATTATTAAGCACTAAGGGCTAGATTCTGTATATAACTTAGGATTATTCTATAAACTACACCTAAAGTTAGGCACAGTTTAAAGCATGGGCGTTGTTAATAGAATACGGCCAGTACCTATTATCTGCAACTATATTTAGTCGTGGCCATTTAAACCTGATGTAAATGGCAACGCCTAAATTACACGTGGAACAGGCATATTCTATAACACTGCGTGTAAATTCAAGGAATGCCCATGATCCACCCATGCCCCTTCCACAGCCACACCCCTTTTCAGATCCGCATCTTAGAATCTATGCAACTCACTTTATAGAATACACTTAGACAGTTATGCGTATAAATTCTAATTAATGCCAATTAGTGTCAATAATTGCTTGTTAAGTGCAATTTTGCTGATTGGCTTGTTAAGCTAATTAAGTTGTGAGCACAAATCCAGAATGAGACCGGATATGTATGTGCAACTTAAGTCACACTATATAGCGTCCAGGGTTAAGTGTGTGCATAGTTTATGGAATGCTAGCACTTATGAGCATCAGAAGCACCAATAATTGGCATTTACATGTGTAAGTGCTTCGGGTTATTGTACAAAGGTAAAATTATGTATCATACCTGATAATTTTCTTTCCATTAATCATAGCTGATCAATCCATAGACTGGTGGGTTGTGTCCATCTACCAGCAGGTGGAGATAGAGAGCAATCCTTTTGCCTCCCTATATGTGGTCATGTGCTGCCGGAAACTCCTCAGTATGTCGATATCCAAGCTCCATCCGCAGGACTCAGCACTTAGAGAATTACACCCACAAAGGGACACTCTGCCCAGCTCACCACCGCCGAAACGGGGGAGGGGAATTAACCCAGCTCATCCCCACACAAGTGGGGGAGGAGAATCCGTCCAGCTCATCCCCGCGGAGCGGGGGAGGGACACCACACCCGCCGATGCGGGGGGATCTGGCTTATCCTGCAACCGCAACCGCGGGAGGAGCTGACTGACCCTAACACCGCCGAAGCGGGAGGGGTACAAAGCTGCCCTACTGCCGCACGAAGCGGGAGGGAGCGCCGGCAGAATTTAAGTCTCAATCCAGCCCTGTAAAACGGAGGGGAGAGGAATGCAGCAGCTCATTGTAACACAAATTCGTCTCAACTCTTGAAGAATCCATTGAAAAACTTGAACACGAAGTCCTCCTGAACAGGAACTGAAGACTAAACTTGAACCTGAAATGCAACCAGAATATAAACAATACAGATATCTGGGAGGGACTATGGATTGATCAGCTATGATTAATGGAAAGAAAATTATCAGGTATGATACATAATTTTACCTTCCATATCATCATGCTGATCAATCCATAGACTGGTGGGATGTACCGAAGCAGTACTCACCCAGGGCGGGACATAAAAATCCCTGACCGCAACACTGAAGCTCCAAACCGGGCCTCCGCCCGAGCAGCCACAGTCAAGCGGTAATGCCTGGAGAAGGTATGGGCCAATGCCCAAGTTGCCGCCTTGCAAATCTCTTCCAAGGAGACGGACCCGGCCTCTGCCATCGAGGCCGCCTGAGCTCTAGTGGAGTGAGCCTTCAGCTGGATAGGCGGCACCTTCCCCGCGGCCACATAAGCCGCTGCAATGGCTTCCTTGACCCATCTTGCCACTGTAGGCTTAGCAGCCTGCAGACTCTTACGAGGACCTGCAAACAGGACAAACAGATGATCCGACTTCCGGAAATCATTGGTCACTTCCCAGTATCTGATGATGACTCGTCTCACATCCAGATATTTGAGAGCAGAGTATTCCTCTGGGTAGTCCTCCCTACGAAAGGAAGGGAGACAGAGCTGCTGATTCACATGGAAGCGAGAAACAATCTTGGGCAGGAAGGAAGGCACTGTGCGAATAGACACTCCTGCCTCCGTGAACTGCAGAAAGGGCTCTCGACATGATAGTGCCTGGAGCTCGGAAACTCTTCTGGCTGAAGTGATAGCCACCAAAAAGACTGCTTTCAACGTCAGGTCTTTCAGAGATGCCCTTGACAAGGGTTCAAAAGGTGGCTTCTGCAAGGCTCTTAGCACCAAGTTGAGATTCCACGCAGGCACCACTGAGTGCAGAGGAGGGCGCAGGTGATTAACTCCCTTGAGAAAGCGCACCACATCTGGCTGCGAAGCCAGGGAAGCACCCTTCAGGCGGCCCCTGAAGCAAGCCAGAGCCGCTACCTAGACTTTAAGGGAACTGAGCGACAGGCCTTTCTCCAGACCTTCTTGCAGGAACGCCAACACTGAAGAAATTGGAGCAGTGAAGGGAGAAAGTGAGCCTGCTTCACACCACGCTGCAAAGGTACGTCAAACCCTGGCGTAAGCAGTAGAAGTAGAGCGCTTCCTCGCTCTCAGCATAGTGGCGATGACCTTGTCTGAGAAGCCCTTCTTTCTCAGACGCTGCCGCTCAATAGCCAGGCCATAAGACCAAAGGGGGAGGGATCCTCCATCACCACGGGACCCTGATGCAACAGGCCCTGCTCCACTGGCAGCCGCAGAGGATCGTCCACTGAGAGCCTGATCAAGTCCGCATACCAGGGATGTCTGGGCCATTCCGGACCCACCAGGATTATCCGGCCCGGATGCTTTGCCACCCGGTCTAGCACCCTGCCCAACATGGGCCAGGGCGGGAACACATAGAGAAGCTCCTGTGTCAGCCACTGTTGGAGAAGAGCATCTACTCCTAGGGATCGAGGGTCCCGTCCTCTGCTGAAAAAGCGCGGCACTTGGCAATTGGCCGATGACGCCATCAGATCTAGGCTCGGCTGGCCCCAGTGCTTCGTGATGTCCAAGAACGCCTGAGCAGATAGCTGCCACTCTCCGGGATCCAAGGTATGGCGACTGAGAAAGTCCGCCTTGACATTCATGACTCCAGCAATGTGGGCCGCTGACAGCTGTTCCAGGTTCGCTTCCGCCCACTGGCATAGATTCATGGCCTCCTTGGCTAGAGGGGCGCTCTTGGTACCTCCCTAGCGGTTGACATAGGCCACAGCCGTGGCATTGTCCGACAGGACCCGTACTGGCTTCAACGCCAGTACCGGGATGAACTCCAAAAGCGCCAACCGAATGGCTCTGAGTTCCAGGAGGTTGATAGACCACTTTGCCTCTGCAGGAGACCAGAGCCCCTGCGCTGTCCTTCCCAAGCAGTGGGCTCCCCAGCCCGACAAAGAGGCGTCCGTCGTGACGACAATCCACTCCGGGGTCACCAGAGGCATTCCTGCAGACAACTTGTCTGTCTGCAGCCACCAGCTCAGCGCCTTGCGCACTGCTGGGTCCAAGGGAAGGCGCACAGCATAATCCTCCGATATCGGAGTCCAGCGCTGCAGCAGAGAGTGTTGTAGTGGTCTCATATGAGCCCTGGCCCAGGGCACTACTTCCATCGTGGCCGTCATAGAGCCCAACAGCTGCACATAGTCCCAAGCCCGAAGAGGAGAGGCTACTAGGAACTGGTCCACCTGAGCCTGAAGTTTGACAATCCGATTGTCTGGCAGGAACACTCTGCCCACTTGGGTGTCGAATCGAACTCCCGGATACTCCAGGGACTGAGTCGGGCGCAGCTGGCTCTTCTCCCAGTTGATGATCCACCCCAGGGAGCTCAAAAGAGCAACCACCCGGTCCACAGCTTTGCCGCACTCTGCATAAGAGGGGGCTCGGATCAACCAGTCGTCCAGATAAGGATGGACTTGTACTCCTTCCTTTCGCAGGAAGGCCGCGATGACCACCATTACTTTGGAGAAGGTCCGCGGAGCAGTAGCCAACCCGAAAGGGAGGGCTCTGAACTGGAAGTGTCGGCCCAGGACTGCAAAACGCAGAAAGCGTTGATGAGGAGGCCAGATGGGAATATGCAGGTACGCTTCCTTGATGTCCAAGGAAGCCAAGAACTCCCCTGCCTTCACTGCCGCTATAACAGAGCGGAGAGTCTCCATGCGAAAGTGCCGCACTTTCAAGGCCCGATTGACCCCTTTGAGGTCGAGGATAGGCCGGACAGAACCTCCTTTCTTTGGTACCACAAAGTAAATGGAGTAACGTCCCTTGCCAATCTGATGTTCTGGCACCGGAACGACAGCACCCAGGCGTATCAGGTTGTCCAAGGTCTGCTGCACTGCCACAGCTTTGACCGGAGACTTGTAGGGAGAGAGTACAAACCCATCTCTTAAGGGTCGGCAGAACTCTAACTTGTAGCTGTCTCTGATGACTTCCAGAACCCAAGCGTCTGAAGTTACCCTGGTCCACTCGCCCAGAAACGAGGACAGGCGTCCTCCAATCTGCACTGGGCCATGGACCAGGGCCCCGTCATTGGGTACGAGACCCTGGGGGAGGACCGGAGGGCGTACCTCCGGGACGGCGGTCTCTGCGAAAGGAATGCTGCTTGGGGGAGAAGTTCCTTTTGAAGGAAGAGTGGGCAGAGGAGCCCGACTTGCCCGGGCGGTACCAACAGGCTTCCTGAAGCCGTCCTCTGGAGATACCGGGGCGAGCACTGGCCCGAGCCCTGACCTCTGGTAACCTCTTGCCCTTAGACGTGCCGAGATTGGTCACGATTTTGTCCAGCTCGACCCCAAAGAGCAGCTTGCCTTTAAAAGGCAACTTAGCCAGGCGGGACTTAGAGGCGTGGTCCGCAGACCAATGTTTCAGCCAAAGCCAGCGCCGCGCAGAGACTGTCTGAGCCATACCTTTAGCCGAGGCTCTCAAGACATCATACAGTAAGTCTGCCAAATAAGCCAAGCCCGATTCCAGGGCCGGCCAGTCAGCCCTCAAGGAAGGATCCGAGGGGAAAGCCCGCTGCACCATCGTCAGGCACGCCCTGGCCAAATAGGAGCCGCAAACTGAGGCCTGCAAACTTAAGGCAGCCGCCTCGAAGGACGACCTTAAAGCCGCTTCCAATCTTCTGTCTTGGGCGTCCTTTAGGGCCGTGCCACCTTCCACCGGCAACGCCGTTTTCTTAGTCACCGCAGTGATTAAAGAATCCACAGTAGGCCAAATAAAGGCCTCACGTTCACTTTCAGGCAAAGGATAGAGGCGGGACATAGCCCTAGCCACTTTGAGGCTCGCTTCCGGGACATCCCATTGAGCCGAAATTAAGGTGTGCATGGCATCATGCACGTGGAAGGTTCTAGGCGGGCGCTTCGTCCCCAGCATAATGGCAGAGCCAACAGGGGCTGAGGGAGAGACGTCCTCTGGCGAGGAAATCTTCAAAATGCTCATGGCCTGCAGTAACAGGTTGGGCAAATCCTCTGAGCGAAAGATCCGCGCTGCAGAGGGGTCATCCGCTCCATCCAAGCGGGAATCCGTCTCCTCCAAGGAATCCCCAAAGGACCGTTGGGAGAACTCAGATATGCTGCCCTCATCTATATCCGAGGAAACAGCGTCCTCTAAGGCCTGGGAATCCACCCAAGGGCGTTTACTTCCGGGGGCCTCAACCCCGTTATCGGACAAGGGAGAAGGGGCAGCGTTTTGCATAAGGAAGGCCTGATGCAGCAGCAAAATAAACTCGGGGGAGAAACCCCCCAGACTGTGTATTTCAGCAGCCTGGGCCACAGCCCTAGACGCACCCTCAACTGGCGCTCGCAAGAGCGGGGGAGCAACATGCTGCGCATCCAAGATGGCGTCCGGCGCGACACTCCGCGAAGGAGCCGCACGGGAAGAACGGCGCTTAACTTTAGCCGCTTTTTTGCCGTCGCCCAAATCAAGGGCGGCCATGGCATGAACGTCTCCCAGCTCAAGGGCGGCCCAAGAAGAAGCCGTCCGAGCAGAGTGGCCGGCCAAGATGGCGGAGGCGAGCAGCGGGGGATGGGCGTTTATGGCGGGAAAAACCGCCGCGCCGGAGGAAGACCCGGGACACTGACCGGCCTCCAAACTGACACCCAACAAGGGCGAATCAGACTTTAAAACCCCCGCATCCCCGCTAGAAGCGCACACGCGGTCCGAGGAGCGATTCTTCGCGCCCTCGCCCTCTGACGCCATAGGCCACGTGGAGATCAATCGGGGAACCCCCTGCCCGCTATAAAAAGGTAAAAATTACCTGCTTCTCGCTCCGAGCTGTAACGACCTGGTGTCCCAGTGAGTAGCTGCAATAAACGTTTAAATAAACGTCGAAATAAACGCCCTTAAGGACGTCCAAAAATTTTTTTTTTTTTTTTTTTTTTTAACGGAGCCAGCGGGAGGGGGGAGAAAAGGAGGGACCTGGCGCCACCAGGTTTGCACTTGCTCAAGAAGAGCCCTCAACCCCAGGTACTCAACAAAACCTAAAGATTAGGCTTGGAGACCTAGCCAGAGCTACTGCTGTGTGTGACCACCACCTGCTGAGATAGAGAACATACTGAGGAGTTTCCGGCAGCACATGACCACATATAGGGAGGCAAAAGGATTGCTCTCTATCTCCACCTGCTGGTAGATGGACACAACCCACCAGTCTATGGATTGATCAGCATGATGATATGGAAATATGCATTAAAGTTGCTTAGCACATAACTGTCAGGGGGATGTACATATGTCAACAGGAGATACCATCCATTCTGCCCCTATCTATATATCTGCACTTAGCCCCTCGGCTACATGGTAAGCTATATTGTGAAAAAGCATTAGCATCATATCTCTGTTATTTGACTGTTCTAATGCATGCTTATTAGATGTTTCAGTAGTAATATGCTGACATCACATTATATCTCTGTTATTTGAATTTCAGTGCTGATAAATGTGTATATTTTGATACTGTTTCATGGTAGTCCTATTATTAGGTTTTAATTTGCTGTTCTCAAGTTTACCTCATTTATTGCATTATGTTTATATTTAGCCATTTTTACTGTTGTTATGCTTTTAACAAAATTGTAAGCTTTTATTAAACTGTGCCTGGTGTATACCGCCTTTATGAATCTCTTCATAAATGCGGTTAATAAATCTCAATAAATAAATAAATATGTGCAGAGCATGGGTGTGTTACCAAGCAACATGCTCAGCTTATAGGTTACTATCAGTTGCACGGCGCACATAGGCACACCAGCCTTTGACTTATCGTAACTTAGGCACACCTCACTGCCGTTACAGAATTGTGCTAAGCACGCCCCGTTGTGATGCCTACATCTTGGTGCCAAGTTATAGAATGGCTCTCCAAATGTGCATTTCTGCAGCATCCTTAGGTGGATCAACCAAATAATATACATGCAACATTGGAGCATCCCGTGGAGCATTAACCAGGCAACACGAGCACATTCCTGTAGTGTCCCAAGGAAAATCATCAATTCTTGCAGCATCCCAAAGCACATTAACCAGATAATATGTGTGTATCTCCACAGCATCATGAGCAGCATAAACCAGACAATATGCACGCACCACTCCTGCAGTGTCCTGAAGAGCAACAGATTGTTTGATAGCTCTCATCCAAAGGTGAGGGGTGAAAGATCAATCTTAGTCAATGCCAAAGGCTGGAAAGAAAGCCAGGACCTAATACCACTTCTGAATTGTGGATAAGAGGGTGCACTTCTGGGGCAACTAAGCACAGACTTTCAAAAAGTGGGCAGTAGGTAGCTAAATACTGTGCATAGAGTATCTTTAAGTTTTCTCTCTGTGGGTGAGGAAACAATACATTCTATTGAGAAGTTTTAAGGATCTGAACAGGGCAGTAGGGCACAAGCAAGTCTGCAGGGTTTCTGCATATTCTGGGTGTATCGCATGATATGTTAGTATTAGTATTTTAAATTTCAGTTGAATGGCCAATAGAAGTCAGTGCTGGTCTATCAGAATGAACCATATTTCTTTGTTACGTTTGATAGCTGTATTCTGGATAAGCTGTAGCTGCATAAGTGAAGAACTTTTTAGGATGATCAGAAGTGTCCTTCAATAGTCTGCCTGACTGAGAATTAGTGCATGGATGAATGATTGGATATCTTTCATCTGTAGCACACACATGACAGAATAAATTATTTGTAAACCCCCAAAAAAGCCTCTTTACTAAGCATGAGATCTGTGGGTGGTAGCCTAATGGTTAGAGAATGGAAGCCAGGGTTCAAATACCAGTGCAGCTCCCCGTGATATTGGGCAAGTCATTTCCACGGTTTGTGATTTTTTTTTTTTATTGTGAACCCTTTAGGAACAGAAAAATATGTACTACTTGAATGTACACCACTTCAATACTTCAGGCTTACAGATATCTTATATATTCAGGTACAGTAGGTATTGTTCAGTCCCTAGAGGTCCCACTATTAAAAAAAAAAAAAGCCAATGTGAGATTTGTACTTGGGTCCCTTGGCTGTCACTCCACTGCACTAAACATTAGACTACTCCATAGATCTGCATACTGCTCTGTTAAGTACCTGAAACTGTCATACAGCCTAGTATCCCTTGCCGGTTCCAGGGAGAGGAAGGGGGAAAGCAACCACTGGGGGATTAAGGAGGTATCATGCCTTAATCCCCCCAGTGCGCAGCTGCTCAATCATAGCACTTTTCTGTAACCTGGATGCGAGAAGTACCAGGTCTAAATATGGATGTCCATCTTTTTAGACATGGACATTCCTTCCCCTTCTATGATTGGAGTTGGATGCCCATATTTTGAACCCTCCCTAGTCCCACCCAAAACATGCCAAGACCAGGCCCCCTTGCAAAATGGACACATGA
This sequence comes from Microcaecilia unicolor, assembly GCF_901765095.1. Lineage (NCBI taxonomy): Eukaryota > Metazoa > Chordata > Amphibia > Gymnophiona > Siphonopidae > Microcaecilia > Microcaecilia unicolor. Next base: position 155,901,873 of record NC_044041.1, read on the forward strand.
TAGTGTCAGATGTCCATATCCTGCCTTTGTAAAATTGGAATTTGGACATCCATGCAATATGAACGTCTAAATGCCAGTTTTCAGATGTCAACAAGAACAGAGCTTCTAAAATCACCACCATTATGCTGTAAACCACTCTGAACAAGCAATTTGTTGGTGTTTACAGTATATACATATTAAATCAAGATACAGATATAAAGCGAATGCTACATACCTGTAGAAGGTATTCTCCGAGGACAGCAGGCTGATTGTTCTCACTGATGGGTGACGTCCACGGCAGCCCCTCCAATCGGAATCTTTACTAGCAAAGTCCTTTGCTAGTCCTCGCACGCCCGCGTGCACCGCGCATGCGCGGCCGTCTTCCCGCCCGAAACCGGCTCGAGCCGGCCAGTCCAGTATCTAGCAAGACAATACAAGGGAAGACACAACTCCAAAGGGGAGGCGGGCGGGTTTGTGAGAACAATCAGCCTGCTGTCCTCGGAGAATACCTTCTACAGGTATGTAGCATTCGCTTTCTCCGAGAACAAGCAGGCTGCTTGTTCTCACTGATGGGGTATCCCTAGCCCCCAGGCTCACTCAAAACAACAACCATGGTCAATTGGGCCTCGCAACGGCGAGGACATAACTGAGATTGACCTAAAAAATTTACCAACTAACTGAGAGTGCAGCCTGGAACAGAACAAACAGGGCCCTCGGGGGGTGGAGTTGGATCCTAAAGCCCAAACAGGTTCTGAAGAACTGACTGCCCGAACCGACTGTCGCGTCGGGTATCCTGCTGCAGGCAGTAATGAGATGTGAATGTGTGGACAGATGACCACGTCGCAGCTTTGCAAATTTCTTCAATAGAGGCTGACTTCAAGTGGGCTACCGACGCAGCCATGGCTCTAACATTATGAGCCGTGACATGACCCTCAAGAGCCAGCCCCGCCTGGGCGTAAGTGAAGGAAATGCAATCTGCTAGCCAATTGGATATGGTGCGTTTCCCCACAGCCACTCCCCTCCTATTGGGATCAAAAGAAACAAACAATTGGGCGGACTGTCTGTTGGGCTGTGTCCGCTCCAGGTAGAAGGCCAATGCTCTCTTGCAGTCCAATGTGTGCAGCTGACGTTCAGCAGGGCAGGAATGAGGACGGGGAAAGAATGTTGGCAAGACAATTGACTGGTTCAGATGGAACTCCGACATGACCTTTGGAAAGAACTTAGGGTGAGTGCAGAGGACTACTCTGTTATGATGAAATTTGGTGTAGGGGGCCTGGGCTACCAGGGCCTGAAGCTCACTGACTCTACGAGCTGAAGTAACTGCCACCAAGAAAATGACCTTCCAGGTCAAGTACTTCAGATGGCAGGAGTTCAGTGGCTCAAAAGGAGGTTTCATCAGCTGGGTGAGAACGACATTGAGATCCCATGACACTGTAGGAGGCTTGACAGGGGGCTTTGACAAAAGCAAACCTCTCATGAAGCGAACAACTAAAGGCTGTCCTGAGATCGGCTTACCTTCCACACGGTAATGGTATGCACTAATCGCACTAAGGTGAACCCTTACAGAGTTGGTCTTGAGACCAGACTCAGACAAGTGCAGAAGGTATTCAAGCAGGGTCTGTGTAGGACAAGAGCGAGGATCTAGGGCCTTGCTGTCACACCAGACGGCAAACCTCCTCCATAGAAAGAAGTAACTCCTCTTAGTGGAATCTTTCCTGGAAGCAAGCAAGATGCGGGAGACACCCTCTGACAGACCCAAAGAGGCAAAGTCTACGCTCTCAACATCCAGGCCATGAGAGCCAGGGACCGGAGGCTGGGATGCAGAAGAGCCCCTTCGTCCTGCGTGATGAGGGTCGGAAAACACTCCAATCTCCACGGTTCTTCGGAGGATAACTCCAGAAGAAGAGGGAACCAGATCTGACGCGGCCAAAAAGGAGCAATCAGAATCATGGTGCCTCGGTCTTGCTTGAGTTTCAACAAAGTCTTCCCCACCAGAGGAATGGGAGGATAAGCATACAGCAGGCCCTCCCCCCAATCCAGGAGGAAGGCATCCGATGCCAGTCTGCCGGGGGCCTGAAGCCTGGAACAGAACTGAGGGACTTTGTGGTTTGCTCGAGATGCGAAGAGATCCACCAAGGGGGTGCCCCACGTTTGGAAGATCTGGCGCACCACTCGGGAGTTGAGCGACCACTCGTGAGGTTGCATAATCCTGCTCAGTCTGTCGGCCAGACTGTTGTTTACGCCTGCCAGATATGTGGCTTGGAGCACCATGCCTTGACGGCGAGCCCAGAGCCACATGCTGACGGCTTCCTGACACAGGGGGCGAGATCCGGTGCCCCCCTGCTTGTTGACATAGTACATGGCAACCTGGTTGTCTGTCTGAATTTGGATAATTTGGTGGGACAGCCGATCTCTGAAAGCCTTCAGAGCGTTCCAGATCGCTCGCAACTCCAGAAGATTGATCTGTAGATCGCGTTCCTGGAGGGACCAGCTTCCTTGGGTGTGAAGCCCATCGACATGAGCTCCCCATCCCAGGAGAGACGCATCCGTGGTCAGCACTTTTTGTGGCTGAGGAATTTGGAAAGGACGTCCCAGAGTCAAATTGGACCAGATCGTCCACCAATACAGGGATTCGAGAAAACTCGTGGACAGGTGGATCACGTCTTCTAGATCCCCAGCAGCCTGAAACCACTGGGAAGCTAGGGTCCATTGAGCAGATCTCATGTGGAGGCGGGCCATGGGAGTCACATGAACTGTGGAGGCCATGTGGCCCAGCAATCTCAACATCTGCCGAGCTGTGATCTGCTGAGACGCTCGCACCCGCGAGACGAGGGACAACAAGTTGTTGGCTCTCGCCTCTGGGAGATAGGCGCGAGCCGTCCGAGAATCCAGCAGAGCTCCTGTGAATTCGAGTCTCTGCGCCGGGAGAAGGTGGGACTTTGGGTAATTTATCACAAACCCCAGCAGCTCCAGGAGGCGAATAGTCATCTGCATGGACTGCAGGGCTCCTGCCTCGGACGTGTTCTTCACCAGCCAATCGTCGAGATATGTGAACACGTGCACCCCCAGCCTGCGAAGTGCTGCTGCTACTACAGCCAAGCACTTTGTGAACACCCTGGGCGCAGAGGCGAGCCCAAAGGGTAGCACACAGTACTGGAAGTGACGTGTGCCCAGCTGAAATCGCAGATACTGTCTGTGAGCTGGCAGTATCGGGATGTGTAGGCATCCTTCAAGTCCAGAGAGCATAGCCAATCGTTTTCCTGAATCATGGGAAGTAGGGTGCCCAGGGAAAGCATCCTGAACTTTTCTTTGACCAGATATTTGTTCAGGGCCCTTAGGTCTAGGATGGGACGCATCCCTCCTGTTTTCTTTTCCACAAGGAAGTACCTGGAATAGAATCCCAGCCCTTCTTGCCCGGATGGCACGGGCTCGACCGCATTGGCGCTGAGAAGGGCGGAGAGTTCCTCTGCAAGTACCTGCTTGTGCTGGAAGCTGTAAGACTGAGCTCCCGGTGGACAATTTGGAGGTTTTGAGGCCAAATTGAGGGTGTATCCTTGCCGGACTATTTGGAGAACCCACTGATCGGAGGTTATGAGAGGCCACCTTTGGTGAAAAGCTTTCAACCTCCCCCCGACCGGCAGGTCGCCCGGCACTGACACTTGTATGTCGGCTATGCTCTGCTGGAGCCAGTCAAAAGCTCGCCCCTTGCTTTTGCTGGGGAGCCGCGGGGCCTTGCTGAGGCGCACGCTGCTGACGAGAGCGAGCGCGCTGGGGCTTAGCCTGGGCCGCAGGCTGTCGAGAAGAAGGATTGTACCTACGCTTGCCAGAAGAGTAGGGAACAGTCCTCCTTCCCCAAAAAAATCTTCTACCTGTAGAGGTAGATGCTGAAGGCTGCCGGCGGGAGAACTTGTCGAATGCGGTATCACGCTGGTGGAGATGCTCTACCACCTGCTCGACCTTCTCTCCAAAAATATTGTCCGCACGGCAAGGCGAGTCCGCAATCCGCTGCTGGAGTCTATTCTCTAGGTCGGAGTCACGCAGCCATGAGAGCCTGCGCATCACCACACCTTGAGCAGCGGCCCTGGACGCAACATCAAAGGTGTCATACACCCCTCTGGCCAGGAAGTTTCTGCACGCCTTCAGCTGCCTGACCACCTCCTGAAAAGTCTTGGCTTGCTCAGGGGGAAGAGCATCAACCAAGCCCGCCAACTGCCGCACATTGTTCCGCATGTGTATGCTCGTGTAGAGCTGGTAAGACAGGATTTTGGCCACGAGCACAGAGGAATGGTAGGCCTTCCTCCCAAAGGAGTCTAAGGTTCTAGAGTCTTTGCCCGGGGGCGCCGAAGCATGCTCCCTAGAACTCTTAGCCTTCTTTAGGGCCAGATCCACAACTCCAGAGTCGTGAGGCAACTGAGTGCGCATCAGCTCTGGGTCCCCATGGATCCGGTACTGGGACTCGATCTTCTTGGGGATGTGGGGATTACTTAGTGGCTTGGTCCAGTTCGCAAGCAATGTCTTTTTCAGGACATGGTGCAAGGGAACAGTGGACGCTTCCTTAGGTGGAGAAGGATAGTCCAGGAGCTCAAACATTTCAGCCCTGGGCTCGTCCTCCACAACCACCGGGAAGGGGATGGCCGTAGACATCTCCCGGACAAAGGAAGCAAAAGACAGACTCTCGGGAGGAGAAAGCTGTCTCTCAGGAGAGGGAGTGGGATCGGAAGGAAGACCCTCAGACTCCTCGTCAGAGAAATATCTGGGGTCTTCTTCCTCTTCCCACGAGGCCTCACCCTCGGTGTCAGACACAAGTTCACGGACCTGTGTCTGCAACCTCGCCCGGCTCGACTCCGTGGAGCCACGTCCACGATGGGGGCGTCGAGAGGTAGACTCCCTCGCCCGCATCGGCGAAGCTCCCTCCGCCGACGTAGTCGGGGAGCCTTCCTGGGAGGTGGCCGCAGTCGGCACCGCACGCGGTACCGACATCGGGGACCTCACCCCGGGCGATGGGCCAGCCGGCGCCACGCTCGACGGTACCGGAGGCGCAAGCACCGCCGGTACCGGAGGGGTAGGGCGCAACAGCTCTCCCAGAATCTCTGGGAGAACGGCCCGGAGGCTCTCGTTCAGAGCGGCTGCAGAGAAAGGCATGGAGGCCGATGCAGGCGTCGACGTCAGAACCTGTTCCGGGCGTGGAGGCTGTTCCAGGCTGTCCAGAGTGGAGCGCATCGACACCTCCTGAACAGAGGGTGAGCGGTCCTCTCGGTGCCGATGCCTGCTGGGTGCCGACTCCCTCGGCGACCCAGAGCTCTCGGTGCCGACGCGGGGAGGAGACCGGTGTCGATGCTTCTTCGATTTCTTCCGAAGCATGTCACCGGAGCTCCCCGGCACCGATGAGGAGGACGTAGAATCCATCCGTCGCTTCCTCGGGGCCGAGGTCGAAGCAGGTCGATCCCGGGGGGGCTGTACCGCAGGAGCCCTCAGGGTAGGGGGAGACCCACCCGAAGGCTCACCGCCACCAGCAGGGGAATGGACAGCCCTCACCTGCACTCCTGACGATGCACCACCGTCCGACGACATCAGGAGACGAGGTCCCGGTACCACCGACGTCGATGCAGCTATCCGATGTCTCGGCGCCAATGCAGAGGGCCGATGCCTCGATGCACTCGATGCACTGGCGGCCGAGGATGAAGGTCTGGACGCTGATGACGTCGATGCACTCGATGACCCCGGTGCCGATGCCGACGAAAGACCCGAGAACAAAACGTTCCACTGGGCCAATCTCGCTATCTGAGTTCGCCTTTGTAACAGGGAACACAGACTACAGTTCTGAGGACGGTGCTCGGCCCCCAGACACTGAAGACACGAAGAGTGCCTATCAGTGAGCGAGATTACCCGGGCGCACTGGGTGCACTTCTTGAAGCCGCTGGAAGGCTTCGATGTCATGGGCGGAAAAATCACGCCGGCGAAATCAAAATCCGAAATGACGAATTTGAGCACCAAAACTTTAAGGGAGAAAAATCTCGACCGAGGCCAAAAAGAGGCCTACCCCGACGACGAAAGAAAACTTACCGGGGCAAAAACTGGAAATACGGGAAGGGGCAAACGAAACCCAAGGGGGTTTTCGGAGCACTTTCCGAACGAAAAGAGAACTTTTCCGAAGAAAAACACGTCGATTAAGATAACGGACGCGCGAGGTCGACTCTCCGGGGCTCGACACGGCAAAAACACAGCCGTACCGAGTGCGGACGAAAGAAGACTGGCCGGCTCGAGCCGGTTTCGGGCGGGAAGACGGCCGCGCATGCGCGGTGCGCGCGGGCGCGTGAGGACTAGCAAAGGACTTTGCTAGTAAAGATTCCAATTGGAGGGGCTGCCGTGGACGTCACCCATCAGTGAGAACAAGCAGCCTGCTTGTCCTCGGAGAAATTATCCTTATACTCACACCTTTTCTTCCCCCACTCTCACCATCTCTTGCTTTCTCATTTGTGCCCCATCCTTACTCTCGTTTTACTGTTCCCCATCCCATACAATATTCCCTTGCTCTTTCCTTTCCTTTCTCTTCCCATCCCCAAAATGGCACACATTCTTAATTCTTCCCTCACAGCTACATGTGCACAATCTTTTGTTCTCTCCTCTCTGTATCTCCCAACTTTGCTTGTATACACACATACAAAATCTTTCATTCTCTGTGCCTTTCTTGGGAACATCTTTCTCAGCTTCACATTGCTGATTGGTTCTGGCCAACAAAATGAGCCAAACAGAGGCAGAAGACAGGGAATTGGTCACACCAGCATGCAAAGAACTTCTTTTAGGTTCGTGCCGTGGCCTCTGTCTCACAGCCCACCTGGTTCTGGCCAGCAAAATGAGCCAAACAGAGGCAGAAGACAGGGAATTGGTCACACACCAGCATGCAAAGAACTTCTTTTAGGTTTGTGCCGCGGCCTCTGTCTCAGAACCCACCTATTTTCAACCTATACTATCACTGCTGGCTCATGCCCGATAGCCTCTTTTACCAGCCACCTGCAGTTGAGATCTCTTTTCATGGTTATTTGGTGACTCCATGCCACCTAAAACATGCAGAGCTGGTCCTGATTTTAACCTTGTTGTATTTATGGACTAAACCAAGCGTAGCTCAGCCTGCCCTACATCAATATGGTGTCAGCTGATAATCCCAGGAGCAATGTGCACACTTTGTCAGAAGGGGAAAACCTGGACCTGCTTTTTCATCTGAAATGTAATCTCCATGTGGTATGTACATTGTTAACAGCAGTCCCAAATGGTGCAGCCTCACAATGGTTGCAAAAATAGGGTAAACAATACAAATCTTTACAATGTCACCAATGCTATAAATTAAAATCTATTGGAAAGACTCAAACAGGTGAATTTCTACATATGTATGTTTTTTTTAAATAGGATAAAGAGACCTCAGAGACCTATTTTCAAGGTCATGCCCATGCTTTTGTACACTGGAATCTTTTCTCTTTCATTGGTCTTGAATACCGGTAAAACCAATACACTCTGGTTTAGTAAAAGTGATAAATTATTACACATGACTATTTCATTAGGTTCTGGTGAAGTTCTGCCAGTTAATACATTGTTAAAAATCTTGGGAGTAATTTTGGAATACTATCTTCTGATCTCCAAGTGAATAATTTATGCAGGTACTTTTTTTTCCACTCTTAAGCAACTTAGAACAATTCATGCTTATTTCCATGAAGACCATTTTGTAATATTAACTCAACAATTGGCATTATTGCAATTAGACTACTGCAATGCTATCTATTTTTGGCTATCTGGTAACATAGTAACATAGTAAATGACAGCAGATAAAGACCTGAATGGTCCATCCAGTCTGCCCAACAAGATAAACTCATTTTACATGGTATGTAATACTTTATATGTATACCAGAGTTTGATTTGTCCCTGCCTTTCTCAGGGCACAGACCATAAAAGAATCAAAAGAAGCTTCAACTGCCACAGAACACGGCTGCCAGACTGAAATTTTATCAAATGAGGTTTACTCATGTAACTGCTTTACTTTTTTCCTTGCACTGGCTGCCTGTTCATGCCCATGTCGATTTAAACTATCTTGGTTTGTTTTTAGTTTATACCACCAAATGATCCAATGGATATCAAGATGGTTTACAAAAAAGGTATAAGTAAACTGTAATAAATATAAAAGAAAACAATGAAAACAAACAGATTCAAGAAGAGACAATAAACATGAGGGAAGGGGAGAGAAAAGTGCAACAAAAAAACAGCCTTTATAATTAAATGGTAAGACAAACATAAACAACTGAATACAACAGGGACTGGAAAAGAAAAAAAGGAAAGAGATAAAATCTGGAGGGGTGGGGGGGGATTGAAAAGTGTGTCTAAAAAGCTAACTGTTTATGGCAGTCTTGAACTTAGGCCTAGAAGGACTAGATTGCAGGTCAGGGGGAAGATTATTCCAGAGTGATGGAGCACAATAGCAGAAAGCTGTCTCTCAAGAAGTTAAGAGAAACTCAGATGAGTGAGGGAACAACCAAACAGTTGATTCCAGAAGATATGAGTGAATGATATGCCCTATAAAGAGTAAGAAGAGAAGCTATTCCTTGGGCAGAAGATATATCTTACATGGTCTTGCACCCATGTTTCTTATCAATTTGGCTACTTTTCCTTCTAACACGTGTACATTTAGATCCACTGATCATTTTTTTTTACTAAACTTTCCTTCTTTCAAATATATTTTCATGAACAAATTTCTTGAAACTTCTGTTTTATTTCAAGCTATTCAGGTCTGGAATGGCCTCCCTCACAAATAAACTTTTGATCATTTTAACTCTCCTTTAGAAAATATCTGAAAACTTCTTTTTGTCAAAAAAATATCTTCATTAGTTTATTTTTTTGGCTTATTTTGCTGTTTATTGTATTTTTTTTTCTTATACTGTTACTGTTCCTTTTTTTTTCTTTTGTAAACTGCTTTGAACCTAATCAGGGGTTAAGTGAGTTATAAGCAATCAGATTTAGATTAGACCCCCTCTCTGGGCAAAGTGAGGGCATTTGCTCAATATTAGGGATTCTTAAGCACCCACAGCACTTATAAAGCTGGCACCTATGCTGGAGCACCTGTTCAAACTGGAATGTGCTAAATGTCTGGGCAATTTTGAGACTTAATTCACTCTTGGTTTTCTAATTCCCATCCTACTGCATTCCAGTTCCTTATGTTTCCCACTGGACAAGAACGACAGGAATGAAATGGGGTAGGAAGAGACAGAAAGTGCTGAATGTATGATGCAAAGCCAGGACTGGATGAGAGCCTCATAAGGACATAGGGCATTATTAGTTACTCTGGTGCCCTGTGGGATTAACTTGGGGACCTACAGGATATCCACTATTTTGAGATCCTACCTTTAGAGAGTCAACAAGATCCTCAACAAGGAAAAGGCGCCGTAAGGTGTTCAAGGCAGAGGTGAAGAGGGACAGAGACCGTATCACATAATTATCCACCTCTTCCTTTGTCAGCATGATGTCCTTATCCAGGTATACCCTGCAGAAGATGAAAACCAAGAAGATGTTTCATTATGTACGCCCTATCCAGTTTACAAACTGCACCCCCCCAAAAAAAATACTGTCACACACATTTCTAATTTTTGGACTTATAAATTTCTAATTGTGTACACTTTAAACAAGTGCTATGTTTGGCTTTGCCAAAGTTTTAAAATACATATTTTCTTTTACCTTGAGAACTACCACAGGGAAACAGTGTGCATACATTTGCAGATGCTCTTTAGAAGCACAAATTTTCTGAATTAACATGCCTTTGCATAAATTTCCAAAAGCATGCACGTAAGTGGAAATCTCTCTCCAAACCCGCCCTCTTTGGAATGCCTCTGCACATTGTAGGTGAACTTAAACACACGGAGCCAGATTCAATAATGGCACCAAAAGTTAGGCACGAGGATGATCCATGCTAAGCTAGTATTCTGTAAGGGGTGCTCTGCATGGAGCATCTTTTATTGACTAGTAGCTTAGCGTGCATTTCATTCCTAACTTTGGGCACGAGCATTTGCACCTACCAAAGGCTGGTGTAAATGCTGACACTCAACTGATGACAGTTAGGCATGCAAACTCAGGTATTCTGCAACATCGCGTCTAATTTCTGGGACCGCTCCTAACCTGCCCATGCCCATCCTATGGCCATGCCCCCCTTTGGGGTTGCATGCTATGAAATGTAGGTACACGTGTTATAGAATAGGGCCATAAGGCAGATCCGCGCATAAACCCATAATTACTGCCAATTAAGTGCTTGTTAATTCCAACACTTGATTGCTAGTGCCTATTTGATTCATTAGTTTACATGCGGATCTTGGATCTGCATCTAGATTTGGGCGACATATACAGAATACAGGGAATGAAGGGTAATTTTATAACAGGGCGCCTGTTTGAAAAGTCTGAAAAAGCTCCTATTTTATAACGGTAACATAGGTCAAAACCAGCCCCAACAGAAAAAAAAATACTTTTACACAAATTTGTATCTGCTTTGAAGTTATAAATGTGTGCACAGAACTATGCGTATTTTATACATCACACATCATTACACTTTCAATATATATTTACATTCACTTGTTTTTGAACTGAAAAAGAAAGGTGTATGCTATAATTCTCCTTAATATTTAATTGTTATTATTGTATTCCCAGGATGTACTGGTATCTTATTCATTGTAATCCTTGTTGAACCAATTTTTTTGGTACATGCGGAATATAAGAATAAATATTACTATTATTACTACACCTCTAGGAGTACCAATGCACATATAACTATACACTATCTTGCTTGAAGGAGGGAGGAGCCTAATGATTACAGCAACAGGCTGAAAACTAAGGAAGCCAGCATTCAAATCCCACTGATGCTCCTTGTGATTTTGGGCAAGTCACTTAATTCTATGCAGTGCACCAAAAGTTACAGACCACTTTTGGCACGCAAATGGAAATTAACAGAAATACCACAATGAGGGTGAAACAGAAGTTAGGCACCTAAGTACAGTTAGACACTATTCTAGGGACCTAAGTGTTCTAGCATGTAACTGCAAAGGGGGCATTCACATGGGAGGGGCATGGGTATTCCTTGCAAGTGCTCATTTCCAACGGTTCAAAAGGAGGTCCCACTAGAACCTCCAGAACAAGATTCAAATCCCATGGAGGGACCAACGGATGCCACGGCAAGTGAATCAATTTTACTCACCGCAGAAAACGGACCACATCCGGCGAAAAAGATAAAAAAAACCCTCCTTGAATCTTCCCCCGGTAATAGGACAAAGCAGCTACCTGTACTTTCAAGGTAGACAAAGCTAGACTCCTGTCCAAACCATCCTGCAAAAATTCCATCACCTCCGCGATCGAAGTGCACAAAGGGAGATAAGCCCTATCTTGGCATCAATTCTCAAAAATCCACCAGACACGCACATAAGCCAGCAAAGTGGACCGTTTGCGGGACCGTAACATCGTAGCAATTACCCTGGGAGAAAAACCTTTCTTAATTAACCTGTACATCTCAAGAGCCAGGTTGTAAGCGAGAAGAGAGAGAGATCGGGCATCACGATTGGGCCCTGACACAAAACTATCTCCCTTAATGGAAGCAGTTCCTTCTCTGCCAGGCGCACAAGATCTCTGCAGCCATTTTGGGGCTACCAGAATTACCAGGCCAGAGTGATGCTCGATGAACTGAACCACTCGACCAACGGCCACAGGGGGAACACATACAGCAACTCCTGAGGTCAAGGAAGAACCAACACCTTGATCCCTTCCACCCGAAGATCCCTCCGTCGACTGAAAAAACGTGGTACCTGTGCATTGTTGGCCGTCACCATGAGATCCATCACTGGCTGACCCCATCCCAACGCGATGCGAGCGAAAACTGACCGATGAAGGGACCACTCTCCGGGATCCAGAGTATGTCGCTCAGAAAATCTGCATTCACGTTGTCCATGCCAGCCACGTGACCCGCTGAAAGATCCTGAAGATAAAGTTCTGCTCAGTGTAGCAACTCCGCCATCTCCTTGGCAACTGACCGGCTCTTTGTGCCCCCTTGTCGGTTGACATAGGCTATGGCCATTGCATTGTCGGAGAGAACTCTGATGGCCTTGCCGACTAGGAGGGACTGGAAGGACTTTAGAGCCAAAAGGAATGCCCGCGTTTCCAACCGATTGATGGACCATCGTGCTTCCTCCAGAGAACAAAGATACCTGTGATACCTGACCGAGACAATGAGCCCCCACCCCCATCCTCCCAGGCTTGCATCCGTGGTGAGAACTATCCACTCCAGAGGTTCCAAAGGCATGCCCTTCTGCAGATTTGGCATGTGAAGCCACTACTGCAGGCTGAGATGGGGGTGGGGGGCTCCTGTCAGAGGCAACCGTACTTCCAAGTCCTGCGTTTGCGGAGACCAGCGATTCAGAAGAGCCAACTGCAACTGCCACATGTGTGCCCTGACTCACAGAACTACCCTCCATTGGCTCAGATACAAATCTTACCCCCCTGTTTACTAAGCCATGCAACAATGCCGACATAGCCCATTCAAAGTGAATGGGCTGTGTCGGTGTTACTGCACAGCAGCTGCTAGTGTGGCTTAGTAAACAGGGGATTTAGATTGCAAACTCTCTGAGAGCCAGGAAATACTTCTTGCATCTGAATGTAATTCACCTTGAGCGATTACTGAAAAATATTGAGCTAGACCCAAATCCCTTGTGTGTGTGTTTATAACAGCATATTCAAAGGCTGTGTTCAGATACTCAACTTGCATACACTTGCGTATCAGGCAGCCAAATTTACAAAAGCTTGATGCTGCTAATAGAGTCCTGTATTACCTGTGGAAATGCCTTTGAAATTTAGCCTTCTAAGAGGGCACTTTTCCAAGTTTTTAAAAAATTTTCAAGTACCAACCATTAGCTACCTTTCTGATCATATCAAGTACAATTAAAATATATATGAAAAGAATTTTAAAAAAGGAAGGTTTCAATTTGTTCCAAAGGACAGAAAAGATTTTCAAAGATTTCTGCAGGTAAACAAGGGATTTTTCTGTGGAAATTTAAAACAAATGCAAAGAGTAGCCTCTCTATGGCATCAGCCTGATGGCAGTTTTTGAAAGAGAAACTCCACAGGAAGGTCATCTTTCAAAATACACCTACAGGCCCAGGGTTATCAAGTACTTGTGGGCCTGCACATTCTGCCAAACCGCTGAAAACTGACTTCTATGGGGGGTAATTCTAGAACGCTTTACCCATGGGTAGAACATCTTTTACATGTAGAAAATGGCTCTTATAAAACTACTAGTAAAAAAGGCCCGTTTCTGACACAAATGAAACGGGCGCTAGCAAGGTTTTCCTCGGTGTGTGTATGTTTGAGAGAGTGTGTGTGAGAGTGAGGGAGTGAATGTGTGTGACAGAGAGAGAGTGAGTGTGGGTGCGAGTGTGTTTGTGAGAATGAGAGTGTGTGAATGTGTCACAGTGTGAGACACAGTGTGTGGTGTACCTCCCCCCCTCTGTGTGGTCGCAGGACCGCTCCCCCCTTTCTGGTTCCCATGCCCCCCTCCTCTGAGGTCTCAGGACCCCCCCTTTCCCCCTTTGGTGTGAGGACCCCTCCCCTCCTCCCTCTTCCTTTTTCCTTCCCCCCTCTCCGGACTGTGGACCCCCTCCCATCTAGGCAGAGGACCGGCACGCCCCCCCCCCCCAAAGTCACCGGCCCTCACCCCCCCCCCCAAGTTGGCACCACTACCACCCTCCACCCCCCTCCCCCACATGTTGCCACCACTCTCCACCCACCCCCTCCGACGTCGCAACAGCCAGTGGTCCACCTTCCACCCCCCTCCTCCAAAGTTGCAGCACCCAAGGATGCACCGTCCACCCCCCCCCCTCTGTCCTACATTAGCTGAGCGCCGCTCTCCCCCCCTCCCCTCCGTCCGATAGATAAAGGGGGAAAACAATTTGTACCTGGCAAAATGGTTTTTTGAAGGAAGCGGGGCCCCGCAGCCAGCCATCGGTTATGAGCTGTGCATCCGCTCCTCTTCTCAGATTTGACGTCACTGCCCCTGGAGGTGAACCCCGTAGGAGTGCACTGCGCAGCGACGTGAGTGGAGGAGCGGATGCAGAGATGACAACCGATGGCTGGCTGCGGGGCCCCGCTTCCTTCTAAAAACCATTTTGGCAGATTCTTTTATTTTTTTTTTGAATCAGACGGAGGGGGAGGGAGATGGGGGGTTTGGGGCTGAGCTGATGTAGGACGGGGTGGGGGGGTAAGTGGCGGCGTCCTGTTTGGGGGGGGGGTGGAGGGTGGAGCATTGGCTGATGCGACTTTGGGGATGGAGCAGTGGTTGTTGGGACCCTGGGGGGGGGGGTGGAGGTGGGGAGCAGTGGCAACATGTGTGGGGGGGTGGAGGGTGGTAGTGGTGGCAACTTGGGGGGTGTAGGGGTGAGTGGCGGTGACTTTGGGGGGGGGGGTGTTGCGTGGTAGTGGTGGCAATTTTGGGTGGGTGTAGGGGTGAGGGCCGGTAACTTTGGAGGGGGGGTGCGTGGCGAAGGGCGGAGGTGGGAGTGTTTCGGCAGCATTTTTGTTTTTATTGCACCTGTCCTCGTAACATCGCTGTGTCTATGCGGAGTCGGACCGTGTAGTTTGCAGGAGAAATCTGTTTGTGCGAATACGTCTTACATCACGTTTCGTCGCGTCGTTGCTCCGCCCTCGATGTCATCACGTTTTTACACAAGGGCGCTGTGATCTTGCAACTACAAATTTGGAATGTTGGAGGAGCATTTTATATAGAGAGATATAAGGGATATACACACATAAAATGTAGGTGCACTGCAACACTGTACCTGCTTTTACGTGATCTACTTGCAGTTCCTATCAGTGAAGATCAGCTAGAGATGCACTGTACACAAGTATTTTATGAAATATGCACACAGAATACAGAAATGTGTATAAGAATTTGTGTGCTACTGAGCATAGAAACACGGCATAGTTCTGCCTATTTTATAAAAACACATAAGCACCTATGTTGCTTTTATAAAATAGCCTGTGAAGAAATTATCCTCCACATGGCTGATCAGTAATTAACTCAAACTGTGGATCAAAACACTCAGGGGTCCTTTTATTAAGCTGGGGTAAAAGGGGCCCTGCAGTTGCGCTGACATGCCACACGCCAAGGCCCCTTTTACTACAGCAGGTAAAAATCTCAAAAAAGGAAATGGCTGTGCAGTTTACTTGCCACGTGGCCATTTCCATGGCCATTGCCACGTGGCAACCCTTTAGTAAAAGGGCCCTCAGTACTTTAAATATTCAAAAATATGGAGAAAAGAATTCAAATGTCTGCAGTACTCAAAAATTACTCATAAGCATAGTACCTCCTAGACAACAGACCAAAAATATCCAAAAGTAGTGCAATTCTTCTGTGTAAATTTGAAGTCTTACAGGGAGTATTGCTGGTGGAGTAATGCTGACACAGCCCATTCACTTTGAATGGGCAATGTTGGCATTGCTGCGCGGTTTTGTAAATGGGGGGGGGGGGGGCATTTTTATTCCATTAGTGTATATAAGAAGCACACTTATCATTTTTAGAATATCCCAACAGGGTCCTGTTTCACACGAGGCTTCTTCAGGGGATTAAATGTGCTCAAATAAAATTGCTTTTTTAAAGAAAAGAAATGTTTTAGTATCGCAGATTTTTGAGGTATTTTCCTCCATATTTTTGAATATTTTCGGTGACTGGCATTGAATATTCAGGTTTTTTTCAGCTGGTTTGAAGATAACCGGCTATGTCAGACATAGCCTACTCCACGAATGGGATGGGGGTAATGGAATCTGTCTTCTTTTTGTGAATATAACAATGTTTCACTTTCTGGTCATTCTATCACAGGCAGGGTTACTCACTGGAAAGGGTTCTCTCCATCGCACTTGTAGATGGCCTGCAGTATTTTTCGGTAGACCCTGAGAGTGATGGTGCTGCACAGCAGAAGTAGACTCAAGTAGGCGAAGACGCTGATGATGCTGAACTGGGAAAGGCAGAGGAGTGACACCATGATAGTGGTGAACACAACTGCAGAGGTCTTGGTGTTTCGCCAGTACATGAGGTCAGAGACTTTAAAGAAAGAGGAAGAGATAAAGAGAATGAGATATGACAAGGGAAGAGGAGGAGGAGGAGGAAAGATCCATAACCTGGAAAGCACAAACTGAGAAGTCTGCAGGAACCAGGAATTCAAGAGAGATTATAGAGATTTTGGAAGTAGGGCAAACTAAGGGTTAATCCATTATAGGCTCTCAATCACCTCCCAGCTCCCAAGGATTAATAATCTGTCTCTGGATCTCAGGCTTTTCCTTACCTCAGTCATTAATAACTCATCTCTGGGTCTTGGCACCTCCCTAATCTCAGGATTAATAATCCATCTCAGGGCCTCATGCACCTTCCTAATCCTGGGGATTAATATTCCACCTCACGGTCTCATGCACCACCCTAATCTCAGGGATAAATGATCCATCTCATGCACCTCCCTAATTTCAGAGATTAATAATCCATCTCAGGGTCTCAGGTACCTGCCTAATCTCAGAAAATAATAATCCGTTTTTGGGTCTCAGGCTTCTCCATAACCTTAGGCATTAATAATCTCTCTCTGGGTCTCGGGCACCTCCTTAGCCTCAGGCATTATTAATCTATCTCAGCGTGTCAGGTTGCTCTCTAACCTTAGAGATTAATAATCCACCTCCGGCTCCTCCCTAGCCTCATAGAGACAAAGGAGATGACAACAGATAAAGACCAACTGATCCATCCAGTCTGCCCAGTTATTCCTGTCCACATTGCTAAGGATATATTCCAGCTGTAAACCACAGAGCATAACCACTTGTACAATACCAGTCCTTATCCAGGACTGATTTTTTCATCCTCCTTTGTACCCCACCTTCTTGAGTATACAGCTGATCCCCTATTTACAGTAGTTTACCCAATTGCCCCCTTACTTCCCTTATCTAACCACAAGGCTTTGTAATACTCTAAACAGTTACCAGTACTACATAGCTGATGTATTTATTTATTTATTTATTTATTAGGATTCATTTACCTCCTTTTTGAAAGAATTCACTTAAGGTGGTGTACAGTAAGAATAACTCAAACATAAGCAATAGGCAATTACAGCAGTAAAAATATTCAAATACACAGTATGGCATAGAACGCTACTTACAATGTCAACTTCTGACCTCCTAGGACCCCACAGACTTTCCCAATGGTACTTCCCATCACCAACACCATCAACTTCCTGTACCAACTCCAGTCAACACAAAGAGCAGGCTGCCTGCCAGACAGACCTGGCTATCTGTGTATGTGTGCCTGCCTGTCTACTAGACAGAACTTCCAGCCATTACTGTTTTTGAAGCAATTCAGCTTCAGCTGCTAGTTCCATTCTTTCAACACAGAAATCTACACAAGCTACACAGGAAATCTAGGACGTGAAATACCCAGGAACATTCCACACTAGTTACCCTTAGATATTTAGATTAGGCTATTTATTAGTGTAGTGCTGCTTTTCAGATAAAGCAAATTCAATAAGTCATCTCAAGGAATACAGAAGTTTGTACAGTACATCTAATTTAGAAAAACATACAGAAAGAAACACAGAATATTATGACTGCTATCCAAAGCCTGTATGGTTCCAATTTATTTTCTTTCCTTTCAGTTCTGTAAAACTAAGGAACTCTACACGTCTTTTATGTTTCCGTAATTTCTATTACTGCTTTTGATTCACCTCTATGTCAGGCCATCCCATGCATTCCCCACAATTCCATGAATAAATATTTTTCTGACACTACTCCCAACATTTTTCCTCAGGGAGTCTCAAATCATGAGCCCTTCTTCCAGAGTATTTGTGGGGGCAATTTGACAAATTGAAGAGTAGCAAATCACTTGGACCAGATGGTATACATCCCAGAGTACTGATAAAATTGAAAAACAAGCTTGCAGAGCTATTGTTAGTCGTATGTAATTTATCTTTAAAATCAAACATGGTACCAGAAGATTGAAGGATGGCCAATGCAACGACAATTTTTACAAAGGTTTCCAGGAAACTATAGACTGGTAAGCCTGGCGTTGGTGCCAGGTAAAATGGTAGACACTATTATAAAGAACAAAATTACAGAGCATATACATAAGCATGAATTAATGAGACAAAGCCAACATGGATTTAGTCAAGGGAAATCTTTGTCTCAACAATCTACTACATTTCTTTGAAGGGCAAACAAACATGTGGATAAAGGTGAGACAGTCAATATTGGTCTGAATTTTCAAAAGCCATTTAACAAAGTACCTCATGAAAGTTTCCTGAGGAAATTAAAAAGTCACAGGATAGGAGGTAATTATTTACGTATTAGGATTTATTTACCACCTTTTTCAAGGAATTCACTCAAGACGGTGTACAATAAGAATAAATCAAACATGAGCAATAAATTACAGCAGTACAAATATTCTAATAACAATACAAAGTATGGCATAGTATACTACTTACAATGTCAACACAATACGTAATAGAACATTTTAATTGACAGTGGGGTATAAGCAAAGATGGAACATATAGATAGGTAAGAGAGTAAGAGGAGTTAGAAAGTAAAGTGACTAATTTAAAGAAAGTTGCACATGTCCTATTGTAGATCGAAAACTGGTTAAAAGATAGAAAACAGAGTAGGGTTAAATGGTCAGTATTTCTCAATGGAGAAGGGTAGATAGTGGGGTTTCCCAGGGGTCCTTGCTGGGACCACTGCTTTTTAACGTATTTATAAATGATCTAGAGTTGGGAATAATAAGTGAGGTAATTTGATGATGACAAAGTTATTCAAAGTTGTTAAATCACAAGAGGATTGTGAAAAATAGCAAGAGCTTCTTATGAGACAGAGACTGGGCATCCAAATGGCAGATGACGTTAAATGTGAGCAAATGCAAAGTGATGGATGTGGGAAAGAGGAACCCAAGCTATAGCTATGTGATGCAAGGTTCCACAATAAGAGTCACCGCCCAGAAAAAAGGATCCAGGTTTATGATATGTTGAAAGCCTCTGCTAAGTGTGAAGTAGCGGCTAAGAAAGCAAATAGAATGTTAGGAATTATTAAGAAAGGAATGGAAAACAAAACTGAGAACGTTATAATACTTTTGTATCATTCCTCGGTGTGACCGAAACTTGAATACAGTATGCAATTCTGGTCACTGCATCTCAAAAAAGATAAAGTGGAATTAGAAAAGGTATGACAAAAATGATAAAGTGGATAGAACGATTTCTCTATGAGGAAAGATTAAAGCAGCTAGAGCTCTTTAGCTTGGAGAAGAGATGGCTGCAGTGAGATATGATAGAGATCTATAAAATGCTGAATGGAGTGGAATGGGTAGACATGAATCCCTTGTTTACTCTTTGCAAAAATACTAGGACTAGGGGGCATGCAATGCAGCTACAAAGTAGTACGTTTAAAACAAACTGGAGAAAATATTTCTTCACTCTACATGTAATTAAACTCTGGAATTTGTTGCCAGAGAATGTGGTAAAAGCAGTTAGCTTAGCAGGGTTTAAAAAAGTTTGAATAATTTCCTAAAAGAACAATCCACTGCTTATTTCTAGGATAAATCTGTTTTATAGTTCTGGGATCTTGCTAGGTACTTGTGAACTGGATTGGCCACTGTTGGAAGCAGGATACTAGGCTTGATGGTCTCTCCCAGTATGGCAACTCTTATGTTTTTGTATTCTTAACCTTTTTGGACAGGAAGGCTTTATTACTGATTTGACCCTTGGAGGGTAGGGGGCATCTTAGCAGGTTTCAGAAGTAGAGAGAAGGATTAGAGAAGGAAGCTTTGTTTTGAACCCAATCCCAATCATGCGGTTGGGGGAAGGGGCGGTAAGCAAAATAATTTTTAAAAATCTTACGTTAATTGAAGTGTGAAAAGGTATTGTCCTTTTAAGGTGTCTCATTTCTGAGCCTCCAAGGCTCTGGTAGATGTGGCGGCCTGTCTGTGGTTATATTGGTGAATCTACCTTTATTACATCCATACAGCTTACAATATAGTCTACTTTGCTCTTCTGTCCTTTTTCATCAAAAGATTACAAGCTTTTCAGAACACCTCCACCAGACTACTTACTCATGCATGTTGATATGATGTTACCCCACTGTGTGTACCTGATGTTCTTCATTTCTCCTGTGGAGAGATCACCTTCTGTGGTTGTTTGGATCCACTGTGTGTACCTGGTGTTCTTCATTTCTCCTGTGGAGAGATCACCTTCTGTGGTTGTTTGGATCCACTGTGTGTACCTGGTGTTCTTCATTTCTCCTGTGGAGAGATCACCTTCTGTGGTTGTTTGGATCCACTGTGTGTACCTGGTGTTCTTCATTTCTCCTGTGTAGAGATCACCTTCTGTGGTTGTTGGATCCACTGTGTGTACCTGGTGTTCTTCATTTCTCCTGTGGAGAGATCGCCTTCTGTGGTTGTTGGATCCACTGTGTGTACCTGGTGTTCTTCATTTCTCCTGTGGAGAGATCACCTTCTGTGGTTGTTGGATCCACTGTGTGTACCTGGTGTTCTTCATTTCTCCTGTGGAGAGATCACCTTCTGTAGTTGTTTGGATCCACTGTGTGTACCTGGTGTTCTTCATTTCTCCTGTGGAGAGATCACCTTCTGTGGTTGTTTGGATCCACTGTGTGTACCTGGTGTTCTTCATTTCTCCTGTGGAGAGATCACCTTCTGTGGTTGTTTCCCATTTATCACTCAACATCATTGGCTCCCTTATTCTGTACTGGTTTTAACACAAGGTCTTAATGTTATGTTTCTAGATTCTTCAATTGGTAATCCCACCTTACTTATCTTATCTCTCCATATACCCCGACTCTGCGTTCCTCTTCCAAACACTGTCTCTCTATTCCCCTTGTCCGATGTTCTCATCTCAAATCCACCCGTCATTCGGTTTTTTCTACCTCGCTCCCTGTTTCTCTCAGAACAGAACAGTCTTACCCAAGATTTAAGGCCTCCCTAAAATCACAGCTTTAAAAAGTCTGATCTTTGGCGGTTTGTCCAAATGATGTGGTGGGGGCAGGCAGTGGTAATAGCTTCTGGTTATTTCTCTTTCTGCACTCTTTCTCTCTTGGCCCTTTTGTATTCATATTTCATAGTTCTTTTCATCACTATGTTTAATTTAATTTATTGTAAACTGCTTTGATTGTTTTTCTTTGAAAGGCGGTATATCAAGTACCTAATGAACCATAAACATACTAAACATCTGGAGAAAGCAGAGATGTGACAGCAGCAGAGGCACAACTATTGTAATCCAGGTAGGGGGGGCGCGGAGAGGGGGGAAGGAAGGGAATAGGGGAGCAGCAGATAGAGGCAGAGGTGTGGTGGAAGTTCTTGTTCAGTCCTAAAGGTTTGATTCTGAAGCTAAGGGTCAGGGATTGGAAGGAGTGAGCAAAGGCAGAAACACAGTGGATGGGGGGAGGACTCGGACAAAGATCTTCCATTACAGGCAGCTGGTGGGGGGTGGGGGTCTGGTGGTGGCTGGATATCACTGAGCTGTAAACTCCATCTGGTCCACAGTTATGAGGCTCCCCACCAGAGATTTGCTTCAGATGCATTACTTAGGTATCAGAATGTTTCTTTCATGTCCCCATCTCTCCTCTCAACTCATTGGAGTAGACTCTCTGCCATGCTGAAAATCTTTTCCTGGACCATCTCCACACTGAACAGAGGCATTATCATTTTGTTTTGGTTATGCATCAGTTCATGCACCTCAGCATCCCTCTGACTCTAAACCTTACTTTATAATACGTTTTGGCTACTTTGAGATTATCAGACATTATCACCCTGGGTTCTCTCTCCTAGTCTGTGCATATCAGTTTCTCCCCCACACCCATCATGTACTGCTCCCTTGGATTTCTGAACTACATATTTATGAAATTTAGCTGCCAGCTACTCTGTTTCTACTCAAGTTTTCTTGAGTGGAGGAGTAGCCTAGTGGTTAATAAAATGAACTTTGATCCTGGGAAACTGGGTTCGATTCTCACTGCAGCTCCTTGTGACTGGGCAAGTCACTCAATCCTCCCTTGCCCCAAGTACAAAATAAGTACCTGTATATAAGATGTAAACCACTTTGAATGTAGTTGCAAAAAACACAGAAAGGCGGTATATCAAGTCCCATTCCCTCGTCATGCCTCATTCTGTTTGCTCTCTCAGGGATGTCTGCTCTGCTGCAGACCTTTGTGTCATCCACAACAAAGCAAGGTTTTCCTCCTTCTGGCAGTATTGCATACAAAAATCCTGAACAGGACAATCCCCAGAATCCTGACAAACTCCATTAATCACCCTTCACTCCTCACAGTGAATTCCAGTATCATTAGACTCTGTCATCTGTCAGTCAACTAATTTCTAATCCCATCCACCTTGATGGAATCCACCTCAGGCTGATCAGTTTATTCATGAGACTCCTATGCTGGACAGTTTCAGAAAAACACAAGGCATATATTATTGTACACAAGACAAAAGACACCAAGGGGATTAACTGTATAATAGAGCACCCATAAAAATTTACAAAAATTATTTGATATCTCCTTTATGAAACTGGTTCCCTAAACTATCCCCAGTAAAACAAATGTCCTTGTGCAAGTTTTTACCTGCTTCAAGGCAGGCACAAATATGAGTGTGTACCCAAAGGGGTAAATTCAAGAAAAGGCACCTAAAGTTATGCGCTCAATTGCTGGTATAGAATATTAGTGTGTCCATTTACATGTATAAAACTTTAGGCATGAGCATTTACGCCAGCTCAGTGGCAAACCTAGCTTGGTTGCCACCCGGGGTGGAGCACCCCCTCCTCCAGGTGTGTCACCCTCCCAGAGCAGAGCACTCCCCTCCTCTGACACATCCCCCCTCCTCCAAGCAGGGCTGGCGTTAGGGGATAGCAAACAAGGCAATTGCCCTGGGCCCCCATACCATAGGGAGCCCCAAACTTGCCTCAAGCTAAAGGAGAAATAAGCTAAGGCCAGCTTTTGGACCCTCTCCCTGGTTTCTGCCGTGGGCCCCTGAATGTCTAACATTAGCCCTGCCTCCAAGCAAGGGGGTGCACTGAACAGTCAGCAGTCATGTGGCTGTCGGCTCTGCCGGTCCCCTGCCCTGGAATAGGATGTTGACGTCAGAGGGGATTGGGGACCGGAAGAGCGGACAGCTGTGCGACTAGTAGCACTCCAGGTGGCCTACACCACAGCACTAACTTTGGTACGCCACTAATCAGATACAAACATAAGTGATAGTATTCAATAACCGTGTACTTATCCTGATCCTCCCATACCCCTCCCATGTCCACACTCCCTAGAAGTTGTGTATAACAGATTTTGTGTGTGCAACTTCCAGAATGCTGACAATGGGTTATTGCATGTCCAATTAAGGAAATTTAAGGATCACCAATTAACTACTAATTATTAAATTAATGCATGCAATTTAACTTTCATGTGCCCAAATTTATAGAATTTGAGGGCAAGTGTGTGCATGTATATATCACAAAGCCACCCAAACTGCTTGTCCGGGGATGCCTACAAGCATTTCACATAAAAGCAGGTGTTAGGTTGCTATGTAACTACTTTCTAACTGTGTATAAATCCATGGAATTCCACAACAGCCATATTTTTGTATATATAATATGCTTTTCACATGGAGAATGCTCTAAAAAAGAAAAAACTGCCTCCAAAACAGGGTGAATTTGCACAAAAATGTTACTGAAGTTCAAGCAGACTGCATCTAAGTGTGTATTCACAAGCCAATTATTTGAAGATAATCGGATTTCTCTGACAGTCTCCCTTTGGTAAAACCAAGCTGCCTTGGATTGTGCAACCTACTGGATTGGAGATATTTTTCTACCCTTCAGTAAAGGCTCCACTAATCTTCCCACCAACAGTGTATGATTAATCAGCCTGCCCTTCTTCAGTCCTGTGACACCATACTGTCTCCACAGATCTGTTACACAGATCCTACAGCAGACACACCAGAGCCTTTCTGAGATCCCTTAATATCCTGGATCCATGACTTTTGTCAACTTTCAGTTCCACTACATTCATGCAAATCCTCTCTTCTGTAAAAGGTATGAGACCTATCCCCACCCGCCTACCATGTGTTCCCCTACCAACAATTCGGTGGATATTCTCCTATCCATTTCTCAGCAAACACAAAATTTCTGCTTTTACCTCTTGGATAAAGTAGTGCGGCTACCCAGTGGCGTTCCTAGCGTGGATGGCACCCGGGGCGGATCACCGATGCGCCCCCCCCCCCCCCCCCCGCCTGCGAAAATGACCCCCCCCCCCAGGTGCACGCTGCTGGGGGGG
Organism: Microcaecilia unicolor; assembly: GCF_901765095.1. Taxonomy (NCBI): domain Eukaryota; kingdom Metazoa; phylum Chordata; class Amphibia; order Gymnophiona; family Siphonopidae; genus Microcaecilia; species Microcaecilia unicolor. Next base: position 155,926,194 of record NC_044041.1, read on the forward strand.
GGGGGGTGCTGCGGCGCGCGCCTGTGGGCTCCGACTTCGCGAACTTCGCTCGCTCGCTGCAGCTCCCTCTGCCCCGGAACAGGAAGTAACCTGTTCCGGGACAGAGGGAGCTGCAGCAAACAAGCGAAGTTCGCAAAGTCGGAGCCCACAGGCGCGCGCCGCGGCACCCCCCCCAGTGGCGTGCACCCGGGGCGGACCGCCCCCACCTTGGTACCCCACTGCGGCTACCATGTATGTAGTGAGAAAAATAATAAAAGACCTACAGCCACTACTCCAGGAGGATGAATTACTGAAAGAGATATCCCCACCTCCACCAATGTTGGCCTTCCAATAACTACCAAATCTGAAACAAAAATTAGCGAAAAGCAAACTCCCAATAGAAGCTGAAAAAGAAGAGAATGACACACATCCCTACTATATACCAAGCTGCAAACTGTGCCAGCACATATTACAAGACCCCACAGTCACTCATATTGAAAAAGCATTCAGTAAAAAGGGATCTTACACATGCTTTCTTCAAACGTAGAATATACCATTCAATGCAAAACCTATGAAGAAGGATGATATTTTGAGGAGCCAGGCCAGATGCTAAAGACAAGAATAAACACCACAAAGCAAACCCAGAAGGAAGCTCTCTTTGGTATGATGCAAATTCTACAGCGAGTATTAGCAGTAAATTAGTCTACAGGTCCTGACTTAGGAGTGAAGTTCATTGCTATCACAGTATGCGCAAAACTTACTCATTTGGAAAAATTGCCCTAGAAACAAACCACAGTTTCTCATTCATTGGAAACTGTGTCAACATTACATCAGTGTACTGGAAGAGCATTGGGATCATGACCCATAGAATTGTGGAAAATGAAAAGGTTATGATAACCTGGGACATCCCCATCCCAACCAATAAAAACTGGATATAGTGATAAACGAGAAAAACACAAGAACAGCATTGATCATTAAGGTATCAGTTCCAAGCGATTACTCTGTGAATCATATGAAGAGAAAGATCTTCAAGTACCAAGAAATGCAGTCTGAGACCAAGAAAATGTGGCAGAAAGATACAGAAATATTTCTGATTGTTCTGGATGCCACAGGCTTAAGTAAAAAGAATGTATATGTACACCTGGATAAGTTGCCGATACACGTTACATCTTATAAACTCCACAAGGAAGCTGTCTTTGGCATGATGCAAGCACTACGGAGAGAATTAGTGTTAAATTTGAGAATGACATCATACTCCACATACCCTGGCTTGGGAGTGAGGTTCATTAATTGCCAAACCTTAGACCATTCTTCTAGCATGAAAAAGGATCTGAGGAAGCTAGAAGAATGGTCTAAGGTTTGGCAATTAAAATTCAATGCGAAGAAATGCAAAGTGATGCACTTAGGGAGTAGAAACCCACGAGAGACTTATGTGTTAGGCGGTGAGAGTCTGAAAGGTAACTGAGGGGGAGAGGGATCTTGGGGTGACAGTATCCGAGGATCTGAAGGCGACGAAACAGTGTGATAAGGCGGTGGCTGTAGCAAGAAGGTTGCTAGGCTGTATAGAGAGAGGTGTGATCAGCAGAAGAAAGGAAGTGTTGATGCCCCTGTACAAGTCGTTGGTGAGGCCCCACCTGGAGTATTGTGTTCAGTTTTGGAGGCCGTACCTTGCAAAGGATGTTAAAAAAATAGAAGCGGTGCAAAGAAAAGCTACGAGAATGGTATGGCATTTGCGTTCCAAGACATATTAAGAGAGACTTGCTGACCTGAACATGTATACCCTGGAGGAAAGGAGGAACAGGGGTGATATGATACAGACGTTCAAATATTTGAAAGGTATTAATCCGCAAACAAATCTTTTCCGGAGATGGGTAGGCGGTAGAACGAGAGGACATGAAATGAGATTGAAGGGGGGCAGACTCAGGAAAGATGTCAGCAATTATTTTTTCACAGAGGGTGGTGGATGCTTGGAATGCCCTCCCGCGGGAGGTGGTGGAGATGAAAACGGTAACGGAATTCAAACATGCGTGGGATATACATAAAGGAATCCTGTGCAGAAGGAATGGATCCTCAGAAGCTTAGCCGAAATTGGGTGGTGGAGCAGGTGGGGGGAAGAGGGGTTGGTGGTTGGGAGGTGAGGATAGTGGAGGGCAGACTTATACAGTCTGTGCCAGAGCCGGTGATGGGAGGCGAGGCTGGTGGTTGGGAGGCGGGGAATCCTGCTGGGCAGACTTATACGGTCTGTGCCCTGAAAAAGAAAGGTAAGGTATACACATGAATTTATCTTGTTGGGCAGACTGGAAGGACCATGCAGGTCTTTTTCTGCCGTCATCTACTATGTTACTATGTATAATATATTATTATTATTATTATTATAATATATGCAAAATGAACCCATTTGAAGACATTGCCCCCAAGAGACAATCCAAGTTGCTATCTCTGTGGGTGAGCATTTTTCAGGACTGCATCAATGAGAGTACATTTTAAAACAATCCAGGAACCTAAGTGTTGCCATCTAATCACCGCTAAGCTTATTTGGTTTCACGCCTTCTATACAGGATTCCTTTGTGTTTATACCACACATTTTTTAATTCTGCTACCGTTTTCATCTCTACCACCTCCCACGGGAGGGCATTCCAGGTATCTACCAAGTACTTCCTGATATTATTCCTGAATCGGTCCCCCCTACAACCTCTAGTTTCTACCACCTTCCCATCACTGGAGAAGGTTTGTTTGTAAATTAATACAATTCAAATATTTGAATGTCTGTGTCATATTACCCCTGTCTCTCCTTTCATCCAGGCAGTGGCGTTCCTAGCCTGGATGACACCCGGGGCGGATCACCGATGCGCCCCCCCTCCTGCGAAATGACACCTCCCCCCCCCCCCCCCCGGCGAAATGGCACCCCCCTGGGTGCATGTCGCTGGGGGGGGGGGTGCCACGGCGCGCGCCTGTCGGCTCCGAGTTCGCTAATTCACTCGTGTGCTGCAGCTCCCTCTGCCCCGGAACAGTTCCGGGACAGAGGGAGCTGCAGCGAACGAGCGAAGTTAGCGAACTCGGAGCAGACAGGCGCGCACCGCGGCACCCCCCAGCAGCGTGCACCCGGGGTGGACCGCCCCCCCCCCCCCTTGGTTCGCCACTGCATCCAGGCCAGGGTATACATGTTCAGGTCCTCAAGTCTGTCCTCATACATCTTGCAATGCAAATCCCATACCATTTTGGTCTCTTTTCTCTGAACCTCTTCAAGTCTTTTTATGACCTTAGCAAGATATGGCCTCCAAAACTGAAAACAATACTCCAACTGGGGCCGCACTAAAGACTTGTACAGGGGCATCAGCACCTCCTTTCTTCTGCTGGTTATACACCTCTCTATGCAGCCTAGTATCCTTCTGGCCATGACCACCGCCTTGTTGCATTGTTTCATCACTTGAGACAAAATAATGTCATTGGAATGATTTTATGTTTCACTTACATGTTATCTTTTGCTTATTTGATGAATGAACTGATGTAGTGATGATTATATAACATGATGGTAAAGGAATATTTATGATAGAATTGTATTGTTTGATTGTTAATTATTGTGTATGAAAACTTGGAAACCACTTAGAACTGTGGATAGAGTGGAATATAAATATTTTAAAATAAAAATTGTCCTGACATGAGGATAAATGTTCTGGCCTTCACCAACTAGTCAAAAAGGTAGTAAGTTAGTCAAATTAAAAAGGTACCATCTTATTTTCCTTTTCTGTATTCTTTTATTTCTATGTATTGCTTTTCCATCAACATTCTCTACATCTTCCTCCTTTTTAGAGGCTCACAATCACCCCTCTGCATTCTCTTCTGTTTTCAACTCTACATACGTAGTTCTCTGGTAAGCCACTCTGCATCCTTGCCACCACTGACTGCCATGGTACACTACCCAAGTTCAAATACCCTTTTCAGGGTGAAACAGCAATCTCCGATGCATGTCTCTCAACTGAATGGAAGGAAAGATAAGTTACTGTTGAACAGAGAAAAATCATTGATGTTATGGGCTCCTTCCTCATCACTGAGATGAGAATCATGAATGCTCATTCTGTGAGATAAGAGTCAGGCAGAAAAGCTGAGCATCCTTGATGCTGTGTGCTCTTCAGCACTGCTATATAATGAGAGGAGGGAAAATTGTTTTGGAAAGGGTGAGGATCAATGAGGCAAGCTGCACTTCACTGCTCCTATATAAAGTAGAAAAGGGTAGATATTAAAACAAAATGATTATCAATGCTGTGTACTCCTCAGAACTGCTCTATAATATGAGAGATGAGGGAGAGATGGGATATTATTGTGGAAAGAATAAAGATCCATGATACTGCTGTATAATGTGAGAGAGAAGAAAGGGGGGATTATTGTAGAACGAACGAGAATCATTGATTCTGTGCATTTCTCAGTGCTGTTGCATAAAGTGAAAGAAGAGAAAACAGGAGGGGGATTACTGTGGAAGGAATGAAGATCATCAATGCTGTGTTCTCCTAAGCACTGCTGTATAACATGAGAAGAGAGGGGGTATTATTGTGGAAAGAATGAGGATCATCAAAACTGTGTGTGCCTCAGCATAGCTGTATAATTTGAGAGGAGTAGGGGATTATTGTAGAAAGAATGAGAGTCATCGATGCTGTGTGATCCTCAGTGCTGCTGCAAAATGTGAGAGAACAGAAAAGACGGGATTAGTGTGGAAGGAATGAAGATCATCGATGCTGTGTGTTCCTCAGCACTGCTGTATAATGTGAGGGAGGAGAGTATTATACAAAGAATGAGGATCATCGATGCTGTGTGCTCAGAACTGCTGCATAATGTGAGAGAGGAGGAGAAGAATGGGAGATCATTGTGGAAACGATGACTATCATCAATGCTGCATTAATTAATTAATTGATTGAATTCAATAATTTACATTCTGACATTTTACTCAGAGGGTTACACAGCATGGATTATAAATAGAATACAAAGAAAGCATATTGCCTCTCTTCCCCATGGGTCACAGAACCACGACATTTCACCCTTTTCCATTTTACAACTTCACACTGTTTCCACAGTCCACTTCCCTCAGACGTCATCTCTCAAAAGAGATCAGCTGGTCCTGAAAAGTTCATAAAGTCAAAAGCCACCAGCTGGTCTTGCTGGTCCCATCTTGCTAAGGGCTATTTCAGAAACTCTGCAAGTTCCTGCCTGCTAAGTTTAGTCAGATGCCTGTGGCGCAAGTGTGGTAGGGGGAGGTGGGGGGCCTAGGCGGGAGGGAAACAACAGGGAGAGCAAATCCCATTCGCATGCAGCTGTCTGCCCAACATGATCTGCTTCACCCTCTCTTATAATAACTGACAGCTCCATATGTGGATACCATGGCTAGCTCACACACACACACACACACGCACACACCACATTCAACTGAAGGAAAACCCAAGAGAAAAGAAAACAGATCTCAAAGATCTCCCCTGCCAAAGCCTATAGTTTTGCACCTAGAACAGCAGGTCCCTTTCCCAGCAGTTGTCCTGGCCCTCCCACAGGAATAGGGAGACAGCTTTAAAAGGAAGAATTAAGAGCAATCACGCTGACTCACGTCAAGGAAATCTTAACATTGCACGCTCTGTACCCTGCCTGTCACCTCCAGCTAAAGGATAAGACATGGAAGCTTGCCTTGCATACCTGTCTTTGCCATCATTGCTTGCTCCTTCCCTCGACCCCTTGGCCACTGGGACTGTTAGAGTCAGCAGGCTACAATGCCCCTTTGTGATGCTTCTGCCTCTTCGGCACACTCTTCTCACTGCTGTGAAAAGGGGAATGGGGGCTGCAGAACGAAGGAGGTGGGGTGGGCGTGAAAGTCTATTCATAGCAGCCCAATGGGAGCTGCTGCTCTCTCACTCTGTTAAAAAAAATAAAAAGAACCTTTTCAATCTTCTACAGAGGGATCCAGGCAGGGGGTGGAGAGGCTGGAATATGACGCTTCTGAGGTATGGTTATGGTGGGCACTCCAGCACCGTGGAGAGCATTGCTATGAGAAATTATTTGGATAATTATCAGAGAGGATTTTAAGTTGGGACTGCTTTTGTGCAAAACAACTGTCAATTACGTAAGAATAGGGAGAAGAGTGATGTGAGGGGAGCTCACCACTGTGTATGTCATTTACATTGGACACCTGGAGGGGCATAATCGAATGGGGCGCCCAAGTTCCTGAGGGCATCCCCACAGGACAGCCCCGTGAAGGGGCAGGGAAACCGCTATTATCGAAACAAGATGGGCATCCATCTTTCGTTTCGATAATACGGTCAGGGACGCCCAAATCTCAACATTTTGGTCGACCTTAGAGATGGTCGTCCCCGGTTTTCGGTGATAATGGAAACCGAGGACGCCCCCTCTCAAAAACGACCAAATCCAAGCCATTTGGTCGTGGGAGGAGCCAGCATTCATAGTGCACTGGTCCCCCTCACATGCCAGGACACCAACCGGGCACCCTAAGGGGCACTGCAGTGGACTTCACAAATTGCTCCCAGGTGCATAGCTCCCTTACCTTCGGTGCTGAGCCCCCAAACCCCCCTCCAAAACCCACTCCCCACAACTGTACACCACTACCATAGCCCTAAGGGGTGAAGGGGGGCACCTACATGTGGGTACAGTGGGTTTCAGGTGGGTTTTGAAGGGCTGACATTTACCACCACAAGTGTAACAGGTGGGGGGGGGGGGGGGATGGGCCTGGGTCCGCCTGCCTGAAGTGCACTGCACCCACTAAAACTGTTCCAGGGACCTGCATACTGCTGTGATGGAGCTGGGTATGACATTTGAGGCTGCCAAAAAAAAAAAAAAAAATTTTTAGGGTGGGAGGGGGTTGGTGGCCATTGGGGGAGTAATGGGAGGTAATCCCCAATTCCCTCTGGTGGTCATCTGGTCAGTTCAGGCACCTTTTTGAGGCTTGGTCGTGAAAAAAAATGGACCAAGTAAAGTCGACCAAATGCTCGTCAGGGACGCCCTTCTTTTTTCCATTATTGGCTGAGGACACCCATCTCTTAAACACACCCCAATCCCGCCTTCGCTACGCCCCCGTGAAATTTGGTCGTCCCCACGATGGAGTGCAGTTGAGGGCACCCAAAATCAGCTTTCGATTATGCTGATTTGGGCGACCCTGAGAGAAGGACGCCCATCTCCTGATTTGGGTGCCCTTCTCTTTCGAAAATGCCCTTGCTGGTGTTCTCCCTAAAGAACACAGAATCAATTTCTATTGCACGGATTATAATCTGCTGAAGCCTATACAGTGAAAACCATAGGACTGACAATTGGGTGTAGAGTTTAGCAGTTGGTATGGATGGGCAAACTGGCTAGGCCAAATGATCTTTATCTGCTGTCAATTCCTATGGGTCTCCCAGTTTCACAGTCATAGGCCCTGCATGGTTGCCGGGACCTGCTATGAGCTTATGCAGGTTTTACCTACTTCCTCAACATTACAGCTCCAATATTTGGCTTGCAGAGGCCATGGGAAATAGTAACCAAACCCTTCTGCAGACAGGGTAGAGAATACATACAAGATGGTGCCCTCTCCACACATACCATTCTTGGAAGTCTGATTTGTTCACACTATATCTGATATTTGAAGGTCAGGTTAGGGTCTCCTGATGAAAAACACCCCTTCAGTTTTCAGGATCATTTCTAAATATATACCCTTCAGTAGTGTCATTGCACCATTACAAGCACACTGTACAGCATCCCAGAATTATCCTTGGTTAGAAAAAGTGTTATATTAAACCTCTCCAATAAACAAACATTATTGATGAGAGGATACAGGCCAGCCCAGTAAAACTAGGTCAGGGAGTACAATTTCCAGTGAGTTCTGGGACAAAAAAAGATACACTGAGGACTTCAACACCATTTATTAAACTCCAAAGAATTACCTAAATGAACCACAGATATGGACCAATAATAGAAGAACTAGGAGGCGTTTGAGGAAATTGTGTCATCAGAAGGCATAGGATAAGTACAGAGGCTCTCTAACACAGAGGAATGAATAGTAGACATTAGTATGGATAGACAGACTAGATAGACCATCTGCCACCATTTTCTATTTTCCTGATATTTAGACGATGGCAGTCAGTGAATTTAAAGGCAAGCCTATTCTCGGCTCCAGCACTGAATATCTGGGTAGTGGTGATTTTCAGGGGTACCCAGATAATTGCCTGGATAAGATTACGACAGTCTTTTTGCTGTCCTAATTTTATCCAGGCACTTACCCAGTTGGTGGACTGAATATCCATGTTAAATCAGTGAATAGCAGCAGCACCACCCCGACTCTTCCCTGGCATTAACCAGATAGTACTGCAGTTATCTCTTTGGTTTTTCTTTGGCACTATCCAGTTAAGTGCACTGAAATGTTGGGTATGGCCCAATCGGTGCAAATTAACCGCACAGGAGTCTTTCCTGCCCAGTTAAATCACTTTAAATATCTACCCCTATGTTTCTATGTAGTTTTGAAATAAACAAAAAAAGAACTTCATGTAAGACTGGTTTAACAGGTGAAAATATTACACCTTGCTTTCTAAACCTGTACTGTTGCCTATTGTGCACGGTTTAAATTCTTACTCACACTCTTCAAGACTATACGAGATGATCAACCCTCTGAACTGTCTTGTGCTCTAGTCAACAGGAATGATTAAAATTAGTGCATATGATCACCACTCAATCTCATGTATTTTCTTTTGACAATGTGCAAGCATGGAACATTCTTCCTTTAATGGTTCATATAGAGCATGATCCTTTAGCATTTTGAAAGAAACTAACCAGTCGATATTCAACCTCCGGGCAGTTGCAGGCAGAATTAGCCCTAGATATTAAATGCCAGGCTCGTCCAGACACCAGCACTGAATATCCGGGGCTAATCTGTGATGTGCTAGCTGCCGGTTCTTATGCAGGTCCTGACCAATATTCAGCCGGGACCTGCTGGGACCCGCATAACACACTTATGCAGGTCCCGGCTGAATATTGGTTGATGCATAAAAAATTCTAGCCACTCCCAACCCCCCTTCCAATCCCCCTCCCACCCCTCCCTGGAATTGAGATACTCCCCTTTAAATTTCCCCCTTCCACCCACCCCCTGAAAAAAATCAAAGGCTGCCCCAGGCCCTAGCCTTTTCCGGCCCCCACCCACTCCTTGTAAGCCCCTCTCCAGGCCTACCTTTGTGGGTCCCACATGGTCTAGGGGGAAACTGACAGGAGAAATGCCCACTCACTCCTGCCCAGCATGGATTGTTCATCAAAAAAGAATGGGCATTGCTCCTGCCCATTTCTCCCCTAGAGCACTAGGGGTCACAAAGGTAAGACCAAGGAGGCCTAAAGGTCTTGGGCCTAGAGCCACCTTACATTTTCTTTGGGGGTGTGGGTCAGACAGGGGATCTTACCGGGGGTATCTCAAGCTCTGGATGTGTGGTAAGAAATTGGAAGGGGAGGGATTAAAGGCCACTACCTGGAGGTTAACTGGGTACTGGCCACTATTCAGACTAGTGCCTGGTTAACCTCACCGCATAAAGTGGGCCTTTTACAAAGCTGCGCTAGTGTTTTTAGCACCTGCTAAACACTAGCGATGCCCATATATTCCTATGGGTATCTCTAGTATTTAGTGCATGCTAAAAATGCTACTGCACCTTTGTAAAAGACACCCAAAGTTAGGAAAGCCTTTTTTCTGTCCGAACTTTATGCAGCTAGCTAGTCGGTTAGCAGACTGCATAAAGCCACTAACCAACCAAGTCGCTGCTCTGCCCAAACTCTACCCTGGCCCTTAACTTCACCAGTTAGGGGATAGCCAGTTAGCGGGAATATTCAGCGGCACTGACCGGTTAAGAGCCGCTGAATATCCCCATTTAACCCCAAACAAACAATTTAAATAGCTAGGAGCCTCTCCTGGCCATTTAAATTGCTCTGAATATCTACCCCTAAAATTCCATCTTCTAACATAAGAATAGCCATACTGGGTCAGACCAGTGTTCCATCTAGTCCAGTATCCTGTGTCCAGTACAATGACCAATCCAGGTCAGAAGTACCTGGCAGAAACTCAGATAGTAGCAACATTTCATTTTACCAATTCCAGGGCAAGCAGTGGGTTCCCCTTGTCTGTCTCAATAGCAGACTATGGAGTTTTCCTCCAGGAGCTTGTCCAAACTTTTTAAAAACCCAGATATGGTAACCCACATCCTCTGGCAACGAGTTCCAGAGCTTAACTATTCAATGAGTGAAAAAAAAATATTTCCTCCTATTTGTTTTAAAAGTACTTCCATGTAACTTCATTGAGTGTCCTCTAGTCTTTGTACTTTTTGAAAGAGTAAAAAATTGGTTCACTTCTACTCATTCTACGCCACTCAGGATTTTGTAGACCTCAATCATATCCCCCCTCCTCCGTCTCTTTGCCAAAGCTGAAGAGCCTTAATCTCTTTAGCCTTTCCTTATATGAGAAGAGTTCCATCCCCTTTATCATTTTGGTCGCACTACATTGAACCTTTTCTAATTCCGCTATATCTTTTTTGAGGTAAAGTGACAGAATTGAATATAATACTCAAGGTGAGGTCACACCATGGTGCGATACAGAGGTATTACAGTATTTTCAGTCTTATTTATCATCCCTTTCCTAATAATTCCTAGCATCATGTTTTGATTTCAGCATATTGTCTACAATGACACCCAGATCTTTTTCTTGGGTACTGACTCCCAAGGTGGACCCTAGCATCAGATAACTAAGATTCGGATTATTCTTCCCAATGTGCATAACTTTGCATTTCTCCATATTAAATTTCATCTTCCATTTGGTTGCCCAGTCTTCCAGTTTCCTAAGGTTTTCCTGAAATTTTTCAGTTCACGTGTGTTTTAACAACTTTGAATAGTTTTGTGTCATCTGCAAATTTAATCACCTCACTTGTTCCAGTTTCCAGATCAAAAATGGCCATTTAACTCTACCCTCTGTTTTGTGTGCAATAACCAATTCCTAATCTACAACAAAACATTGCCTCCTATTCCATGACTCTAATTTTCATAGAAGTCTCTCATGGGGAACTTTGACAAAAAAAGCTTTCTGAAAATTTAGATACACTCATCAACTGGCTCACCTTTATCCACATGTTTATTCACGCCTTCAAAGAAATGAAGCAAATTGGTGAGGCAAGACTTCCTTTGGTTGAATCCATGCTGACTCTGTCCCATTAAACCATGTTTGTCTATGTTTTGCAGACTCTGAACCATTAAACCATGTTTGTATGTGCTTTCCATAATTTTATTCTTTATAATAGTTTTCACTATTTTGCCCAGAACGGAAGTCAGGCTTCCTGGTCTGTAATTACCAAATCACACCTGAAACCCTTTTAAAAGATTGTCATTACGTTGGTCACCCTCCAATGTTCAGGTACTACATATGATTTTAATGACAGGTTACAGATCACTAACAGCAGATCAGCAATTTCAAGCCTGTTCACGCTATCCAAAAATACTAGGACTAGAGGGCATGAGTTGAAGCTACAGTGTGGTAAATTTAAAACGAATCGGAGAAAATTTTTCTTCACCCAACGTGTAATTAGACTCTGGAATTCGTTGCCGGAGAACATGGTACGGGCGGTTAGCTTGACGGAGTTTAAAAAGGGGTTAGATAGATTCCTAAAGGACAAGTCCATAGACCGCTATTAAATGGACTTGGAAAAATTCCGCATTTTTAGGTATAACTTGTCTGGAATGTTTTTACGTTTGGGGAGCGTGCCAGGTGCCCTTGACCTGGATTGGCCACTGTCGGTGACAGGATGCTGGGCTAGATGGACCTTTGGTCTTTCCCAGTATGGCACTACTTATGTACTTATGTACTGCAAAGCAGATTACATTCTCAAGAAAACTTCCTAATAGGAGGAACTTACAACAAGATTATCATTTCATTACAATATTCACAAAATCTTCAGCAACCTAATATATTTTTTCCATCTATACTTCTTCCCTTGGTACTCTGATCTCATCCCATGGTTTTCAATATCATCTTTACGCTGATGACTCCCAGATCTACCTCTCCACACCAGAAATCTCAGCCGAAATCCAGGCCAAAGTATCAGCCTGCCTGCCTGACATTGCTGCCTGGATGTCTCAGCGCCATCTGAAACTAAACATGACCAAGACTGAGCTTCTCATCTTTCCCCCTAAACCAACCTCTCCTCCTCCCCCATTCTCTATTTCTGTGGATAACAATCTCATCCTTCCTGTCTCATCAGCTCGTAACCTTGGGGTCATCTTCGACTCCTCCCTCTCCTTCTCTGCACATATTCAGCAGACTGCTAAAACCTGTCGTTTCTTTCTCTACAATATCAGCAAATTTCACCCTTTCCTTTCTGAGCACACTACCAGAACCCTCATCCACACTCTCATCACCTCTCGCTTAGACTATTGCAACTTGCTTCTCACAGGTCTCCCACTTAGCCATCTCTCGCCTCTTCAATCTGTTAAAAATTCTGCTGCACCACTAATATTCCACCAGTGTCGTTATGCTCATATTAGCCCTCTCCTCAAGTCACTTCACTGGCTTCCTATCCGTTTCTGCATACAGTTCAAACTCCTCTTATTGACCTATAAGTGCATTCACTCTGCAGCTCCTCAGTATCTCTCCACTCTCCCTACATTCCTCCCCGGGAACTCCGTTCACTGGGTAAATCTCTCTTATCTGCACCCTTCTCCTCCACTGCTAACTCCAGATTCCGTTCCTTTCATCTTGCTGCACCATATGCCTGGAATAGACTTCCTGAGCCGGTACGTCATGCTCCATCTCCGGCAGTCTTCAAATCTAAGCTAAAAGCCCACCTTTTTGATGCAGCTTTTAACTCTTAACCCTTATTCACTTGTTCAGAACCCTTATTTTATCATCCTCACTTTAATATTCCCTTATCTCATTTGTCTTGTTTGTCTGTCCTAATTAGATTGTAAGCTCTGTCGAGCAGGGACTGTCTCTTCATGTTCAAGTGTACAGCGCTACGTAGGTCTAGTAGCGCTTTAGAAATGATAAGTAGTAGTAGTAGTAGTATATTTATTTATTTCATGCATTTTACCCCACCTTTTCCCACAGGATGCGGGCTCAAAGTGGCTTACAAGATTTAAGACTGTTGCTTTAAAAACAAATACGCTTTGAGGCCCTTTCGAAAGGACAAATATGGCGTGATTTGACGAAGTTCAATATGAATATGATTCCATATCTTAGCACTTTGAAATACAAATAAACGTTCCCAATTGATTTTTAACTCATACTCTTCATAATGTTTTCCTGCTTCTCAAGTGATTTCTAGTAACAGTAAATAAGAGAAGCCCTCTCAAAGATTCTAAATTTAAGCCATAGAAACCTCTATTTTATTTATTTGTTGCATTTGTATCACACATTTTCCCACCTATTTGCAGGCTCAATGTGGCTTACATAGTGCCGTACTGGCAGACGCCAATACCGGCATAACAAAGTGAGGTTATGACAGACTAATGATAAGAATTGATAGACATGTTGGGGGTCAAGGGGAAGAGTAGGTTATGTCCAATATGAACATTTATATTGTTGTGTTGCTGGATTAGGCATTTTGTTAAGTCGTTTGAGTATGCCTTTTTGAACAGGTATGTCTTTAGGAGTTTCCGGAAGATTAGCTGGTCGTATGTTGTTTTCACAGCGGTCGGAAGCGCGTTCCAAAGTTGTGTGCTTATTTAAGAGAAGCTAGATGCATAGGTTGATTTGTATTTAAGTCCTTTGCAGCTTGGGCAGTGGAGATTTAGGTATGTTCGTGTTGATTTTGTTGTGTTTCTGGTTGGTAGGTCTATGAGGTCTATCATGTATCCCGGGGCATTGCCGTAGATGATCTTGTGAACCAGGGTGCAGATTTTGAACGCAACACGTTCTTTGATTGGGAGCCAGTGTAATATTACTCGTAAAGGTATGGCGCTTTCAAATCTCGTTTTTCCGAATATAAACCTGGCTGCTGTGTTTTGAGCAGTTTGGAGTTTCTTTATGATTTGTTCTTTACATCCTGTGTAGATTCCGTTGCAGTAATCTAGATGGCTTAGCACCATGGATTGTACTAAGTTATTGTAACCCTATGGGTTAAATTTTAAAAGATTAGCTGGCTCCTTCTAGATCTGGTGTAGAGACAGTGAGCAGTGCAGTGAAACTGAGTAGTCTGTGTGCATGCGCTGAGTGTTCCGCATGCTGATGGAACTCTCAGGAGAGTGACAAACAGCTCAGGCTGGCAGTTGGGAGAGAGCTCTATTGGTGAGAACATGTTACTAGGAAAAGACTGGAAGAAAGTTGATGCTGGAGATCATCACCTGAAAGAAAAGGCGCCCACCATTCAAGAGAGCCAGAGAGAGAAAACAAAGAGAGCAGCTAAGTGACTGAAACTATTTTAAAAAGTGCACAAAAGAGAAAATAGTAAAGGAAACCTGAACAATAAGTGAGAGATAACTAAAAGAGAAAAAAAAGAGTAGAGGAAAACTTACAGGTTGGGATCCTTGGGGGTCTCCAGGGGTCTGAGGGACAGGAGAGGGGAGACTTTGAAGAGTCTGGTGTTTTGTGGAATTGAATGTACTTAAATGATTTATGTAACTAATATTTATACTTATCTGAGGATGCTCTCAATGTTTCTAGAGACTAAACTGATTTGTGTTGCTAACCTGTAATTGGAATGCATATGTTAAATTTGCAAGTTGATAAAATTTCATTAGCATTTAAATATAATTCACTAATAAAAAAAATATTTTCTTTTTATTGTTAAACTCCCTGGTTGGTGTTGAGTCATTTTGGGGAAACACTGTGACATATTTGGTATCATCATTGTAATACCTTGCTCTGCCACCAGGGGGTTTACAATTGGCGTCACGGACAGGATAAATCACCCCACTTAACACCCTGGGGGTGACCTTGCCTGTAAATTTAAAGTGTATTGTGGAATGTGTATCAGTGGGTTCTTTCTGGCTAATTTTTAGGTCTACCGAAGGTCTGAGTTCACTCCCAGCCACAGAATGGAGAAACAGAGAAGATTTTGGGGTCGAGGAGCAGAGTATAATAGAGAAGATTACTGGGAAGAAGAAGAATACTGTAGAAAAAATGCAGATTGGCATCATGGACAGTGGTGTGAGAATGCTGGGAGGTTCTCATTTCGAGAGGACCGGAGGCCTCTCCTATGTCACAAGTGTGGTCAAGTAGGTCATGTCTGGTGACACTGCCAAGCTGAGTGGGTAGTGGAAGACCTCCTTCATGAGAGGATGCCGAGGTCCATGGCAACCAGAAGCAAGGACCGGAGGCCTCTCATGTGTCACAAGTGTGGTCAAGCAGGTCATGTAGGGCGACACTGTCGAGCTGAGTGGGCAGTGGAAGACCTCCATCATGACAGGATGCAGAGGTCCATGGCAACCAGAAGCAGCAACCTAGGCCTGTGGGAATATGAGTCAAGCCCTGAAGTTAAAAGGGTCCGGCAACCCAGGTCTAGTCCAACACAGTGGTTCCAGGTCTATCAGACCACTGAGGTCCTGACCCTCTCGCTGAGGAGCTGCTTCAAAGACAGAAGAAAGCTCAGCTACTAGCACTAATGGAAGAGAAATTAGATAAGATTGAGAGGGCGTTTGAAAAGTTGGTTGAGGAAGAAAGAAGGAAAAAAGAGGAAGTTGTGGAAAATTCGGGTGTTCAGCAGGACGTGGAGTCACAGGTTCTGGTGTTTGAAGAAGAGCGGTCAGTGGCAGAGGGGAATGGAAATGAAGAAGCCTCAGTTCCTGAGTTGCTGGAATCACTTCCTAAAGCAATATTGTTCTCTCACTCTGAAGAAGTCGAGCTGCCAGAAGGAGAAGTGGTAAATGAGGATCCTCCGGTGATACAACCACACAGGGAACCTGTGCAAGAGGAAGAGCTCCATGTGGAGAATTCTCTGGAGGAGGAGATGTTGGAGCGGCAGGAAATTTTGGAACCCCTTGAGGAAAACAGAAACCTCCAGGCAGATGTTGATGAGGTAAAGAAAACAAATCCTGAGAGAAATGGTCCTGAAATTTTAATATGGTCGGAAATAAGTGAATCAGCACATTCAGAAGAGATTGAATGGACAGTCAGTTCAGTAAGAAAAGTAATGGTACTGAAGAAAAAGTTACCAGAATCTGGAAATAAATACAAGAACAAATTGAAGAAAATTGTGATGAGGAAAGACACTAAAGAAATAAAGCAAAGAGAAGTAAGGGGCCGGAATAAATGGACAGAGATGCAGCTAGAGTTTGTTGCGGGGCAAGAACTGCAACTGTTTTCCTGGCCTGTGAGACGAAAAGGTACAGATGGAGAATTGGACTTCAGTCAGAGAGATCCAGCCAGAGAGTGTAAGGCAGAGAAGCATGTAAGAATACGCAAGGAAAGAAAGTCCTACGACTTCAAGAAGAGGAAAAAGAAGAGACATTTTGTGACTGAGAGGTGACTCTGACCTGAGGGGAGGACTGGAGGTTACCCAGAAACAACCTTGTCAGTTTTTGCTAGAGGCTGTGCAGACATGAGGTAACATGTAATTAATTATTGTGCTTGTGGTAAAAGAAGAGTATATTGAAACATATTCACCACATTAAAAAAAACTGTGATAAAAACTGAAGTTAAGAAGGGTGGCATTTAAAAATTAAATGTATATGTGGGTGAAGTGCATGGAAATTGTAATGTTGGGAATAGATGAATATGTTTTCATTAGACAAATGTAGATGGAATGGCGTGTTTGGATATATGGATTGTCTAAGGGGGTGTTGGTTTTGGGGTGGTGTTTGGAAAAAAGTTTATTGTATAAATTTTTTTTATTTTGCCAGCCCGAATGTAACCCTATGGGTTAAATTTTAAAAGATTACCTGGCTCCTTCTAGATCTGGTGTAGAGACAGTGAGCAATGCAGTGAAACTGAGTAGTCTGTGTGTATGCGCTGAGTGTTCCGCATGCTGATGGAACTCTCAGGAGAGTGACAAACAGCTCAGGCTGGCAGTTGGGAGAGAGCTCTATTGGTGAGAACATGTTACTAGGAAAAGACTGGAAGAAAGTTGATGCTGGAGATCATCACCTGAAAGAAAAGGCGCCCACCGTTCAAGAGAGCCAGAGAGAGAAAACAAAGAGAGCAGCTAAGTGACTGAAACTATTTTAAAAAGTACACATAAGAGAAAATAGTAAAGGAAACCTGAACAATAAGTGAGAGATAACTAAAAGAGGAAAAAAAAAAAGAGTAGAGGAAAACTTACATGTTGGGATCCTTGGGGGTCTCCAGGGGTCTGAGGGACAGGAGAGGGGAGACTTTGAAGAGTCTGGTGTTTTGTGGAATTGAATGTACTTAAATGATTTATGTAACTAATATTTATACTTATCTGAGGATGCTCTCAATGTTTCCAGAGACTAAACTGATTTGTGTTGCTAACCTGTAATTGGAATATATATGTTAAATTTGCAAGCTGATAAAATTTCATTAGCATTTAAATATAATTCACTAATAAAAAAAAATATTTTCTTTTTATTGTTAAACTCCCTGGTTGGTGTTGAGTCATTTTGGGGAAACACTGTGACATATTTGGTACCATCATTATAATACCTTGCTCTGCCACCAGGGGGTTTACATTATGAAATATTTCCCTTGGGAAGAAAGGTTTCACTCGTTTGAGCTTCCACATTGAGTTAAACAATTTCTTTGTTGTGGCTTTCACTTGGCTCTCCAGTGTGAGATTCCGGTCGATTGTAACTCCGAGAATTTTCAGGCTGTCTGAGATCGGGAGGGTGTGATCAGGGGTGATTATGTTGGTGGGTTTGATTGTGTTATATTGGGATGTGAGGATGAGACAGTGTGTTTTTTCTGTGTTAAGTTTTAGTTGAAATGTATTCGCCCAAGAGTTCATGATATTCAAGCGGAGTTTGATTTCTTCGGTGATTTACTACTACTTAACATTTCTAGAGCGCTACTAGGGTTACGCAGCGCTGTACAATTTAACAAAGAGAGACAGTCCCTGCTCAAAGAGCTTACAATCTAATAGACAAGTGAACGGTCGGTCCGATAGGGGCAGTCAAATTGGGGCAGTCTGGATTCACTGAACGGTAAGGGTTAGGTGCCGAACGCAGCATTGAAGAGGTGGGCTTTAAGCAAAGACTTGAAGATGGGCAGGGAGGGGGCTTGGCGTAAGGGTTCAGGAAGGTTGTTCCAAGCATAGGGTGAGGCGAGGCAGAATGAGCGGAGCCTGGAGTTGGCGGTGGTGGAGAAGGGTACTGAGAGGAGGGATTTATCCTGTGAACGGAGGTTACGGGCGGGAACGTAAGGGGAGATGAGGGTAGAGAGGTAGTGAGGGGCAGCAGACTGAGTGCATTTGTAGGTAAGAAGGAGAAGCTTGAATTGAATGCGGTATCTGATCGGAAGCCAGTGAAGTGACCTGAGGAGAGGGGTGATATGAGTATATCGGTTCTGGCGGAATATGAGACGTGCAGCAGAGTTCTGAACAGACTGAAGGGGGGATAGATGGCTAAGTGGGAGGCCGGTGAGGAGTAAGTTGCAGTAGTCCAGGCGAGAGGTAATGAGAGCGTGGACGAGAGTTCGGGTGGTGTGTTCAGAGAGGAAAGGGCGAATTTTGCTGATGTTAAAGAGGAAGAAGCGACAGGTCTTGGCTATCTGCTGGATATGCGCAGAGAAGGAAAGAGAGGAGTCAAAGATGACTCCGAGGTTGCGGGCAGATGAGACGGGGAGGATGAGGGTGTTATCAACTGAGATAGAAAGTGGAGGAAGAGGAGAAGTGGGTTTTGGTGGAAAGACGATAAGCTCGGTCTTGGACATGTTCAGTTTCAGGTGGCGGTTGGACATCCAGGCAGCAATGTCGGATAAGCAGGCCGATACCTTTGCCTGGGTCTCCGCGGTGATGTCTGGTGTGGAGAGATACAGTTGGGTGTCATCAGCATAGAGATGATACTGGAAACCATGAGATGAGATCAGGGAGCCCAGGGAAGAGGTGTAGATTGAGAAGAGAAGGGGTCCAAGGACCGATCCCTGGGGAACACCAACAGATAAGGGGATGGGGGTGGAGGAAGATCCATGAGAGTGAACTTTGAAGGTGCGGTGGGAGAGATAGGAGGAGAACCAGGAGAGGACAGAGCCCTGGAACCCAAATGAGGACAGTGTGGCAAGAAGTAAGTCATGATTGACAGTGTCAAAAGCGGCGGATAGATCCAGGAGGATGAGGATAGAGTAGTGGCCTCTGGATTTGGCAAGGAACAGGTCATTACAGACTTTAGAAAGTGCTGTTTCTGTCGAGTGAAGAGGGCGAAAACCGGATTGAAGCGGATCAAGGATGGCATGAGAGGAGAGAAAATCAAGGCAGCGGCTGTGGACTGCGCGCTCAAGTGTCTTGGAGAGGAAGGGTAGGAGGGAGATGGGGCGGTAGTTGGAGGGACAGGTAGGGTCTAGTGATTTCCATTAGATCATTTTTGTAAGGGATGTACAATGTGACGTCGTCCGCGTAAAGGCCTTGATTGGATAGGGACTTGGCTAGTGGGGTCATCATTAGGTTGAAAAGGAGCGGTGATAATGGTGATCCTTAAGGTACTCCGCAGTGTGCTCTCTATGGTGATGATATGGTCAATTTCGATTTCACTTGATAGGTTCTGGTCGTTAGGAAGCCCTTTATAATCCATACAGACAATTTTAGAATGAATCTGAGATTCTAATTTAAGCCAGTTTGGTCTATTTAAAAGTGAAGTGGCTTCATTAAATTTTCCTAAATTAAGTTCTTTCCTAAATTACACTCTTTCAGTACCCTAGGCGGATTTACAACTCTTTAGTTTGTCAATTTAGCTTAGTATGTCTTCCAGGTTCACCGAGATTTCTTTCAATTCCTCTGCATCATCACCTTTGAAATCCATTTCTAGTACAGGTAGATCTCTTACATCTTCTTCCATAAAGAGCGAAGCACAGAATTCAATCAGTCTCTGCGCTATGGCCTTGTCCTCCCTGAGTGCCCCTTTTGTACCTTTATGATCTAATGGTTCCACGGATTCTTATGATGGCTTTCTCTATGGGATGTTAATTTTTACAGTTATATAAGATTATTCAAACTTTTGTTTGTGTTTTTAAATATATGTTTTGAATAATTTAGGTTGGGGGTTTTTTTTTTTTTAGTTTATTGTACCCCACCTAACATAGTAAATATATGCAGGTTACAAATGAATAAACAATATGAAACGAAGGAGGAACTGCTCCGAGGACATGCAGGATTAACCAGCCTCAAGTAGGTTACATCATCTGATGGTGCCAATACAAAGCATTTCCTAGAGAGCTCTGAAAAAGTTACCAAGCATGTGCAGGTCTTGACACAAAAATCCCCTGAGTCCTTTTATGTCTCTTTGTCAATTTGAAATTCACTCTTGAAGTGAGCGTGAGCTTAATATCGTACTACATACGAAGGAATTTATTTAGAGACAACTTTGCAAGTCAACAGATGCATTGAATTTGTCTATACAAGACTCCTCATCATTCGTGTGACCCCTGACGCAGGTGCGGTGGCACCGAAACACGGCCCTTGTTGGGTCTTCCTTCAATCAAATTTGGATTATTAAAGGTTTTAACATAAGCACTGTGTCCCTCGTGTTTTTAAAGGCCCTTTGTGCTGTTTTTTTGCTTGTTAGTGACATCACTACATTTCCTCCTCCTCAAAGAGAAAACATTTTTCTTCATGAATGGCCTCTTCAACCATTTCCCTTTACTTATTTTGTCCTGTTAATCTCATAGTACAGCTCTTCTGCACTTTCTTAAATTTAACCTAGTCTAGTATAGTGACCACAGTTAACTTATGGTCCCTGGATCAAAAAGAGGCAAATAGGGTATTTCTTGAATGGGTAACCTGAAGACAGATCTATTTAGATGTCACAAGATGAAGATCATGATCTGCTCCAGAGGAGGATCAGAAGACAAACAAGAGGGGGGTAATTCTACAATAGTGCACCCATATTTAACCACCTATTCTATAAAGGAAAGTAGGTGCCTACTTTATGGAATACTATTTGTTCTGCTCTGTCTCTGGAGCTCATTTTCAAGAGAAAAAAGTCCAAAAAGTTGCATAAATCTGCATTTGGACATTTTTCTCACAAAGACGTCGGCATTTCCAAAACCAGTTTTTACAAGTTTTTCTATGAAGTTCGTCAGAAGTGCGTTCAAATCATAAGGGTGTGTGTCAGGGGCATGTTAAAGGCAGGATCTGGGTGATCCTAACACTTGGACGTTTTTCAGTCATAATGGAACAAAACAAAACTGTTCAGGACTAAAACTAAGACGTTTCGAGATAGACCTGTTTTTTATAACGAATAAGGCAAACAAAAGTGCCCTAAATTACCAGATGACCACTGGAGGGAATCAGGGATGACCTCTCCTTTCTCCCCCAGTGGTCACTAACCCCCTCTCACCCCCAAAAAGTGTGATTTAAAACATTACTTGCCAGCCTCAGATGCTAGACTCAGATCCATTAGAACAGCTTGCAGGTCCCTGGGGTGGGTGCAGTGCACTGCAGAAAGGTAGACCCAGGCCCATACCTCCCCCTCCCTGTTACAAATGTGGAGGAAACTGAGCCGTCCAAAACGCACCAGAAACCCACTGTACCCATATATAGGTGCCCCCGTCACCCATAAGGGCTATGGTAGCAGTGTACAGTTGAGAGTACTGGGTTTTGGGGGCTAAGCAGACAAGATAAGGGAGCAATGGTGAGATGTGTATTTGGGAGCATTTTATGAAGTCCACTGAGGTGCCCCCTAGGGTGCCCTATTGCTTTCCTGGGATGTCTAGGGGACCACTCCACTAAAAATGCTAGCTCCTTCTACATTCCGATGGCTTGATTTTGTGCATTTTGCACTTGGACATTTTTTTTTTTTTTAAATGGACCAAAAAAACAAAACGTCCAAATCACAAATCCTTGTTCAAAACAGTATTTTAGAAAAAAATAGATGTTTTTCTATTTTGAAAAGTATCTTCTTTCCTATTCAGATTTTTGAACTTTTTTTTGCAAAACATCCAAAGTCGGACTTAGACGTCACATTGAAAATGCCCCCCTCTGAGGCATATTTTCAAAGCACTTTGGGAGGCTAAGTTCCATAGGTTTCTATGGAACTTTGGGAGGCTAAGTGCTTTGAAAATATGCCTCTCTATCTACTAAGAAATTTAGCATACATTTAACCAGAGTATACAACATCACTGTGAAGACTCAGAACTCTTGAACCAAAATTTCTTTAATGTAATCAAAGGAAATATAACATACAGTTTGCAGTGATGTACAAGAGTCTCTGCCTTGCAGAACTGGGAGTCTGTTCTCTACCAGCTCACCCAGTAACCAGGGAAGCCGGGAAATCTCAGCACTGGCTGATGAGCAGGTGTTGTCAATACTTTTAAAATGTTAAAAACCTGGTCGTTTACAGTACCTTGAAAGAGTACATAAGTACATAAGTATTGCCATACTGGATCAGACCAAAGGTCCATCAAGCCCAGCATCCTGTTTTCATCAAGCCCAGAATCCTGTTTCCAACAGTGCCCAATCCAGGTCACAAGTACCTGGCAAGATCCCAAAAAAGCTCAATACATTTTATGCTGCTTATCCCAGAAATAAGCAGTGGATTTTTCCCCAAGTCCATTTTAATCATGGTCTATGGACTTTTCTTTTAGGAAGCCATCCAAACGTTTTTTAAACCCCAATAAGCTAACTGCCTTTACCACATTCTCTGGCAACGAATTCCAGAGTTTAATTATTTTATTTATTTGTTACATTTGTATCCCACATTTTCCCACCTATTTGTAGGCTCAATGTGGCTTACATAGTACCGGAGAGGCCTTTGCAGGCTCCGGTGTGAACAAATACAAAGTGATGTTGTGGTAACATCAAGTTCATGTGGCACAGCCACATTAGGGAATCGGAGAACGGAAGAGTTGTGTTACGTCCATTACGTGCTTTTGTTTGGTTGTGTTGCAGAGATTAGGCATTTACGTTGGATTGGTAAGGTATGCCTTTTTAAACAGGTTGGTTTTTAGTGATTTCTGGAATTTTGGGTGGTCAAACGTCATTTTCAAGGCTTTTGGTAATGCGTTCCACAGTTGTGTGCTTATGTAGGAAAAACTAGATGCGTAAGTTGTTTTGTATTTAAGTCCTTTGCAGCTTGGGTAGTGAGTTAAGAAACATTTTCTCCGATTCGTTTTAAATTTACTACTTTCTAGCTTCATTGAATGCCTCCTAGTCCTAGTATTTTTGGAAAGAGTAAACAGACGCTTCACATCTACCCTTTCCACTCCACTCATTATTTTATAGACCTCTATTATATCTCCCCTCAGCCGTCTTTTATCCCAGCTGAAGAGCCCTAGCCGCTTTAGCCTTTCCTCATAGGGAAGTCATCCCATCCCCTTTATCATTTTCATCGACCTTCTCTGCACCTTTTCTAATTCCACTATCCAGCTTATTTTTGAAAGAGAAAAACACCCATATTTCGACCTAAATCGGGAGATGGGCATTTTTCTCGCAAAAGCGCCCAAATCGGTATAATCGAAAGCCGATTTTGGGCGTCTTCAACTGCACTCCGTCGCGGGAACAAATAAAGTTGATGGGGGCGTGTCCGAGGCGTGGTGAAGGCGGGACTGGGACAACCAGATTGGGCAACTCTTTTACCACTGATCATGCAAAATCAGGGAACTCTATTTGATCCCAGCCTCCAGTTCCTGGTCCTCACAACTTGGATGCTAAGAGCAAAGGTATTTATTCCTTTGGGTTCAAATCCTTCTGGCTTTTGGAAGGAAACCTTATGAGTCTAAATGAAAGTGGCTTGTCATCTATGTGATGGCTAGACATAAGAACATAAGAAAAGCCATGCTGAGTTAGACCGAGGTTCACTGAGCCCAGCATCCTGTCTCCAACAGTGGCTGGTTCATCTCACAAATACCCAGCAGATCCCAAAAAGTAGACTAGTTCTCATAGCCCATTTCCAGGAATGAACAATAGCTCCCCCACCTGGCTGATAATTCTTTATGGACTTTTCCTCCAGGAACCTATCCAATCCTTTCTTGAATCCAGCTATGTTAGTCACTTTGACCACATCTTCCAGCAACAGACCTAATTATGCACTGCGTGAAAAAAGAAACCCCTTCTATGATTTGTTTTCAGCCTGCTCATTAGTTTCTTGGAGCATCCTCTTGTTCTAGTGTTGTCTGACAGGTTGTACAGTCAATCCCTGTTTAATGATTCCACCTTACTCGTAATTTTTTAAACTTCTCTAACATCTCAATTATCTTTTCTCCAAGCTGAAAAGCCCTAACCTGTTTAGTCTCTTTTTTATAAGGAAGGTGCTTTATCCTGTTTATCAATTTTGTGCCCTTCTCTGAATCTTTACTAGTTGAACTGTATCCTTTTTGAGACAGGGTGACCAGAACAGCACATAATACTCAAGGTTAGGCACTTATCACCAGCATGTGGCAACATTTCAGAAGAACTTCTTTCAACTAAAACCTCACATTAAGCCACTTGCATTACTATACGACATCGATGTTTTTTGTCATTGAAGGAAGCCTGTTATGAGATTCTGAACTTTTAAGCTTGGGTACCTGATCTGGATGGTC
The DNA here is from genome assembly GCF_901765095.1 of Microcaecilia unicolor. Lineage (NCBI taxonomy): Eukaryota > Metazoa > Chordata > Amphibia > Gymnophiona > Siphonopidae > Microcaecilia > Microcaecilia unicolor. Next base: position 155,950,774 of record NC_044041.1, read on the forward strand.
ACAGCGACTTAGCCACCTTACAATAAGTTTCACATTAACAAAGTGGTATTGCACTAAGATAATGATGTATTTTCCACTTAACCAGTCAACCGTTCTTCCAATAGTTTTCTCCAGGCCAGTAGCTCATATAGAAGAGCATTTTAAAAAGGAAGTTCAAGTCAGAAGGTCCCAAATGGATGTCAACCTCACTTGTATTTTTGATGAGGATATAGCCTGTTTGAAAATACATGAGATGGATGTCCATGCACTGGAAATGTCCAGGACAAGCATCATAGAGCAGAGGATGAGCCTAGTGATTAGTACAGTGGACTGTAAACCAAGGAACCCAGGTTCAAATCACACTTTAACTCTGTTTTGTAATTGTGAGCCCTCCAGAAACAGAAAAGTTCCTACTGTACCTGAATGTACACCCCTTAATAGCCTTCAGGCTTGCGGGTGTCATATATTTAGTAGGTATTTTTGTTTCTGGAGGGCTCACAATTAAAAAAAAATAAACATATTTGAAGGAGGATTTGAACCTGGGTCCCTTAGTTTACAGTCCACTGCATGAACCACTAGGCTTCACCTCAGATCTGCATACTACTCTGTTCAGAATGCCTATAATACCTGAAGCTGTCATAAAGCCTGGTATCTCCTGCTTTCACTTTCAGGGGAGAGGGAAGGGGACAGCAAACACTGAGGAAGTAAGGTGTCATGCCTTAATCCCTCCAATGGACAGATGCTCAATCTTATCTTTCTGTAACCTGGACATTCCTGAACCAGGTCTAAATAAGGGCAATTTTTCTTTTTTTGGCATGGCTATTTCTTTCCCTTCGGTAATTGCAGCTGGAATCCAGATTTCAGGCCTTCCATAACATACCGATAACACACCCTTTGATATTTGGACGTACTGCAGTGTTGAATGTCCTTATTCTCCCTTTGCAAAATTGAGATTTGAACATTTCAAGCACATGGAACGTCCATATCAGCTTTTTGAGATGTTCATATGCATTGAAAATGAATGTCAAATGTGAACAAGCCCTGCACGTTATGGCTTGCAAGAATGCCATTGTCTTCATTCTGGAGTGGATCCAAAAACCACACAAAGTTGAACCTATTTTTCTTTTGACTCCAACAGAACTATAATTACTGTAATCAAATGGATGGTTTCTAACCATCTAGTAGATTGAACCTCCTTCTGTTATATTTTATTTATTTATTTGTTCCAGGCAGATCTAACTCTTGATGGACAACATCCACTATACACACAGCTTTGTTCACCCACTGCTAATTGCTGCTGGAAACAGGATGTTAGGTCACATGAACCTTTGCTCTGACCCAGTGTGGTGATTCTTATGCCTCTTTCAAACACTCTGGCCTTTCCGCTTTCCCATTTGGCTGGTATTGCTAATGTTGTAAATCTCACTCCCATCATCTTCCTCCAGTTAATAATCACTTGTATGAACATCTTCCTTCCTTCCTCAGAGTGTAACTTGTATTCCTCCCTGCTGTAATGTCTCTCCCCTGCTCCCTTTCTCCCACTCTAACCATCTGGCTCTACTAGCAGTGAACAGGCTGTACTCTGAGGGTTTCAGTAACCATGGCAACTTCTACAGGCATCTGGGCCCCAGACCTTCAAATGAGTGTGGAATTATCATATGAGATAGAGAAAGGGGGAAGGGCTGAAAGAGGATCCAGGACATGGTTAATGCCTAATGAAATGTTGCTATAGATGAAGAATTTGGAGTGTCAGTAGCTATGATTAGTGATATATTTGAAAACCTGGACAGAGGAAAAGTGGCACTTCTTTGAATCCATCAGCAGCTTTGTCTTGATTAATTATAGGCTACTGCTTGCCTATTTACAGAGTATGTCTTCAAGGTCAAGTACACCAATGGCTTGAATTAGTCCAAGAAAATCATTCTTTTAATGCCGTTCACAATTCGAGAGTTCTAAGGAACAGCCTTTGCGGTGCGGAGTCCCAGAAGGGTCGCTATTATCACCATTATTATTTAATTTATTCCTCAGTCCCCTATCATTCCTTATTCAAGAACTGGGCATTACTGCTCATTTTTGCAGATGATATCCAACTTAGAATATGAACTACTGGCAATCTGCCTATTCTAACCATGACTCCCTTTGTACTGAGACAGCCTATTTAATTAGAACCTATGATTAAGAAATTCTAAATTACCAAAATACTAATCTTACCACATCTCGATTACTGCAACATGCTATTCCCTGGCATCAAGGTCCAATATCAAAAGAAAATGCTAATTATCCAGAACACCGCAGCAAAACTGTTTCTCAAATTAAAAAAACATGACAGTGTCACATCACATCTGGCCAACTTACATTGGCTACTAGTTGATGACGGAATTAGGTTCAAAGCCACCTGCATAGTTTTCCAAATCTTACATGGCTTCACATCCTCCCTACTGACCAACATATCATCATTACACATGGTCCAATCGAAAAGACTGAAAGACCAACTGTGCCTATCTTCCAGATCATGGAAAACTTTCAATTCACTCTTCCCTGTAGCTGGAACTACCATCTAGAACTCCCTAACCATCACCATTAGAAGGGACTGCAGCTATATCAGCTTCAGAAAAAAGTTTAAAACTCTCCTCTTCCCAAATACCGCTCCATGATCCTTTTCAACCACACTTTACCCAACCATCCTTTTAATTCTATATTCATCTCCCTATTATCCTCTTCTTCTCTCACATGGCAGTCTGCCATCCTCATTGTAAGGCTCTAGTTTAAGCCAATCTAATCTTTGTACACCACACTGACCCCTAGAAAGGGAAAATTAGCGGTATACAAGACCTAATTTGAATTGAATTGAATCCTTTATAAGTACATAAGTATTGTTATAATGGGACAGACCAAAGGTTCATCAAGCCCAGCATCCTGTTTCCAACAGTGGCCAATCCAGGTTACAAGTACCTGGCAAGATCCCAAAACTACAATACATTTTATGCTCCTTATCCCAGAAATAAGCAGTGGATTTTCCCAAGTCCATTTTAATAATGGCTTATGGACCTTTCTTTTAGGAAGCTATCCAAACAATTTTTAAACCCCACTAAGCTAACTGCTTTTACCACATTCTCTGGCAACAAATTCCAGAGTTTAATTACATGTTGAGTGAAAAAATATTTCCTTCTATTCTTTTTAAATATACTACTTTGTAGCTTAATTGCGTGCCCCCTAGTCCTAGTATTTTTGGAGAATAAAGTGAATGATACATACCTGTAGCAGGTGTTCTCCGAGGACAGCAGGCTGATTGTTCTCACGACTGGGTGACGTCCGCGGCAGCCCCCACCAACCGGAAAAAAGCTTCGCGGGATGGTCGGCACGCAGGGCACGCCCACCGCGCATGCGCGGCCGTCTTCCCGCCCGTGCGCGACCGCTCCCGCCAGTTGAATGACTAGCAAAAGATGAAACACACAACTCCAAAGGGGAGGAGGGAGGGTAGGTGAGAACAATCAGCCTGCTGTCCTCGGAGAACACCTGCTACAGGTATGTATCATTCACTTTCTCCGAGGACAAGCAGGCTGCTTGTTCTCACGACTGGGGTATCCCTAGCTCTCAGGCTCACTCAAAACAAGAACCCAGGTCAATTGAACCTCGCAACGGCGAGGGCATAACAGAAATTGACCTACGAAGAACAACTAACTGAGAGTGCAGCCTGACCAGAATAAATTCGGGTCCTGGAGGGTGGAGTTGGATTTACACCCCAAACAGATTCTGCAGCACCGACTGCCCGAACCGACTGTCGCGTCGGGTATCCTGCTGGAGGCAGTAATGTGATGTGAATGTGTGGACAGATGACCACGTCGCAGCCTTGCAAATCTCTTCAATAGTGGCTGACTTCAAGTGGGCCACCGACGCTGCCATGGCTCTAACACTATGAGCCGTGACATGACCCTCAAGAGCCAGCCCAGCCTGGGCGTAAGTGAAGGAAATGCAATCTGCTAGCCAATTGGAGATGGTGCGTTTCCCGACAGCGACCCCTAGCCTGTTAGGATCGAAAGAAACAAACAATTGGGCGGACTGTCTGTGGGGCTGTGTCCGCTCCAAGTAGAAGGCCAATGCTCTCTTGCAGTCCAATGTGTGCAACTGACGTTCAGCAGGGCGGGTATGCGGCCTGGGGAAGAATGTTGGCAAGACAATTGACTGGTTAAGATGGAACTCCGACACCACCTTTGGCAGGAACTTTGGGTGGGTGCGGAGCACTACTCTGTTGTGATGAAATTTGGTATACGGAGCATGAGCTACCAGGGCTTGAAGCTCACTGACCCTACGAGCTGAAGTAACTGCCACCAAGAAAATGACCTTCCAGGTCAAGTACTTCAGATGGCAGGAATTCAGCGGCTCAAAAGGAGGTTTCATCAGCTGGGTGAGGACGACGTTGAGATCCCATGACACTGTAGGAGGCTTGATAGGGGGCTTTGACAAAAGCAAGCCTCGCATGAATCGAACGATTAAAGGCTCTCCAGAGATGGCTTTACCCTCCACACGATAATGGTAAGCACTAATCGCACTAAGGTGATTCCTTACTGAGTTGGTCTTGAGGCCAGACTCTGATAAGTGCAGAAGGTATTCAAGCAGGTTCTGTGCAGGGCAAGAACGAGGTTCTAGGGCCTTGCTCTCACACCAAACGACAAACCTCCTCCACTTGAAAAAGTAACTCTTTTTAGTGGAATCCTTCCTAGAGGCAAGCAGGACCCGGGAGACACCCTCCGACAGACCCAACGCAGCGAAGTCTACGCCCTCAACATCCAGGCCGTGAGAGCCAGGGATTGAAGGTTGGGGTGCAGCAACGCTCCGTCATTCTGCGAAATGAGAGTCGGAAAACACTCCAATCTCCACGGTTCTTCTGAGGACAACTCCAGAAGAAGAGGGAACCAGATCTGACGGGGCCAAAAGGGCGCTATCAGAATCATGGTGCCGTGGTCTTGCTTGAGCTTCAGTAAGGTCTTCCCCACCAAAGGTATGGGAGGATAAGCATACAGGAGGCCGGTCCCCCAATGAAGGAGAAAGGCATCTGACGCTAGCCTGCCGTGTGTCTGAAGTCTGGAACAGAACAGAGGCAGCTTGTGGTTGGTCTGAGAGGCGAAAAGATCCACCGAGGGGGTGCCCCACTCTCGGAAGATCTTGCGTACCACTCTGGAATGGAGCGACCACTCGTGCGGTTGCATGACTCTGCTCAGTCTGTCGGCCAGACTGTTGTTTACGCCTGCCAGGTACGTGGCTTGGAGGAGCATGCCAAACCGGCACGCCCAACGCCACATCCCGACGGCTTCCTGACACAGGGGGCGAGATCCGGTGCCCCCCTGCTTGTTGACGTAATACATTGCAACCTGATTGTCTGTCCGAATTTGGATAATTTGGTAGGACAGCCGATCTCTGAAAGCCTTCAGTGCGTTCCAGATCGCTCGGAGCTCCAGGAGGTTGATCTGCAGATCCTTTTCCTGGAGGGACCACAGACCCTGGGTGTGAAGCCCATCGACATGAGCTCCCCACCCCAGGCGAGATGCATCCGTCGTCAGCACTTTCGTGGGCTGCGGAATTTGGAATGGACGTCCCAGGGTCAAATTGGTCCGGATGGTCCACCAGAGCAGTGAAGTGCGGCAACTGGTGGAGAGGCGGATGACATCTTCTAGATTCCCGGTGGCTTGAAACCACTGGGAAGCTAGGGTCCATTGAGCAGATCTCATGTGAAGACGAGCCATGGGAGTCACATGAACTGTGGAGGCCATATGACCCAGAAGTCTCAACATCTGCCGAGCTGTGATCTGCTGAGACGCTCTGGTCTGCGAAGCCAGGGCCAAGAGATTGGTGGCCCTCGCTTCGGGAAGGTAGGCCTGAGCCGTCTGGGTATTCAGCAGCGCTCCTATGAATTCCAGAGACTGAGTTGGCTGGAGATGGGACTTTGGGTAATTTATCACAAACCCCAGCAGCTCCAGAAGTTGAATAGTGCACTGCATGGACCGGAGGGCTCCTGCCTCCGAGGTGCTCTTGACCAGCCAATCGTCGAGATATGGGAACACGTGCACTCCCAGCTTGCGTAGATACGCCGCCACCACCACGAGGCACTTTGTAAACACTCGTGGGGCAGAGGCGAGCCCAAAGGGCAGCACACAATACTGAAAGTGCCGTGCGCCCAGGCGGAATCTGAGATACTGTCTGTGAGCTGGCAGTATCGGGATATGAGTGTATGCGTCCTTCAAATCCAGGGAACATAGCCAATCGTTTTTCTGAATCATTGGCAGAAGGGTGCCCAAGGAAAGCATCCTGAACTTTTCTTTGACCAGGAATTTGTTCAGGCCTCTCAGGTCTAGGATGGGACGCATCCCCCCTGTTTTCTTTTCCACAAGGAAGTACCTGGAATAGAATCCCTGCCCTTCCTGCCCGGGTGGTACGGGCTCGACCGCATTGGCGCTGAGAAGGGCGGAGAGTTCCTCTGCAAGTACCTGCTTGTGATGGGAGCTGAAAGACTGAGCTCCCGGAGGACAATTTGGAGGCAGGGAGGCCAAATTCAGGGCGTATCCACACCGCACTATTTGGAGAACCCACTGGTCGGAGGTTACGAGAGGCCACCTTTGGTGAAAAAATTTTAACCTCCCTCCGACCGGCAGATCGTCCGGTACGGACACTTGTAGGGCGGCTATGTTCCCGTGGATCCAGTCAAAAGCCCGTCCCCGGCTTTTGCTGTGGAGGCGCAGGGGGCTGCTTAGGCGCACGCTGTTGACGAGAACGAGCGCGCTGGGGCTGTCCCTGTGCCTGACGAGGCCTTCGGGCCGGCTGGTTGTACCTACGCTTCGCGAAAGAATAGGGTGCAGCCTGCCGGGCCCGGGAAAAACGTCCACCTGTGGAGGTGGGTGCTGAAGGCGTCCGGTGGGAGAGCTTGTCGAGAGCGGTTTCCCGCTGATGCAGTTGGTCCACCATCTGCTCGACCTTCTCACCAAAAATGTTATCCCCCCGGCAAGGGACGTCGGCCAGTCTCTGCTGGGTGCGGTTGTCCAGGTCAGAGGCACGCAGCCATGAGAGCCTGCGCATCACTATCCCTTGGGCCGCAGCACGAGATGCCACGTCACAGGTGTCATATATACCCCTGGACAGGAACTTTCTGCACGCCTTCAGCTGCCTGACCACCTCCTGATAAGGCCTGGACTGCTCCGGCGGGAGCTTCTCGACCAGGTCCGCCAGTTGTTGCACATTGGTCCGCATGTGAATGCTCATATAGAGCAGGTATGACTGGATGCGTGTCACGAGCATGGAGGATTGGTAGGCCTTCCTCCCAAACGAGTCCAGAGTGCGAGACTCCCGCCCCGGGGGCGCCGAGGCGGTATCCCTCGAACTCCGAGCCCTCTTGAGAGCAGAATCCACGACCGCCGAGTCATGGGGCAATTGTGGCCGCATTAGCTCTGGGTCAGAGTGGATCCTGTACTGGGACTCTGCTTTCTTGGGAATGGTGGGGTTAGTTAATGGTCGCACCCAGTTCCGAAGCAGCGTCTCCTTAAGGACATTGTGCAGCAGCACCGTGGAGGACTCTCTAGGTGGTGATGGATAGTTGAGGACCTCGAGCATCTCGGCCCTCGGCTCTTCCACAGAGACCACGGGAAAGGGAATGGTAATAGACATATCCCGCACAAAGGAGGCAAAGGAGAGACTCTCGGGAGGTGAGAGTTTCCTCTCCGGTGAAAGCGTGGGGTCCGAGGGAAGGCCCGTAGACTCCTCTGAGGAGAAATATCTAGGGTCCTCCTCTTCCCCCCACGAGTCCTCATCCTCGGTGTCGGACATAAGCTCATGTAGCTGAGTCCTGAACCGGGCCCGGCTCGACGTCGAGGCACCAGGGTCTCGGTGTCGTCGAGCGGTGGACTCCCGCGCCGGCGGGGACGGAGCTCCCTCCATCGACGTCGACGGGGACTCCACCTGCGTGGCGGTCGAGACCGGCACCGCAAGCGGCTGCGGTGTCGACGGCCCCGGCGCCGGGCTAGAGCTCGCCGGCGCCACAGTCATCGGCGCCGAGGGCGCAAGCACCCCCGGCGCCGGCACAGCCTGGCGCATCAGCCCTTCCAGGATCCCCGGAAGGATGGCTCTGAGGCACTCGTCCAGGCCCGCTGCCGAGAAAGGCGGTGGGGCCGGTAGGGGTGTCGGTGCCCAAATCTGGTGGGAGCCAGGAGACTGCACCGAGGTGCCGGGACCCTGTTGCGTTGGCACCTCTATCACCGACGGGGATCTCTCCTCTCGATGGAGACGCTTCGGTGTCGACTCCTCTCCGATGTGCATCGAGGGCGACCGGTGACGGCGCTTCTTATCCTTCTTCCGATGCCCGTCACCGGCGCCGGGAGGCATGGAGGAGGAGGATGACGATCCCCCTCGGTCTCGAGGAACCGGGTCAGACAGGGTTCGGTCCCGTGGGCCATGGGCTGAGGGAGTGACCGGGGCCGACTGCCCACGCGGCCTCTCACCTCTACCCTCACCGGAGGACCGGCGGGCCGACGGGACCTGTTCTCCTGGGGTCGATGCCATCGGTGCCGATGTCTCGGGCATCGATACCGGTACCGAAGGACCGGGCGTCGATACAGATGCCGTCGAGGTCGACGTCGAGGGGCCGGCGCAAGTTCCAAAAATACGGTCCCGTTGAACTTGCCTCGCAACCTGAGTCCGTTTCCGGAGACCGAGACACAGGGGACACGACTTGAAATTGTGCTCCGGCCCGAGGCACTGGAGGCACCAAGCGTGGGTGTCGGTCTGCGAGATGGGCCGGCCGCACTGACCACACTTTTTAAATCCACTCGGGACCTTCGAGGACATCGACGGAAAAATCGCGTCGGCGAAATTAAAGTCATCGATGGTGGCGGAAATCACACCTCGAAAATGAAAAACGACCGTGCGGCCACTAGGCCGCAACGCAACGTCCCCGCTGGAAGCGAGGGAAAATGGGAGCGCGTGCTCCTTTTTTTTTTTTTTAAAGAAAAGAAAAGTGGAGCGCGCGGCAGTTAATTAAATATAAAAGAAATTAAAAGAGGTTCGCGTAAACGCGACGGTTTTTCCGGGGCTGAAACAGAGAGAGCGGCACAGGCACGACTCTCTCCAGGCGCGGAAAAAAAGGAACTGGCGGGAGCGGTCGCGCACGGGCGGGAAGACGGCCGCGCATGCGCGGTGGGCGTGCCCTGCGTGCCGACCGTCCCGCGAAGCTTTTTTCCGGTTGGTGGGGGCTGCCGCGGACGTCACCCAGTCGTGAGAACAAGCAGCCTGCTTGTCCTCGGAGAAACACGCGATTCACGTCTACCCGTTCCACTCCACTCATTATTTTATAGACATCTATCATATCTCCCCTCAGCCATCTTTTATCCCAGCTGAAGAGCCCTAGCCACTTTAGCCTTTCCTCATAAAGAAGTCGCCCCATCACTTTATCACTTTTATCGCCCTTCTCTGTACTTTTTCTAATTCCACTATATCTTTTTTCAGATGCAGTGACCAGAATTGCAAGTAATATTTGAGGTGCAGTTGCACCATGGAGCGATACAAAGGTATCATAATGGACTCATTTTTGTTGTCCATTCCTTTCCTAATAATACCTAACATTCTATTTGCTTTCTTAGCTGCCGCCACACACTGAGCAGAGGATTTCAGCATATTATCAACAATGACGCCTAGATCCTTTTCCTGGTCGGGGACTCCTAATGTGGAACTTTGAATTACGTGGCTATAATTCGAGGTCCTCTTTCGAACATTCATCATTTTCCACTTGCTCACATTAAACATCATCTGCCATTTAGATGCCAAGTCTCCAAGTCTTATAAGGTCCTCTTGTAATTTTTCACAATCCTCTTGCGATTTAACAACTTTGAATAACTTTGTGTTGTCAGCATCATCTGCTATTTAGATGCCCAGTCTCCAAGACTCATAAGGTCCTCTTGTAATTTTTCACAATCCTCTTGCAATTTAACAACTTTGAATAACTTTGTGTCGTCAGAAAATTTAATGACCTAACTAGTTACTCCCAACACAGACCCCTGGGGAACCCCACTGTCTACACTTCTCCATTGAGAATACTGACCATTTATCCCTACTCTCTGTTTTCTGTCTTTTAGCCAGTTTTTAATCCACAGTAGGACACTACCTCCTATTCCATGACTCTCCTAATTTCCTCTGGAATCTTTCATGAAGTACTTTGTCAAACGCCTTTTGAAAATCCAGATACACAATATTGATTGGCTCATCTTTATCCACATGTTTGTTCACCCCTTCAAAGAAATGTAATAGACTGGTGAGGAAAGATTTCCCTTCACTAAATCCATGTTGGCTTTGTCTCATTAATCCATGCTTTTGAATATGCTCTGTAATTTTGTTCTTAGTAATAGTCTCTACCATTTTGCCCGGCACCGACGTCAAGTTCACCAGTCTATGATTTCCCGGATCTCCTCTGGAACCTTTTTTTAAAAATCAGTGCTACATTGGCCACCCTCCAATCTTCTGGTACCTTGCTTGACTTTAATGAAAATTACCTATTACTAACAAAAATTCCGCAAGTTCATTTTTCAATTCTATCAGTACTCTGGGATGAATACCATCCGGTACAGGAGTTTTGCTACTCTTCAATTTGTCAAATTGAGCTATTACATTCTTCATGTTTACAGAGATTCCGTTCAGTTTTTCTGACTTGTCAACTTTGAATACCATTTCTGGCACCGGTATCTCTCCCAAATCTTCCTCGGTGAAGACCAAAGCAAAGAATTCATTTAATCTCTCCGCTATGGCTTTGTCTTCCCTGCTTGCCCCTTTTACCCCTCGGTCATCTAGCAGTCCAACTGATTATTTTGCCAGCTTCTTGCTTTTAATATACCTAAAAAAACATTTACAATGTGTTTTTGCCTCCAATGCAATCTTTTTTTCAAAGTCCCTCTTTACCTTCCTTATCAGTGCTTTGCATTTGACTTGACATTCCTTATGCGGTTTCTTATCATTTTCAGTCGGATCCTTCTTCCATTTTCTGAAGGATTTTCTTTTAGATCTAATAGCTTCCTTCAACTCACTTTTTAACCATGCTGGCTGTCATTTGGTCTTCCTTCCTCCTTTTTTAATACACGGACTATATTTGGCCTGGGCTTCCAGGATGCTATTTTTGAACAGTATCCAATCCTGATGTAAATTTTTGACCCTCACAGCCTCTCCTCTAAGTTTTTTTTCACCATTCTTCTCATTTTACCATAGTCTCCTTTTTGAAAGTCAAATGCTAACGTACTGGATTTCCTGTGTATACTTACTCCAAAGCTCATATCAAATCTGATCATATTATGATCACTGTTATCAAGCGCCCCAGCACCATTACCTCCCGCACCAGATCATGTGCTCCACTAAAGACTAGGTTTAGAATTTTTCCGCCTCTTGTTGGCTCCTGTACCAGCTATTACATAAAGCAGTCCTTGATTTCGTCAAGGAATGTTACCTCCCTAGCATGCCCTGATGTTACATTTACCTAGTCAATATTGGGATAATTGAAATCACTCTAAATTATGGAATATGTAGAATATAATCACCACAATCTTTAAAGATTCTACAATGACAAAAGTGTTCAAGGGTGAATATAGACTCCCAATTATGAAAGATGGCGCAGAAAAAAAAGACCTCAGTGAAACTGGATACTCCTCTTTTTAAAGGACACGCCTTTTAGTTAGAGAGGGGACCTCTTTAATCATAAGTCTTAAAAAAACTCCACTTGAATTACTTTCATACTGTATCTGCCATAGCACCCTTTCAAACACTCATTGATGAAGACACTGCTGCTAAATACAATGTAACGAAAAACCGTTACTTATCTTGGATGGTGAAACAAACGTAGCCTTCTTCCACGTATCCGTGCAGTTTCTTAATCCATTCCTGCACTCTCTTCAATTCCCGACAGGGAAGCCCTGTTTCGCCACTAAATGGCTGCGTCAGGGGAAACTGTTTCTTGTGCACCTCCAAGTAACTAGCGTGCCTTCAATGCGTCTTCTGGCATCAAAGTTGAAATGGCGCCATTTTTTTTTTATAAACTATCTTATGTCTTTCTCAAATGTCCTGTTTTTCACTCTGGCCATACAGGAAAAAAGGGAATCAGAGTTTCATGCATGATATATTGACATAACTTATACTTTAAATAGAGGGTACTATGCATCACCATCATCCTTCTACTTCTCTCTTACTCTCATTTTTCTTTTGCTCTCTCTGTCCATCTGCCCCTAAAGGTTTCTTTTCCATCCCTCCCACCAGGTTCCTCTACACCTACCCCTGTCCATTTTTCTGTATCTTCTCACAGGGTCTTCTCCTTCAGGTATCTCACCATCTCTGATTGTCTTTAAATCCATTCCAGTCTCTTAAGTTCCATTCCATCTCCTCAACCTTTCCCCACCCCACCCTACGATTTACTATCTTCTCCTCATGACCACACACAGGTTCTTCTCTATCTCTTCCTTTCACGCCTGTTTAACTTAATTGTTTCTGCTTTTCAATTCTTGTCTCTTACTCTCTCTCTTTGTTTCTTCTCCATCTCCTCTTTTTACTCTTTCCTCTTTACTGCTCCTGCCTTTTGATTCCAGTCTCTCTCTCTCTCTCTCTTTGTAGCTTCTCATCATTCTCCTCTATCGCTTCCTTCCTTCTCAGATTATTCTCTACTACCCCATCTTAGGCTCTTCTCAATCTCCCCTCTGCTCTTCAGATCTCTCTGGGCATCTTTTACTAAGGCGCGCTCATGTTTTTAGAGTGCGCTAAAACTGTGGGCACTCTAAACGTTAGAGACTACTACTACTTATCATTTCTATAGCGCTACTAGACGTACGCAGCGCTGTACACTTGAACATGAAGAGACAGTCCCTGCTCAACAGAGCTTACAATCTAATTAGGACAAACAGGACAAACAAGAGATAAGGGAATATTAAAGTTAGGATGATAAAATAAGGGTTCTGAACAAGTGACTAAGGGTTAGGAGTTAAAAGCAGCATCAAAAATGTGGGCTTTTAGCTTAGATTTGAAGACGGCCAGAGATGGAGCTTGACATACCGGCTCAGGAAGTCTATTCCAGGCATATGGTGCAGCAAGATAAAAGCAACGGAGTCTGGAGTTAGCGGTCGAGGAGAAGGGTGCAGATAAGAGAGATTTACTCAGTGAACGGCGTTCCCGGGGAGGAATGTAGGGAGAGATGAGAGTGGAGAGGTACTGAGGAGCTGCAGAGTGAATGCACTTATAGGTCAATAAGAGGAGTTTGAATTGTATGCAGAAACGGATAGGAAGCCAGTGAAGTGACTTGAGGAGAGGGCTAATATGAGCATAACGACACTGGCGGAATATTAGTCGTGCAGCAGAATTTTGAACAGATTGGAGAGAGATGGCTAAGTGGGAGACCTGTGAGAAGCAAGTTACAATAGTCTAAGCGAGAGGTGATGAGAGTGTGGATGAGGGTTCTGGTAATGTGCTCAGAAAGGAAAGGGCGAATTTTGGTGATATTATAGAGAAAGAAACGACAGGTTTTAGCAGTCTGCTGAATATGTGCAGAGAAGGAGAGGGAGGAGTCAAAGATGACCCCAAGGTTACGAGCTAAGACAGGAAGGATGAGAGTGTTATCCACAGAAATAGAGAATGGGGGAAGAGGAGAGGTTGGTTTAGGGTGAAAGATAAGAAGCTCAGTCTTGGTCATGTTTAGTTTCAGATGGCGCTGAGACATCCAGGCAGCAATGTCAGACAGGCAGGCTGATACTTTAGCCTGGATTTCGGCTGAGATTTCTGGTGTGGAGAGGTAGATCTGGGAGTCATCAGCGTAAAGATGATACTGAAAACCATGGGATGAGATCAGAGTACCAAGGGAAGAAGTATAGATGGAGAAAAGAAGAGGACCAAGGACAGATCCCTGTGCAGTGGGATAGAAGTAGAGGAGGATCCACTAGAGTATACACTAAAGGTACGCTGGGAGAGATAAGAAGAAAGAACAGAGCCCTGAAATCCAAGTGAGGACAGCGTATCAAGGCGTAGGCTGTGATCAACAGTGTCAAAAGCAGCAGATAGATCGAGAAGGATGAGGACAGAATAGAGACCTTTGGATCTTGCCAGGAACAGATCATTGGAGACTTTAGCAAGCGCCTCCCAAAAATCCCACAGAAATCAAAATAATTCAAAAGCTCAAAAAAAAATCTCTAATGTTTAGCGTGCCCTCGCTGTTCCTTAGGGTACAGTACTTTGACCACAATAGTAGAAGGAATAGAGCTACTATGAACATGTATTCCCCATCCCTTTGCCTGTTCTCGCACCTTGGGTGTGTGTTTCCTTTCTAATTAGGATAAGGAGAAAGAGCAGCCAGGGAGATGGCTGAGAAGTGTGTGTAAATGAGTATCCTCACACAGGAAGCATAAAATGACTGCTGCTGATTTCATTTCCAAGGAGGTGGACAAGGACAAAGGTCAGCCTCTGTTAGTCATGGTGCCAGGAGCCTTCATTCACAATGATCCAGAGACGTTCCCATATTTTATATTGTCCCTCCCAATTCATACCAGCAACAGTCCTTGGCCTGAAGCCACAGCCTCTTCCAGATCTCAGTTGATGTGGACATAAGAACATATAAACAGCCTATACCAGTATCCTGCTTCCAACAGTGGGCAATCCAAGTCAGAAGTACCTGGCAGAAACCCAATTAGTAGCAACACTAGCCCCCTAATTTTATAAAGGATGTTTCAAGATGCAGACACAAATTAAGGTGCCTGCCCAAATTGCATGTGCATCTTAATTGAATAATTAGCTAATTTGAGCCAAAAACTGGCTTTTTTGGAATAAATTAAGATATACATGTGTAAATTTAGGTGCATGATCCATGACTAAATTTTACGCATGTCCCAAAAAAGGGGGCGTGGAAATGGAGGGTCATGGGCAGTTCAGAGTAGATTGTGGGCATGGTTTTTAGTTATGCATTCAATTACAGAATAAGAGGGCTCCGCGCCTACATTTAGGCGTGGGTATTTGCACCACGTTTTCATTGGTGCAAATGGATGTGCCTAAATTTAAGATTGATCCCCAGGACTTAAGTGCTGTTCTATAAAGTGCACCTAACTTTAGGTGCGGCTTATAGAAAAAGCACTCAGCGGTATTTTTTTTTTAATCAGCACTGATTTCTTTTAATGCCATTTACAGAACCTAGCCATAAGGGGTGAATTCTATATAAGGCGTCAAAAAAGCGATATTCTATAAGCCGCACTTAAAGTTAGGCTTAGTTTATAGAATGTAATTTTGCCAAGTGTCCCAAACATCCAAAACTTCATCACAAATTTCTTATAACTGCAATGACAAATTATTTTTTGTTTTTTATGGGGATCATCAGATCTAACTGCAGCTCACACCATATGAACAGTCCTGTTCTTTGCCGCCTTACAAAGATATGTTTGTGCTAGAATGCACGTTTCTTATATTTAAAGAATGCTGGTACGCTGCACAGCTATGGTATACTGAGAGATGTAAAATAAGAAAAGAAGGAAATAGAAAATTAGAAAATAAGGGTGATCTTATGAAGATTTGCACCACAACCATTTATCAGAGAAGAAAGAACAGGACTGTTCATATGGTGTGAGCTGCAGTTAGATCTGATGATCCCCATAAAAAACAAAAAATTATTTGTCATTGCAGTTGTAAGAAATTTGTGATGACGTTTTGGATGTTTGGGACACTTGGCAAAATTACATTTAGACGTTAGTCCCCACACCTTCTATTTTTGGTGGGTTTCAATTAGAATAATTTATAGAATAGCATTTATGCTCGGGAATCACACCTAACTTTAGGCGTGGCTACTAGCACCAACTGAAATGTGGTACAAATATACGCACCTAAATTGGGTGCATATTCCCCCCTTATTCTATAACAACACATGTAAATGCTAGGAATACCCTTATTCTGCCTATGACCCTCCCATTTCTGAGCCTTTTTTTTTTTTACTCACACAAAATTTAGAAGCGAATCCCTCGCCTAAATTTACGAATGCAAATTCTAATTAAACCTAATTAGTGCCAATAATTGCTTATTAAAAAGCCAATTACTGGAGCTAATTAGCTCATTATTCAATTAAACTACACACGCAAATTGGGCATGCGTAACTTTTGGCAACTTTTATAGAATTAGGAGGTAGGACCCATCACACTATACTGAGACCACAGGAGAAAGAATTTAGCCAAGAGACACAACGTACTGAATAAAGTTCGGAAACATTAAAAAAAAAAAAAGAAGAAAAAAGAAAAACAAGAAAACAGATAAAGGGAGTCATTTCTGGGCTATGTACCAGAAGAGGGAGTATGTGGGTTTCACACACCTTCCCTCCCCCCTCCCCTTCAATCTGAGGAACTGTCATAAAAGAACCAACAGGATGGAAGAAAGGGAGCCTGAAGAGAGAAGAAATAGTGCCAGCTGAATTGGCATTTGAGGGTGGCCTGATTAACAGAATTGTGGCACTACAGAAATAATTAGTTGGGGTAGTACGTTAGAGTTGACCATTTACTGGTAGTTCTTTTTTTTAAATAATTTTCAAAAAATAAATGACAAGTTTCATTATACATTGTCAAGGCAATACAGCAGTAATAGTACATGAAAATACAAGGATTAACCATAATATCTAGAAAAAAGAGAAATTTATATAAAGACAAAAGAAACTACATCCCTAACATCAGGAAAAATAAGAGTAATTACTTCCTTAGACCACTATCAAAGGGGGGGGGGGGGCGCATACATATTAGAGAAGATTTTTTAACATATAAGCATATAAAGCAAGACTTAATGCTATCCCCCAATCCTATTCTTTTGGCTTCACTTTCTTAGAATCTAGAAAGGATTTTAAATGGTCTGGGGAGAAGAAAACGTATTTTGTCATTCCTAAACGGATTATACACTTACAAGGATAGGCCAGAAAGTTCCACCCAAGTCCAGGGTTTTCTGTTTCATTTCAAGGAAAATGTTTCTTCTTTGCTGTGTGGATTTAGTAACATCGGGGAAGCGCTCTAAGGTAGGCTGAAGCGGCAACGAGGAGGAGGTAGGCTGGATCCCCACCCTCCTCAAACCTTTCCTTTTCGTTTGCGGCATCTCAAACAAAATATAAACTTTCTAGACGTAAAATATAACGAAAAGGGATCAGCGTTCTCACAACACGACCGGGTGCACCACCATCTTGACACGCCCCCCCCTACTGGCAGTTCTATGATGGAGTCAGTCTAGTTACTGGTAACCAAGTGTCACAGAAAAAATCATGTTAAAAAGACCAAGGAATGAATGGACAGAGAAACTAAATTTCCCATGCTCCCCTCAGGTACTTCTACATAGGGTGCTCTGGAACAAGAACAAGACTTAGCCCCCACAAGTTTCAAGTTTATTCAGGATTTACTGTCCTGCCCATCAAAAAGCATGTCTAGGCAGCTTACTATCTAAGAATTATAGGAAAGAAAGAGAATAATATTATGAAAGAGGAAGGGTGGGGCAGAACTACAATTTTAATACGAAAGAAGAGGGGATAGAAAAGGGAGAGATCTATCTGGTCCAACTTCCATGGATTGCAAAGGAGAAACTAGGAATATGCATTGGAGAAAAGGAATGTTTTGAGTTCTGTTTTAAAGTTTTGGAGATATGTCTGATACCAAAGAGCCTGAGGTAGTTTATTCCAGTGTTCAGGGCCCTGAACTGAAAAGATTGCCTTTCTAGTGTGTTGATGAACTATTTCTCGAAATGATGATCACAATATTCTTGAACTTGAGTATGGGGTTAACATACAAGAGAGATATGATGGTGACTGTACAGATGGGTTTTATAGACCAAAAGCAAAATCTTGTAGATAATTATGGCGAGGCAAAGGAAGCCAATAGGCGCTTTCAGGAGTGTAAGGTGGTTGAACTTTTTTCCAGTAATAAGTTTGATAGCAGTATTTTGAATTATTTGTAGGCATCTACATCAGTTGTTTTGAGACCCATGTAGAATGAGTTACAGTAATCAAGTTTGCTAATGACAAAGGAGTAAGTATATTTAATGTTAGTGGGTCAATAAGGAAGTGAATTGAACAAATTTGCCGAAGTCTATAGAAACAATGCTTAATTACATTAGTAATTTGAGGCTGAAAGGAAAGTGATTCATCTAGAATAACACCTAAAATTGTTATACTTGGTAATTGAGGAATAACGGTTGCACCCAGAATGATGGGCCGAGATAGGTGTTGAGATGCTCCTTGTATAGACAGCAGTATGGATGCATGGGAGGCAAATCAATCCCCTACCCCTTAGGATGGTCCTTCTAGAACGGTTTAGTGTAGGAGGAGGCAACTCAATCCTTATCACATACGCACTTCTACAGAGAACAGTGTGAATACACAGGAGGAGACTTATACCCACCCAAGGCAGTAGTGTGGATCTGTGGGAGGACTCAACCCCCCCTTATCCCTTCAAGTGCTCCTTCTAGAGGGGGCAATGCGAATGCATGAGATGATTTGATTGATTTATTTGATATTTCAACATTTGCCAATGGCATTCCAGCAGATTACAATACAAGCACATATATAATACAACAATTTATAAATAAACCCCTAAAATCTTTACATAATAAAAACAAGCAACGTCATCTTTGTCTAAACCCTTCCCCTTAAATCTCATTCTTTAAATCTTCCAAAAAAACATGCCCTTAGTTTTTTCCTAAAATGTACATAATTTGGTTTGTCCCATAATTCTTTTGGAGGTTTGTATCTCCCCTCTGATGATCCTTCTAGAGGGGGAAGTAATGTGTGGGAAGCCTTCAGTGCAGCACCCAGTATTGTACTTGTTCTGTGGTGTGACAGTGTACAGGGTAAGCTTATACTGCTGTTTCTGATGCCTGTATGGTACCAAAACTGACTAAAAATGTATTTTCCCAACCTCTTACCTTGCCTCATGCAGCTGCTTGTTTCATTATTTTCAGAGACAACTTAGGGCCACTACTTGGAGTGGAGGAATAGCTTAATGACTAGTGCAATGAACTTTGATCCTGATAATCTGGGTTCAATTCCCACTGTAGCTGCTTGTGACCTTGGTAAAGTCACTTAACCTTCCATTGCCCATGTACAAAAACTTAGATTGTGAGCCCTCTAGGGACAGAGAAAGCACATATGTATAATGTGCATAGCACTATGTATGCCTAGTAGTACCATAAAAATGATTAGTAGTAGTAGAATAAAGTAGACAACTGCTCCTACACCTCTAAAATAAATTACTAGACACCTACCATTAATGAATATTCCCAGTTTTATCCCTGAATTGTCAGCTTCCTCCCTGTGCAGTGTCATGGTTAGTCCACTGGCTCTCTTGTCCTCCTCCTGATCAATTGCTGAAGTTGGAAGTGGCTGCCAGCCTTCAAGTGCATGGCTGACTGGGCTGGGTACAGTTGCTCCCAGATGTTGCATAAACGTACATGGTATGAGCTTCTGTTTAGCACCTATGCCAAATAGAAACACAAGAATACATTGGAAATATGGAGCCTACGGCCAGGGACTAGGACCCTTAGTCACAGATGGATTCCTATCCATTCAGCCCTAGTTTTATCCTCGCTGGCAATATAGTTGCGATTTCTTAAGAAAATTAGGAATTACATCTACAAGTATGCCGTGGAGTAAAACCAGGACTGGATTGGCCTGTCCTAAAGGACAGGAAACAAACACATGCAGTTGTCTCCTATTAAAGTCTCTATGTACGCTTAGCTGATTGCTAGATTTTCCTCCAGGTCACAAGTACATATATAAGCATAAGTATATATGCATTTCCGTACTGGAACAGACCAAAGGTCCATCATGCCCAGAATCCTGTTTCCAACAGTGGCCAGTCCATGTCAACAAGTACCTGGTAATCCCAGAAGAGTAAAACAGATTTCATGCTTTTATCTAATGAATAACCACCCTAACAACAGTTTATAGACTTTTCTTTTAGGAACTTGTCCAAACCTTTTTTAAACCCCGCTAGCCGCTACGCTAACAGCTTTTACCACATTCTCTGGCAACAAATTCCAGAGCTTAATTACAAGTTGAGTGAAGAAATATTGCCTCCAATTTGTTCTAAATGTACTACTTAGTAATTCATTGTGTGCCCTCTGGTCCTTGTACTTTTAGAAACAAGTGATATATGTCTACCTGTTCCATTCCACTCATGGCTTCCCTCTGAATTATAATTCATCCACCACCCCTAACCAGTTGGGTTTTCAGAATATCCCTAATCAATATGTATGAGCCAAATTTATACACACTTGGGGCAATGTGCAAGGATCAGTTTAAGCACCACTGCTCTAGAAAAAGAAGGATAATCCCATATGCAGGTACGTAAATATAAAAGCAGGACTGACTCAGACTATCCAAAGTGACCTGGAGCCATGTAAAACCCTACCCAAGTGAAACTCTGGTGGCACAGCCCTTTACCATATTAAACTTACTTGGTTAAAAAAAAACATTTACAGCAACAAGCACGATCATAAAAAACAAATCAAAAACAAGATAAGCATAATAAGTGCATCATGAAAATGTGAAGAATTGTAAGTAATCTATATTATGGCACTGAATAATTTGACATCCCTATCATCAAAATCCAGCAGAGAATATTTCAGGAAGATTCACTATCACCACTCTTGTTTTGTATGCCATTAAATCTATTTACACTTAATTAATTAATGCACACTTGATCACTGGAGTGTATCTATGTACACTTAATTAATTAATTAATTAATTTTATTTGAATATTTGTTAAACCGACAAATGATCCAATGGATATCAAGGCAGTTTACCAAAAAAGGCATAAGTAAACTGTTTTTATTGTTTTCTTTTATATTTATTACAAACAGATTCAAGAAGAGACAATAAACATGAGGGAAGGGGAGAGAAAAGTACAACAAAAAAATAGCATCTAGAATTAAATGGTATGAAAACCAAACAATTGAACACAGTAGGGACTTGGAAAGGAAAAGAATGAAGAGAAGATAAAATCTGGAGGGTGGGGGGATAGGAAAATAGTACTCAGCTAGCTAAAGATTGAAAAGCCTGTCTAAAAAGCGAACTCTTTAAGGCAGTCTTGAACTTAGGCCTAGAAGGACTAGATCGCAGGTCAGGGGGAAGATTATTCTAGAGTGACGGAGCACAACAGTAAACTCTCTTTCAAGAAGTTACGAAATGAGCTTGGGCGATTAAGGGAACAACCAAACAGTTGGTTCCAGAAAGTGAATGATACATACCTGTAGCAGGTGTTCTCCGAGGACAGCAGGCTGATTGTTCTCACGACTGGGGTGACGTCCGCGGCAGCCCCCACCAACCGGAAGAAGCTTCGCGGGCAGTCCGCTCGCAGGGCACGCCCACCGCGCATGCGCGGCCGTCTTCCCGCCCGTGCGCGACCGTTCCCGCCAGTTGAATGACAAGCAAAAATGATGAAAACGCAACTCCAAAGGGGAGGAGGGAGGGTAGGTGAGAACAATCAGCCTGCTGTCCTCGGAGAACACCTGCTACAGGTATGTATCATTCACTTTCTCCGAGGACAAGCAGGCTGCTTGTTCTCACGACTGGGGTATCCCTAGCTCTCAGGCTCACTCAAAACAAGAACCCAGGTCAATTGAACCTCGCAACGGCGAGGATAAAACAGAAAATTGACCTACGAAGAACAACTAACTGAGAGTGCAGCCTGACCAGAATAAATGCGGGTCCTGGAGGGTGGAGTTGGATTTACACCCCAAACAGATTCTGCAGCACCGACTGCCCGAACCGACTGTCGCGTCAGGTATCCTGCTGGAGGCAGTAATGTGATGTGAATGTGTGGACAGATGACCACGTCGCAGCCTTGCAAATCTCTTCAATAGTGGCTGACTTCAAGTGGGCCACTGACGCTGCCATGGCTCTAACACTATGAGCCGTGACATGACCCTCAAGAGTCAGCCCAGCCTGGGCGTAAGTGAAGGAAATGCAATCTGCTAGCCAATTGGAGATGGTGCGTTTCCCGACAGCGACCCCTAGCCTGTTAGGGTCGAAAGAAACAAACAATTGGGCGGACTGTCTGTGGGGCTGTGTCCGCTCCAAGTAGAAGACCAATGCTCTCTTGCAGTCCAATGTGTGCAACTGACGTTCAGCAGGGCGGGTATGAGGCCTGGGAAAGAATGTTGGCAAGACAATTGACTGGTTAAGATGGAACTCCGACACCACCTTCGGTAGGAACTTTGGGTGGGTGCGGAGCACTACTCTGTTGTGATGAAATTTGGTATATGGAGCATGAGCTACCAGGGCTTGAAGCTCACTGACCCTACGAGCTGAAGTAACTGCCACCAAGAAAATGACCTTCCAGGTCAAGTATTTCAGATGGCAGGTATTCAGTGGCTCAAAAGGAGGTTTCATCAGCTGGGTGAGGACGACGTTGAGATCCCATGACACTGTAGGAGGCTTGATAGGGGGCTTTGACAAAAGCAAGCCTCTCATGAATCGAACGACTAAAGGCTCTCCAGAGATGGCTTTACCTTCCACACGATAATGGTAAGCACTAATCGCACTAAGGTGATTCCTTACTGAGTTGGTCTTGAGGCCAGACTCTGATAAGTGCAGAAGGTATTCAAGCAGGTTCTGTGCAGGGCAAGAACGAGGTTCTAGGGCCTTGCTCTCACACCAAACGACAAACCTCCTCCACTTGAAAAAGTAACTCTTTTTAGTGGAATCCTTCCTAGAGGCAAGCAAGACACGGGAGACACCCTCAGACAGACCCAACGCAGTGAAGTCTACGCCCTCAACATCCAGGCCGTGAGAGCCAGGGACTGAAGGTTGGGGTGCAGCAACGCTCCGTCGTTCTGCGAAATGAGAGTCGGAAAACACTCCAATCTCCACGGTTCTTCTGAGGACAACTCCAGAAGAAGAGGGAACCAGATCTGACGGGGCCAAAAGGGCGCTATCAGAATCATGGTGCCGTGGTCTTGCTTGAGCTTCAGTAAGGTCTTCCCCACCAAAGGTATGGGAGGATAAGCATACAGGAGGCCGGTCCCCCAATGAAGGAGAAAGGCGTCCGACGCTAGCCTGCCGTGTGCCTGAAGTCTGGAACAGAACAGAGGCAGCTTGTGGTTGGTCTGAGAAGCGAAAAGGTCCACCGAGGGGGTGCCCCACTCTCGGAAGATCTTGCGTACCACTCTGGAATGAAGCGACCACTCGTGCGGTTGCATGACTCTGCTCAGCCTGTCGGCCAGACTCTTGTTTACACCTGCCAGGTATGTGGCTTGGAGGAGCATGCCGAACTGGCAAGCCCAACGCCACATCCTGACGGCTTCCTGCTTGTTGGTGTAATACATTGCAACCTGATTGTCTGTCCGAATTTGGATAATTTGGCAGGGCAGCCGATCTCTGAAAGCCTTCAGTGCGTTCCAGATCGCTCGGAGCTCCAGGAGGTTGATCTGCAGATTCTTTTCCTGGAGGGACCACAGACCCTGGGTGTGGAGCCCATCGACATGAGCTCCCCACCCCAGGCGAGATGCATCCGTCGTCAGCACTTTCGTGGGCTGTGGAATTTGGAATGGACGTCCCAGGGTCAAATTGGTCTGAATGGTCCACCAGAGCAGTGAAGTGCGGCAACTGGTGGAGAGGCGGATGACATCCTCTAGATTCCCGGTGGCTTGGAACCAATGGGAAGCTAGGGTCCATTGAGCAGATCTCATGTGAAGACGAGCCATGGGAGTCACATGGACTGTGGAGGCCATATGACCCAGAAGTCTCAACATCTGCCGAGCTGTGACCTGCTGAGACGCTCTGGTCTGCGAAGCCAGGGACAGGAGGTTGTTGGCCCTCGCTTCGGGAAGGAAGGCCTGAGCCGTCTGGGTATTCAGCAGAGCTCCTATGAATTCCAGAGACTGGGTTGGCTGGAGATGGGACTTTGGGTAATTTATCACAAACCCCAGCAGCTCCAGGAGTTGAATAGTGAACTGCATGGACCGGAGGGCTCCTGCCTCCGAGGTGTTTTTGACCAGCCAATCGTCGAGATATGGGAACACGTGCACTCCCAGCTTGCGTAGATACGCCGCCACCACCACGAGGCACTTTGTAAACACCCGTGGGGCACAGGTGAGCCCAAAGGGCAGCACATAATACTGAAAATGCCGTGCGCCCAGGCGGAATCTGAGATACTGTCTGTGAGCTGGCAGTATCGGGATGTGAGTGTATGCGTCCTTTAAATCCAGGGAACATAGCCAATCGTTTTTCTGAATCATTGGCAGAAGGGTGCCCAAGGAAAGCATCCTGAACTTTTCTTTGACCAGGAATTTGTTCAGGCCTCTCAGGTCTAGGATGGGGCGCATCCCCCCTGTTTTCTTTTCCACAAGGAAGTACCTGGAATAGAATCCCTGCCCTTCCTGCCCGGGTGGTACGGGCTCGACCGCATTGGCGCTGAGAAGGGCGGAGAGTTCCTCTGCAAGTACCTGCTTGTGGTGGGAGCTGAAGGATTGAGCTCCCGGAGGACAATTTGGTGGAAGGGAGGCCAAATTTAGGGCGTATCCGCACCGCACTATTTGGAGAACCCACTGGTCGGAAGTTATGAGAGGCCACCTTTGGTGAAAAAATTTTAACCTCCCTCCGACCGGCAGATCGTCCGACACGGACACTTTGAGGGCGGCTATGTTCCCGTGGATCCAGTCAAAAGCCCGTCCCCGGCTTTTGCTGTGGAGGCGCAGGGGGCTGCTTAGGCGCACGCTGTTGACGAGAACGAGCGCGCTGGGGCTGTCCCTGTGCCTGTCGAGGCCTTCGGGCCGGCTGGGTGTACCTACGCTTGGCAAAAGCATAGGGTGCAGCCTGCCGGGCCCGGGAAAAACGTCCACCTGCTGAGGTGGATGCTGAAGGCGCCCGGTGGGAGAGCTTGTCGAGGGCGGTTTCCCGCTGATGCAGTTGGTCCACCAGCTGCTCGACCTTCTCGCCAAAAATATTATCCCCCCGGCAAGGGACGTCGGCCAGTCTCTGCTGGGTGCGGTTGTCCAGGTCAGAGGCACGCAGCCACGAGAGCCTGCGCATCACTATACCTTGGGCCGCAGCACGAGATGCCACGTCACAGGTGTCATAGATACCCCTGGACAGGAACTTTCTGCACGCCTTCAGCTGCCTGACCGCCTCCTGATAAGGCCTGGACTGCTCCGGCGGGAGCTTATCAACCAGGTCCGCCAGTTGCTTCACAGTGTTCCGCATGTGGATGCTCGTGTAGAGCTGGTAAGATTGGATGCGGGTCACGAGCATGGAAGATTGGTAGGCCTTCTTCCCAAACGAGTCCAGAGTGCGAGACTCCTGCCCCGGGGGCGCCGAGGTGGTATCCCTCGAACTCCGTGCCCTCTTGAGAGCAGAATCCACGACCGCCGAGTCATGGGGCAATTGGAGCCGCATTAACTCTGGGTCCGAGTGGATTCTGTACTGGGACTCTGCTTTCTTGGGAATGGTGGGGTTAGATAATGGTCTCATCCAGTTCCGAAGCAGTGTCTCCTTGAGGACATTGTGCAACGGCACCGTGGAGGACTCTCTAGGTGGTGATGGATAGTCGAGGACCTCGAGCATCTCAGCCCTCGGCTCATCCACAGAGACCACGGGGAAGGGAATGCAAATGGACATGTCCCTTACAAAGGAGGCAAAGGAGAGGCTCTCAGGAGGCGAGAGCTTCCTCTCTGGTGAAGGCGTGGGGTCAGAGGGAAGGCCCACAGACTCCTCTGAGGAGAAATATCTGGGGTCCTCCTCTTCCCCCCACGAGGCCTCTTCCTCGGTATCGGACATAAGCTCATGTAACCGAGTCCTTAACCGGGCCCGGCTCGACGTCGAGGCACCGAGGCCTCGGTGTCGTCGAGCGGTGGACTCCCGCGCCGGCGGGGACGAAGCTCCCTCCATCGACATCGACGGGGACTCCACCTGCGTGACGGTCGAGACCGGCGCCGCAAGCGGCGGTGGTGTCGAAGGCCTCGGCACCGGGCTAGAGCTCGCCGGCGCCACAGTCAACGGCGCCGAGGGCGCAAGCACCCCCGGCGCCGGCACAGCCTGGCGCATCAGCCCTTCCAGGATCCCCGGAAGGATGGCTCGGAGGCACTCGTCCAGGCCCGCTGTCGGGAAAGACGGGGGGGCCGGTAGAGGTGTCGGTGCCGGAAGCTGCTCGGGTCCAGGAGACTGCACCGAAGTGCTGGGACCCTGACGCGTCGGTACCTCCACTACCGAGGGGGACCTCTCCTCTCGACGCGGACGCTTCAGCGTCGACTCCTCGCCAGCACCGAGAGCCGGGCGCACAGATGGGGACCGATGATGGTGCTTTTTCTGTTTTTTACGGTGCCCGTCATCGGCACCCGGTGGAACGGAGGAGGAGGAGGTCGATCCCCCTCGGTCTCGAGGGGTCGGGTCAGACAGGGTTCGGTCCCGAGGGCCATGGGCAGAGGGAGTGACCGGGGCCGATTGCCCACGCGGCCTCTCACCCCTACCATCACCGGAGGACCGGCGGGCCGACGGGACCTGTGCTCCTGGGGTCGATGCC
This sequence comes from Microcaecilia unicolor, assembly GCF_901765095.1. NCBI lineage: Eukaryota > Metazoa > Chordata > Amphibia > Gymnophiona > Siphonopidae > Microcaecilia > Microcaecilia unicolor. The sequence continues at coordinate 155,977,263 of NC_044041.1, forward strand.
ATCGGTGCCGATTTTGCGGACATCGATACCGGTACCGAAGAACCGGCCGTCGATACCGATGCCATCGAGGTCGACGTCGAGGGGCCGGCGCAAGTTCCAAAAAAGACGGTCCCGAAGAACTTGCCTCGCAACCTGAGTCCGTTTCCGGAGACCAAGACACAAAGAACACGACTTGATATTGTGCTCCGGCCCGAGGCACTGGAGGCACCAAGCGTGGGTGTTGGTCTGCGAGATAGGCCGGCCGCACCGACCACACTTCTTAAATCCACTCGGGACCTTCGAGGACATCGACGGAAAAATCGCGTCGGCGAAATTAAAGTCGTCAATGGTGGCGGTAAATCACACCTCAAAAAATAAATCGACCGCGCGGCCACAAGGCCGCAACGCGACGCCCCCGCTAGAAAACGAGGGAAAAAACAAGCGCGTTCACTCTTTTTTTTTTTTTTTTAACAAGAAAAGAAAAGGTCCGGAACGCGCGGGAACCAGAAACAAAAAATAAGAAATAAGAAATTCGCGAACAACGCGACGGTTTTCCGGGGCTGACAAGAGAGAGCGGCGACGCACGACTCTCTCCAGCGCGGAAAAAACAAGACTGGCGGGAACGGTCGCGCACAGGCGGGAAGACGGCCGCGCATGCGCGGTGGGCGTGCCCTGCGTGCGGACCGCCCGCAAAGCTTCTTCCGGTTGGTGGGGGCTGCCGCGGACGTCACCCCAGTCGTGAGAACAAGCAGCCTGCTTGTCCTCGGAGAATATGAGTGAACGATATGGCCTATAAGGAGTAGGAAGAGAAGCTATTCCTTGGGCAGTGGATATAGCCTTAATCCTAAAGACATTTATGATCCAAGATAACATCAGTCTTACTGATCGCAGATTATTTGAAGCTCTAAAGCTCCTGTGATCAACACTTATTAGAACACTTTTGAATATTTTTCAGGAAATATCAGGATGAGTTTTGCCCTGGACAAATGTGATAAGGTAACCTTCCATAGAGAAAATTGAGCAAAACCAAAAAAATATCTCTGATTGATGATTATGACATAAATCAGCAAGAAGGCATATTACAGAGACATTTTTTTTTTTTTTAACAGTGGGCTGCATGATCAGAAATCACCGTATGTGTGGGCTGCACGGATTTTTTATAGTGGGCCACATGACAGTTCTGTCAGAAATCCATGTGTGTGCAGGCTACAAGAATATTTTAACCTACTATGATTAATTCTCATCGAAATCTGTGAATCTCTTTTGAAATTGTGACTTCATAGCCACCAAATAGCTATGCATTGCTTCAAAATCATATGTGATGCATAAGAAAACAAAACAAAAAAAAAAACTTTTGCTAAAAATCTCAAGTGGGCCACATCCAGACCAGAGGTCATGAGGGTTGCATTTGGCCATGAGGCCGCATGCTGGACTCCACTGGCATATCATAAATATCTAGAAGTAGAGGAAGATGCAACAACCCAGCACAAAATATTGAAGATCAGCAAAAACATTACAGGAGACTGAAATGGATACTGAAAAGTGCTTTAACAGCACAGAATAAAATGCAAGCCATCAATCAGTTTGCAATTACTGTACTCTCATACAGCTTTGAAACTGTAGACTAATCTCTTAAAGATCTTGAAAAACTGGATATATGAACAAGAAAACTCCTTCATGCCCGTGAAGTAAGGCTCAAAGGTCAATGCAGAAAGCCATGTGGTAGAGCTGTGCGCCAATGGCTGAGTATGCAGCTTCTACGGCAAGATTAAAGAGAAAATATGCAGTGAGCTAATGAGATGCAAATTGAAAGTGCACAGAACCTGTGCATTAATCAGGGAAAGACTGCCAGACACATGGACACAAAAGTTTTGCGGGAAGAGTAGCTTCACTGAGCACACATGTGTGAAGCAGGGGCATAGCCAGACCTCGCGGTGGGGGGGGGGGGGGGGGCAGAGCCCGAGGTGGGGGGGCACATATTGGTCTGCTGCCACCCCCCTGCCACCTCACCGCCTCCCCCGCCACCCTGCCGCTCCCCACCCACTGCCACAGCAAATACCTTGGGTGGCAGGAGTCCCCAACCTCCGCCAGCTGAAGTGTTGTCCAGCGCCGGTCTCCGGCAAGCATGTTCAGTTTCACTAAATGAAGTGTGCAGGACGTGAGGGGCAGGCAATGCGGCAGCACCGGAGACCGGCACTGGACAATGCTTCAGCTGGCGGAGGTTGGGGATCCCCGCCAGCCAAGCCAAGGGCCCAGAGGAAATCTGGGGGGGGGTCCAGGCCCCCATGGCCCCACATAGCTACGCCACTGGTCTGAAGAAAATGAAAGTACCATAACACATAAGAGAATAAGCATTGCCATACTGAGACAGACCGAAGGTCAATCAAGCCCAGTATCCCATTTCCAACAGTGGCCAATCCAGATCACAAGACCTGGCAAGATACCAGAACAGTAAAACATTTTATGCTGCTTATCCTAGAAATAAGCAGTGGATTTTCCTGTCCATCATAATAATGGCTTATTGACTTTTCTTCTACGAATTTATCCAAACTATTTTTAAACCCTAAGCTAACTGCTTTTACCACATTCTCTGGCAACAAATTCCAGAGTTGAATTACACATTGAGTGAAGAAATATTGCTCTGTGCATAAATATTAGCCTCACAAAAATTTCTTGTACATACTTGACAGCACATACTTTGTCGGTGGACATGCGCATAGGTGGGGTTTGGGCAGAGTGCAAAAGTACATACATAAATTATAGAATTCTATCATTTATACATACGTGTTGTGAGTTGGGGGGGAGGAAAGGTTTTGTAAGGGCACTGCCATCTCAAGCTCAATACCCTCCTACTTACTACTCTCTGAAATAAAGATAGGCAAAGAAACCAGTTGCAAATTAACTTGTGGCCAAAAGAGGGCACCCCAGGTCTTTTAATTAATGGTTGCAAGGCACCCAAAGAAAAGAAAAGGTGGTTCAGGAAAAATCCTGGTTATTCAGACCAATGAGGAGGGAACTTCAAAACTCCTAACACCTGGGACTGGGAGGAGAAAGAACAGGTTCCCCAACCCATGGAAGTGGAAAACTCCAATGCTCTAGATGAAGTCAGGGAAGAGCCCATGGAGTTGAAGGGCTCATGCCTAGATGATCGAAAGCCCCACGCTATTCCAAACAGAGCTCTAAAAATAGCGCTGGAACAGCACAGGGCTTTACCACCCCTATGATCAGAGATAACAGAATGCAAATTTATGCGGTCTATTATCTCTGATCATAGGGTAAAGTGCGGGAGGATTGTGCCTGAGCAAAAATCCTCCCGCACTTGTTTGACAGGTCCAGGGGATGGGGGTCCGTGGGACCTCCAGACCCCAAACAGCAAGATCCTGGTGACCCCACCAAACCCACACCCACCCTCGCATCTCCCTCCAAAAAGCCCTGGTGGCCTAGCGGGCTGCAAATCAACCCCCCCCCCCCCCCCACCTTGTGTTCTAGAGGCCCTATTCCCCACCCCCCGTACCTTTGTTGGAGGAGGAAGGTAGTACACTCTCTCCTCTTCCTTATATGGTGTGAAGTTCTGTCCAGAGCATCCCAAGATGCACTGGGGAGGGCTGGGTGCCACCATTTTCAAGGCAGTGCTGGAAGAGGAGGGAGTGTATTGCCTCCCTCCTCCAACAAAGGTATGAGGGGGCGGGGAAGAGGGCCACTAGATCACCAGGTTGGGAGAGCTTGATTTGCGGCCCACTGGGCCACCAGGATTTTGGGGGGGGGATGTGCGGGAGGTTAGGGGGGCTGGAGATCCAACAGATCTCCAGCCCCCCGTGAACTTGTGTCGGGGGGGATCAGGGGGACTGCCCGCTGATCATTGGGGAGGAATATGTTTAGCATGCATCTGCATGCTAGTTGCGGTCATAGCCTGCGAGCGCATTGTTTCATGCACTTGGGGACTCTGATCATGGGGCGGTAGCAAACAGAGGCATTAGTATGGCGCTAACAGCCTCTAGCATCTGCTTTTGCTTCTGATCATCAGCCCATCCCTATACCCTCTGAGGAAGGTGAGGAGATGGAAATTTTAAATGCCTCTAGAAAAGCTGGGGAGTAATCCAACAGCTACTCTGTGAGTAAAGGGTTTTTTTGTGTTTGTTTGCTTTCAGTTGCTGCAAGACGGATCCAGCTGAATCCCTACATTGGATAATGGAAGTGATGCAGCGGCTGCAGGAAGAAAACAAGAAGTTTCTACAACAATCAGCAGAAGCTGCTCAAATGGAACTATTGGAGTGCCAACTGGAGGCTAGTTAACTTTGAGACAAAGCGTCTGCAGTATCTTGATTCTCGGGGAGCAGAAGCCACTGGAACTCTGATAGGGCCCCATTACTTTCTGAGTAAAATGACTGAGACTGATGATCCAGAAGCCTTTTTAGTAGCATTTGAAACAGCAGCCCAATCTGTGGGTTAGCCAGAGAATCAGTGGGCCTTCAGACTGGCCCCCTGTCTTACTGGAGAGTCCTTAGCAATTTATAGGGCCTTGAGCAAGCCCAGGACTACTCTACGTCAAAACAGCCATCAAGGATTGGTTAGGCCTGACCAAACACTACTATAGCCATACCTTTAGAGCTGCTTGTCTTCAGACTAAAGAAAGACCTAATACAATGCCTCCAGAATCTAGTCAATAAATGGCTAAAGCAACAAGGGAAAACAGTGCTGCCAAAATGCTACTACTACTACAAATCATTTCTATAGCGCTACCAAAATAGCCCTGGAACAATACTTAAGGGCAGTCTCAGTGGAGCTAAGAGACTGGCTCCTGAAGCAAGGAGTCAGTACCAGGGGCACAACATTTATTTGGGGGGGGGGGGGGGGGCACTAGACATATAGGCGTGAGCAGTGATTGGTATACTCCTAAATAATGCCTTACAGTGCAATTGATAACAGATTTCTAAGTAAAAGGTTTGTCCTGCATCATCTAAAAAAACATGTACACTTATGGAAACCTTGGAAGCACTGACATTTTTAAATGAAGTTGCATTATCCCATAACTTAAACTTTACCATTATAGTAGACTTGAGTCTGGTCAACTTCTGAACACACATCATGGTATCCTGGAAAATAATTACTGCAGTGACACATATCCCTCAACTTTATAACAAATATAAAATGCCTTATTAAGTTGTATTAATAAAATAAATCTTCTTGTCCCTTTCCTCTGATTCTATCTTTCTCTCCTTTCTGAAGCTGACATTAACTACTTCAAGTCCGTGGAGTTCCTGACAGTGCTCTTTCCACCCCCTTCTCCTTACGACGGGAGCAGACAAATAAAGGATTATCAGCCAAATTACTTTGTGAAGTAATACTAAATCCTGCAAGGTCCCTATGTAGCTTAACAGCACCAATTCTGAACACACAAATATTTTATTTATTTTATTTATTGCATTTGTATCCCACATTTTCCACTATACCTTTAAAAAGGCAGCACTGAATATACAGAACCGCAATATGCTTCCTACCACAAACGAACATTTTCCGGAGACATGAAGGCGGTAGAACTAGAGGACATGAAATGAGGTTGAAGAGGGGCAGACTCGAGAAAAATGTCAGGAAGTAGTTTTTTCACAGAGAGAGTGGTGGATACTTGGAATGCCCTCCCGTGGGAGGTGGTGGAGATGAAAACGGTAACGGAATTCAAAAATGCATGGGATAAACATAAAGGAATCCTCCTCAGAAGCTTAGCGGAGATTGGGTGGCAGCACCGGTGGTTGGGAGCTGGGGCTAGTGGTTGGGAGGGCGTCCTTCTCCCAGGGGCGCCCAAATCGGCATAATCGAAAGCCGATTTTGGGCATCCTCAACTGCTTTCTGTCGCGGGGACGACCAAAGTTTGCAGGGGCGTATTGGAAGCATAGCGAAGGCGGGACTGGGGCGTGGTTGAGATGGGCGTCTTCGGCCGATAACGGAAAAAAGAAGGGCGTCCCTGACGAGCATTTGGCTGACTTTACTTGGTCCATTTTTTCTTGCAACCAAGCCTCAAAAAGGTGCCCAACCTGAACAGATGACCACTGGAGGGAATCGGGGATTACTTTTTTGTCAGCCTCTATGCCAGCCTCAAATGCCATACTCAGGTCCATCGCAGCAGTATACAGGTCCCTGGAGCAGTTGTAGTGGGTACAGTGTACTTCAGGCAGGCGAACCTGGGGGGGGGGGGGGGTTGGGGGGGCTCAGCACTCAAGGTAAGGGAGCTATGCACCTGGGAGCAATTTGTGAAGTCCACTGCAGTGCCCTCTAGGGTGCCTGGTTGGTGTCCTGGCATGTGAGGGGGACCAGTGCACTACAAATGCTAGCTCCTCCCACGACCAAAGGATTTGGACGTTTTTGAGATAGACGTCTTTGGTTTCCATTATTGCCGAAAACCGAGGCCGCCCATCTCTAAGGTCAACCTAAATGTTGAGATTTGGCCGTCCCCGACCGTATTATCAAAATGAAAGATGGACATCCATCTTGTTTCGATAATACGGGTTTCCCCGCCCCTTCGTGGCGCCGTCCTTAGAGATGGGCGCTCTTAGAGATGGTCATCCCCGTTCGATTATGCCCCTCCACGTTACTATTGGAAAAGTCAGACAAATCAGATTCCTATGGATCTACACACAAATTACATGTCAGCAGAATCTCTCACCTTGATCACTCACAGAACACAGACCAATCCTCACCAATTACAGAATAAAAGACTAAAACCCTGACAAATCATATTCTCTGTAAACAGTACAGCACAGGAAAGTAAAAATAAAAAGGGATTATCTACTGTAGGGAGCAAAATACAAGATCACTTTCTACCCTAAAATAAAACCCACAAATAAATTATCTGGATACCCAAGTTAAAAACTTGAGGGACCACAGTGAGCTGTATTTTCAAAGCATTTAGAACAGCATTTCCAAACTGTGCACTGCGGCACCCTGGTGCGCCGCAGCAAACTCTCGAGGTGCTACAGCAAATCCCGACCTCCCTCCCACCCAAACTGCTACTTAGAGAATGACACGGGAACAGGGACCCGCAGTAACCACAGGGATGGGGCAGGTACGGGGTGGGGACAGGTCGGAGATGGGGACAGAGCCCACGGGGACGGGGACAAACTTTGTCCCTGTGTCATTTTCTACTTTGAAGCCTGTTAATGAACTGGACTGTTATTTATGTTTGAGTGATGCCTACAACAATATTTTGATTTTTTGGAAAAACAAGCAAACATGCTGGCCACAACTAGCAAAATTTGCATGGGGGATCCTATACATCCTGCTACCAGCACATCTTCTAAGAAGACTTCTTCTATTTCAGGAAAGACTGTGGAACACAGGAGAGCTAGACTGAATCCTGAAATTGTTGATGACTTCTTATTCATCCACAGATTAAAAGATCATAACAGTTCAGAGGGCATATTTCTCCCCTCTAGGGCATACAAAATGGGTTGTATTTTGCACCCCTGGACATTTTAACAGGGTGGATTAGGATTCCTTGGGGTAGTAGAAATCAGCTATTGTTGGAGCTGGAAGGTGGTGGTGAGGAGGGTTATTATAGCTGCTTGCTGTTATTATTGTTTTCTATTTGTAATTTATACACAATAATTGCACGGCTAATTGTTCCTTTTTATACTTTAATAAAAAGATTTAAATATAAAATCATAATTTTTCATGGCTTCTGCAGATGAGGACAGAGCCCATGGGGTCGGGGCACAGACAGAACCCATGCGGACAAACTGCTACTACAGACAGCAGCGGCAGAAAAACAAAAAGCAAGCCAGGGCTGCAGCAGCCTTCAAGCATGTGCTGTCAGTTCTGCCAGTTCTCTGCCCCTGGAACTGGAAGTTGATGTCAGCGGGAGCAGAGGACCAGCAGAGCTGACAGCGCATGGCTTGAAGGCTGCTGCAGCCCAGCGCTTTTTTTTTTTCGTCATAGCCACTGGGGACAGGGAGCAGATGGTGTTCGGGATGAAAACAGGAGATGGTATGAAGTCAAAAAGTTGAAGCGAATAGGTCAGTCTCTGTTTCCATTCCCATTCAAAAAAAAAAAAGCAAGCAAACCTATCAGCTGCTGCATCCGAGTTGTCATTCTTTATTTTGGTAGCATTTTTTATTTAATCTCACTTATATTTTTAAACATGCTGGCTTGTGCAGCATACAGATGAACAGAGAGGAAGTATAACGAAATAACTTTTCATAGGTAGAGTCAATGGAGGGCTGGTAAGTTTTTAACAACAGGCTCTCTCCCCGGTCCACCTCTGTGCCCCCCCTTCCACCTCTGCGCCCTCCCCCCCAAATTGCAGAGCTGGCTATAGCCGGGAAGAGAGCCTGGGGGGGGGGGTGGCAATGCATTACTCCAAGAAAAAAAAAAATTAAACGATCCCAGATTCCAATCTAATTCATGTTTAATGTGGGATAAAATGCCATAAATAAGTAAATAAACATAAACTTTTAATGTTGAGCACCTGATTCTCAAAGTGGACATATTCCAAACACTATAATGAAAATAAAATTATTTTTTCTACCTTTGTTGTCTGATGCCTTTTTTTTTCTGATCATGCTGGCCCAGTATCCGATTCTGCTGTTCTGTCCTCTTAACTCCGTTTCCAGGGCTTCCTTTCCATTTATTTCTTTACTCTCCACCTTTCTTCTTCATTTTTTGCCCTACATCTGTAAGTAAAAGCTGGGTCCTCTGCAGACTTGACTGTCCAGTGGATCCAGCTTCTGCCTATTTTCTTCATCCATGGGCAGTTTTTCTCCTCTCTTCCTTATCCCTCATCTCCTTCCTCACTCTTTCCTCTCCTCCATCCATGTCCAGCATTTCTTCTCTCCCTTCCCTACCCTCCTCTCCCGCCTGCCCTCCCCTCCATCCACCCCAAGTCCAGCAACGCTCCTCTCCCCCTGCCCTCAAGCCACCCATACCCAGCGATTGTCCTTTCTCCCCTGCCCCCTCCAGCCACCCATACCCAGCGATTGCCCTCTCTCCCCTGCCCCCCTCCAGCCACCCATACCCAGCGATTGCCCTCTCTCCCCTGCCCCCCCTCCAGCCACCCATACCCAGCGATTGTCCTCTCTCCCCTGCCCCCCTCCAGCCATCCATACCCAGCGACTGTCCTCTCTCCCCTGCCCCCCTCCAGCCATCCATACCCACTGACTGTCCTCTCTCCCCTGCCCCCCCCCCTCCAGCCACCCATGCCAGTGATTGTCCTCTCTCCCCTGCCCCCCTCCAGCCACCCATACCCAGTGAATGTCCTCTCTCCCCTGCCCCCACTCCAACCACCCATGCCCAGCGATTGCCCTCTCACCCCTGCCCCCCCTCCAGCCATCCATACCCAGTGACTGTCCTCTCTCTCCTGCCCCCTCCAGCCACCCATACCCAGCGACTGTCCTCTCTCCCCTGCCCCCCTCCAGCCATCCATACCCAGTGACTGTCCTCTCTCTCCTGCCCCCTCCAGCCACCCATGCCAGCGATTGTCCTCTCTCCCCTGCCCCCCTCCAGCCACCCATACCCAGTGAATGTCCTCTCTCCCCTGCCCCCACTCCAACCACCCATGCCCAGCGATTGTCCTCTCTCCCCTGCCCCCCTCCAGCCACCCATACCCAGTGAATGTCCTCTCTCCCCTGCCCCCACTCCAACCACCCATGCCCAGCGATTGTCCTCTCTCCCCTGCCCCCCTCCAGCCACCCATACCCAGTGAATGTCCTCTCTCCCCTGCCCCCACTCCAACCACCCATGCCCAGCGATTGTCCTCTCTCCCCTGCCCCCCTCCAGCCACCCATACCCAGTGAATGTCCTCTCTCCCCTGCCCCCACTCCAACCACCCATGCCCAGCGATTGCCCTCTCACCCCTGCCCCCCCTCCAGCCATCCATACCCAGTGACTGTCCTCTCTCTCCTGCCCCCTCCAGCCACCCATACCCAGCGACTGTCCTCTCTCCCCTGCCCCCCTCCACCCACCCATACCCAGTGAATGTCCTCTCTCCCCTGCCCCACTCCAACCACCCATGCCCAGCGATTGCCCTCTCACCCCTGCCCCCCCTCCAGCCATCCATACCCAGTGACTGTCCTCTCTCCCCTGCCCCCTCCAACCACCCATACCCAACGATGGTCTTCTCTCCCCTGCCCCCCTCCAGCCACCCATACCCAGCGATTGCCCTCTCTCCCCTGCCCCCTCCAACCACCCATACCCAGTGATTGCCCTCTCTCCCCTGCCCCCCTCCAGTCACCCATACCCAGCAATTGCCCTCTCTCCCCTGCCCCCCCTCCAGCCATCCATACCCAGTGACTGTCCTCTCTCTCCTGCCCCCTCCAGCCACCCATACCCAGCGACTGTCCTCTCTCCCCTGCCCCCCTCCACCCACCCATACCCAGTGAATGTCCTCTCTCCCCTGCCCCTCTCCAACCACCCATACCCAGCGACTGCCCTCTCTCCCCTGCCCCCCTCCAGCCACCCATACCCGACTGTCCTCTCTCCCCTGCCCCCACTTCAACCACCCATACCCAGCGATTGTCTTCTCTCCCCTGCCCCCCCTCCAGCCACCCATACCCAGCGATTGCCCTCTCTCCCCTGCCCCCCCCTCCAACCACCCATACCCAGCGATTGCCCTCTCTCCCCTGCCCCCCTCCAGCCACCCACACCCAGTGACTGTACTCTCTTCCCCTGCCCCCCTCCAGCCACCCATGCCAGCGACTGTCCTCTCTCCCCTGCCCCCCTCCAGCCACCCATACCCGACTGTCCTCTCTCCCCTGCCCCCACTTCAACCACCCATACCCAGCGATTGTCTTCTCTCCCCTGCCCCCCCTCCAGCCACCCATACCCAGCGATTGCCCTCTCTCCCCTGCCCCCCCTCCAGCCACCCATACCCAGCGATTGCCCTCTCTCCCCTGCCCCCCTCCAGCCACCCACACCCAGTGACTGTACTCTCTTCCCCTGCCCCCCTCCAGCCACCCATGCCAGCGACTGTCCTCTCTCCCCTGCCCCTCCTCCAGCCACCCATACCCAGCGACTGTCCTCTCTCCCCTGCCCCCCTCCAGCCACCCATACCCAGCGATTGTCCTCTCTCCCCTGCCCCCCCTCCAGCCACCCATGCCAGGGACTGTCCTCTCTCCCCTGCCCCCCTCCAACCACCCATACCTAGCAATTGTTCTCTCTCCCCTGCCCCCCCTCCAGCCACCCATACCCAGCGACTGTTGGTTGTTGAGTGTATTCTTCGGGGCAGGCAGGAAAGATCCCCAGTCTTTCCTGCCCGCTGCCGGAGCTGACTCTCCCGCGGCGCTACTGCATCGCTCTTCAAAATGGCCGCCGAGACTTACAAGGGCGGCCTCTAAGACTAGCAGAAGTCTCGGCGGCCATTTTTAAAGAGCAATCCAGCAGCATGCAAAGCCACGTGTGTAAGGACTGGATAAATGAAGTAAAACAAATGCCTTTAATATGTAATACTTGGTAGCAATAATGAAACAGTGATGGAATATTCACATAGCAAGCAGCTTGAGCCAACAAATTTATTTTCCACTGAACATAATTAACTTTGTATGAACTTGGTGGCTAACTGTGCTGAACTGGACAATGTTCCCACATTCAGACTGACTGTGAACAGAATGTCTGCATGAAGGAAGCCCTTCCCTCATTATTCAATACCTCTCTGTGAAATAGTAGTAATAAAAAAGGCAAGTGCATTTTTATAATATACCACTGCAATCCACAAAACAAAAAGAGCAAGCTCCCACATGCCATCTTTTTCTTTTGATGTAAGCACAGGAAAAAAAGATTTTAAATGCTCCCAGGTTTCAACCTAATGTTTTTTTTTAATTGTACTTATAAATAGTAAGTCTGATTGTTAACCCATTAATGCCCAATGTTCCGATATGGGATTTTATTATGAGAACATTGGGCTCTAATGGGTTAAGCACCTGATTCTCATAACATGATGTCTGTTTTGGTGGCTCTTTACTAGGTAAAAACATCATAAGTACATAAGTATTGCCATACTGGGAAAGACCAAAGGTCCATCAAGCCCAGCATCCTGTTTCCAACAGTGGCCAATCCAGGTCACAAATACCTGGCAAGATCCCAAAAAAGTACAAAACATTTTATACTGTTTGTCGCAGAAATAGTGGATTTTCCCCATCCAATTTAATAATGGTCTATGGACTTTTCCTTTAGGAAGCCATCCAAACCTTTTTTAAACTCTGCTAAGCTAACCACCTTTACCACATTTTCTGGCAATGAATTCCAGAGTTGAATTACACGTTGAGTGAAGAAATATTTTCTCTGATTCGTTTTAAATGTACTACTTTGTAGCTTCATCACATGCCCCCTAGACCTAGTATTTTTGGAACGCGTAAACAGACACTTCACGTCTACCCATTCCACTTCACTCATTATTTTATAGACCTCTATCATATCTCCCCTCAGCCGTCTTTTCTCCAAGCTGAAGAGCCACAGCCGCTTTAGCTTTTCCTCATAGGGAAGTCGTCCCATCTCCTTAACCATTTTTGTAGCCCTTCTCTGCACCTTTTCTAATTCCACTATATCTTTTTTGAGATGCAGCGACTAGAATTGAACACAATATTTGAGGTGTGGTCACACCATGGAGCGATACAAAGGCATTAGAACGTCCTCATTTTTGTTTTCCATTCCTTTCCTAATAATACCTAACATTCTATTTGCTTTCTTAGCCACCGAAGCACACTGAGCAGAAGGTTTCAACGTATCATCAACGATGACACCTAGATCCCTTTCTTGGTCGGTGACTCCTAACGTAGAATCTTGCACTATGTAGCTATAATTCGGGTTCCCCTTTCCCACATGCATCACTTTGCACTTGCTGACATTGAATGTCATCTGCCAGTTGGATGCCCAGTCTCCCAGTCTCGTAATTTTTCACAATCCTCTTGCGATTTAACAACTTCGAATAACTTTGTGTACTCAGCAAATTTAATTACTTCACTAGTTACCCCCATCTCTAGATCATTTATAAATATGCTAAAAAGAAGTGGTCCCAGCACAGACCCCTGGGGAACCCCACTAACTACCTTTCTCCATTGAGAATACTGACTATTTAACCCTACTCTCTGTTTTCTATCTTTTAACCAGTTTTTAATCCACAATAGGACACTACCTCCTATCCCATGACTCTCCAATTTCCTCTGGAGTCTTTCATGAGGTACTTTGTCAAACACCTTCTGAAAATCCAGATACACAATATCAACTGGCTCACCTTTATCCACATGTTTGTTCACCCCTTCAAAGAAATGTAATAGATTGGTGAGGCAAGATTTCCCTTCACTAAATCCATGTTGGCTTTGTCTCAATAATCCATGCTTTTGAATATGTTCTGTAATTTTGTTCTTTATAATAGTCTCTACCAGAGATTACATGACGCTATGCTTGAGGGAAGATGTCAGTTTAAGTCTCTCCGGGCCAGACAAGTTCTACAGCTGTTTGCTCGGTTCGGTGGCGAGATCATGGCAAAGAGACCGGCTCACAAAGAAAAAACTCGGATAAAGCGGCGGAGGACAAAATGGCAGCGCCTTCGAGCCCAGTTGGCCCTACAATTTCATCAATGTGAATTGTGGAGATTACGTCAGAGATGACAGTGGTCTTGGAGGATCTGCTGGAGAGGCGATTAGCTTCCATAGATACCAAATTGGAACGTTTGCATGCCCAAATGGAAGAACTCTCTAAAAACTGTATGGCCTTTCAGACCCGAACAGCAGCGGTGAAGGATAGGGTCACAATGGTAGAGGAAGAACAGAGCGCATTACAGAAGAGAGTAACGGATCTAGAGGCCAAAGTGGAGGGCCTAGAAAATAGGTTGCGAAGGAACAACTTGAGGTTGGTGGGACTGCCAGACTCAATACAAGACAAAAACTTACATGGCTTTCTGGAACAGTGGCTTTTCAAGGAGCTTCAGCTTACAGAAGGTAATGGTCCTTTGCGAACTGAGAGGGCTCACAGGCTGGGTCCAAGGGCACAGGCGCCACACAGACCCAGAGTGGTTATCCTTAGGATTTTGAATTTTGTTCGTAAACAAGAGATACTACAGGCACTCCGAGCGGGGAAGACATTGTAACATGACAACCAGAAAATTCTTTGCTTCCAAGATTACTCCGTAGGGGTGGTGACGGCGCAGGGCAGAGCCTTCTCCCCCATTTGGTCTAAGTTGTTCGCCCTCAACATTAAATTTGCATTGATATACCAGGCTATACCCTACATAAGTATTGCCATACTGGGAAAGACCAAAGGTCCATCAAGCACAGCATCCTGTTTTCAACAGTGGCCAATCCAGATCACAAATACCTGGCAAGATCCCAAAAAAGTACAAAACATTTTATACTGCTTATCCCAGAAATAGTGGATTTCCCCCAAGTCCATTTAATAACGGTCTATGGACTTTTCCTTTAGGAAGCCGTTCAAACCTTTTTTAAACTCCACTAAGATAACCGCCTTTACCACATTCTCTGGCAATGAATTCCAGAGTTTAATTACACGTTGAGTGAAGAAAACTTTTCTCCGATTCGTTTTAAATTTACTACATTGTAGCTTCATCACATGCCCCCTAGTCCTAGTACTTTTGGAAAGCGTAAACAGACGCTTCACATCTACCCGTTCAACTCCACTCATCATTTTATAGACCTCTATCATACCTCCCCTCAGCCGCCTTTTCTCCAAGCTGAAGAGCCCTAGCCCCTTTAGCCTTTCCTCATAGGGATGTCGTCCCATACCCTTTATCATTTTCGTCGCCCTTCTCTGCACCTTTTCTAATTCCACTATATCTTTTTTGAGATACGGCGACCAGAATTGAACACAATCAGCGCTTTGCATTTGACTTGACATTCTTCATGCCGCTTCTTATTATTTTCAGTCGGTTCCTTCTTCCATTTTATGAAGGATTTTCTTTTAACTCTAATAGCTTCCTTCACCTCACTTTTTAACCATGCCGGCTGTTTGGTCTTCCGTCCTCCTTTTTTAATACGCGGAATATATTTGGCCTGGGCTTCCAGGATGGTGTTTTTGAACAGCATCCACGCCTGATTAAAATTTTGACCCTCACAGTCGCTCCTCTAAGTTTTCTTTTCACCGTTCTTCTCATTTTATCATAGTCTCCTTTTTTAAAGTTAAACACTAACGTATTTGATTTCCTAGGTATACTTACTTCAAAGCTTATATCAAATTCGATCATATTATGATCATTGTTATCAAGCGACCCCAGCACCACTACCTCCCGCACCAGATCATGCGCTCCACTAAGGACTAGGTCTAGAATTTTTCCTTCTCTCGTCGGCTCCTGTACCAGCTGCTCCATAAAGCAGTCCTTGTTTTCATCAAGGAATTTTACCTCCCTAGCGTGCTCCGATGTTACATTTACCCAGTCAATATCGGGGTAATTGAAATCACCCATTATTATTGTGTTGCCCAGTTTGTTTGCGTCCCTAATTTCCTTTAACATTTCTGCATCCGTCTGTTCATCCTGGCCAGGCGGACGGTAGTACACTCCTATCACTATTCTTTTCTCCTTTACACATGGAATTTCAACCCACAGTGATTCCAAGATCTGTTTTGTTTCCTGCAGAATTTTCAATCTATTTGATTCAAGGCTCTCGTTAATATACAATGCTACCCCTCCACCAATTCGATCCACCCTATCACTACGATATAATTTGTACCCCATTATGACAGTGTCCCACTGGTTATCCTCCTTCCACCAGGTCTCAGAGATGCCTATTATATCTAATTTTTCATTTAGTGCAATATATTCTAACTCTCCCATCTTATTTCTTAGGCTCCTGGCATTCGCATATAGACATATCAAACTATGTCTGCTGTTCCTATTTACATCATGCTCAGTACTTGACAGTATTAATTTGCAATCTTTTGTCTGATTTTTATTTTTATTTAAGGACACCTGATCTACTACGGTCTCTTTTGCAACCTCACTATCAGGTTACCCTATCTTCCCTGTTTTGGTGATATCTTTGAAAGATACCTTATCCCGAACCATGTGCTTTTGAGCGACTGTCTGCCTTCCCCCCATTTCTAGTTTAAAAGCTGTTCTATTTCCTTTTTAAATGCCGATGCCAGCAGCCTGGTCCCACCCTGGTTAAGGTGGAGCCCATCCTTTCGGAATAGGCTCCCCCTTCCCCAGAATGTTGCCCAGTTCCTAACAAATCTCAGACTTACACATGGGGGGCTTTGTGACTCTCACTGGGAAGCTTAATTTCACGGGTAAATTCAGCACATTGACATTGAGAAGGGAGAATATAGAAGGAGGAACGCAATCGAAAAAAGGACTGTGGTCACTTTTTTTTTTTTTAGGGCGCTCGTTGACGTCCATCTGACGGTGGTCAATGGCCCCTAGCCTGTTGGACATTGGTTCATGGAGGCTGCAAGGTGAGTTTTGTATGGGTAGGGTTCGGGAATGTTCCAGCTGATGGGTGCGAGGGGGTGTGGATGGGTGTGTGGGGGGTTTTTGTTTTTTAATCTTCTGCAAGATGCGGTCAGTTTTGATTAAGCCTGTAATAGGGGTTGTTGGGGAGGCGTTTGAAGTGATTGTTCCTATGGGAGGAACACTATGTTGAGGTTCGGGGTCTGGGGGATTGGGTTTTAGGCTTCAGAAGTTGTTTGGAACTTTGGGGTTAAGGTTGAGGTGTTTGAAGGATGTGGGGAGATGGATCAGTGTAGTGCTGTCTGGTGGGGGGGGGGGGGGGAGATAGAGGCTGGGACGTCCCTCGCCATTGAATTGAACACTATAAAAGAAGCTAAGATGGAGGCTGTATTTTTCAGTATGACATGGTAAAACTGGTGACTTGGAATGTGGGGGGAGGGGATACATTCACCAATTAAAAGGTCTAAAATATTACAACATTTACATAGGCATAAAGTGGATGTTGCCCTGCTACAGGAGACACATCTCAATGCGATGGAGCATGCTAAGTTAAACACATGGTGGGTGGGAGATTGTGTGGCAGCGGCAGCCCAAGGGAAGAGAGAAGAAGTGGCTATTTTGTTTAAAAGGGTCGGAGCTGAGGAGGTACAGACCATAAGGGCAGATCCTGGAGGTCATTTTATTTTGGTTAAGGCTGTCATTAACCATCACACAGTTTACATATGTAACATCTATGCCCCGAATCAATACGATAAGAAATTCTATAAAAGTGTGACTAAAGTACTAGCTTCCAATGAGTACACTCCCTTGGTGGTGGGGAGGAGCTGGGCACCATTCTCACCTCAGAAGACCGAGTCAACGAGCTCCGGTCACGCTGCACTGTACCAGAATCTCTAGAGAAAGCCTCAGAACAGCAACGCTGTATAAGCGCACACTTTTTTTTTTTTTACACTGTGAGGAAAGTTGGAGGCAGGCAGCAAAAGAGGGACTCCAGGAGGATGGGGGTATGGGGTAAGGCAGGGACAGGGAAAAAACCAAGTATGCCTTCAAAGTGGGCACCACCAGCCACAACACCCCCGCTCTACTGGCAAAGCAGAGGAGCCTCCCCAGGCAGAAATCCAGGAGCTGCTAAAGCAACGTCCACACCTGCTGGGAGATAGAGATATACTGAAGGCAGAAGGGGGCTGGCCGTCCAGGTTACTGTGTCTTTCAGTGTTCTCTATCTCCACCTGCTGGTAGGCGGATACAACCCATCAGTTAATGGATTCATCTGCTGTTGATGACAAGGAACTATAGAGATTTCATTCAGTTTCTCCGACTCGTCAGCTTTGAATACCATTTCTGGCACCGGTATCTCTCCCAAATCCTCCTCAGTGAAGACCGAAGCAAAGAATTCATTTAATCTCTCCACTATGGCGTTGTTTTGTCTGATTGCCCCTTTCACCCCTCGGTCATCTAGCGGTCCAACTGATTCTTTTGCCGACTTCTTGCTTTTAATGTACCTAAAAAAATATTTTTTTCAAAGTCCCTCTTTGCCTTGCTTATCAGAGCTTTGCATTTGACTTGACATTTCTTATGCTGTTTCTTATTATTTTCAGTCAGTTCCTTCTTCTCATTTTATCATAGTCTCCTTTTTTAAAATTAAACGCTAACGTATTGCATTTCATTTGTATACTTACTTCAAAGCTAATATCAAAGTTATCAAGCGGCCCCAGCACCAGATCATGCACTCCACTAAGGACTAGGTCTAGAATTTTTCCTTCTCTTGTCGGCTCCTAAACCAGCTGCTCCATAAAGCAGTCCTTGATTTCGTCAAGGAATTTTACCTCCCTAGCATGCCCCAATGTTACATTTAACCTTTCAATATTGGGGTAATTGAAATCACCCATTATTATTGTGTTGCCCAGTTTGTTTGCATCCCTAATTCCCTTTAACATTTCTACATCCGTCTGTTCATCCTGGCCAGGCGGACGGTAGTACACTCCTATCACTATCCTTTTCCCCTTTACACACGGAATTTCAATCCATAGGGATTCCAAGATGTGTTTTGTTTCCGGCAGAATTTTCAATCTATTTGATTCAAGGCTCTCCTTAACATACGCTACCCCTCCACCAATTCGATCCACCCTATCACTACGATATAAGCGGTCCCTATAACCAGCCCCTCCAAATGACACAATGATTTACAATTTAGAATTAATTACTCAATACTTCCCCTGTGTACATCGGAATGCTGCAAAGCCAGCATGTTTGAAAATATAAGCGCGATCAAATAAAAATGTTACCAACAATAAAGAAAGACAATGCGGATAGAGAAACTCATAGGTTTGCTTGCTTTGTTTTGGGTGAACGGGAATGACCGACAGCTGCACGGAGAGGGAAAAGGAGACAGGTGTTTACCTCACTGATGCTGCCAGTGGCCCAGAAAATTGAAGAAGGGCAGTGGTGCAGGGAGCTGGAACAGGATGGAACAGGAGACGTCAAAAGATTGAAGCCAATTAGGTTGGTCTCCAATTGGCTTCAATCTTTTGACGTCTCCTGTTCCAGCTCCCTGCACCACTGCCCTTCTTCAATTTTCTGGGCCACTGGCAGCATCAGTGAGGTAAACACATTGTCTTTGGCGGCCCCGGAAGCTCTCTCTCTGTTGCAGCATCCCGCCTAGGCGGGACAGGAAACTATAGCAGAGGGAAAGCTTCCGGGTCGCCAATGGCAGTGTGTTTACCTTCTCAACCATACCGACGCTGCTGGCAGCCTGGAAAATTGAAGGACAGCGGTGCAAGGAGCAGTGGACAGAAGTGAGGGAGCGGGAGGGCAGCCAGTACAAAACACAGGCACTTGACTGGCCATCAGGGTTGAGTGGCCTGAGGCTGGAATGGGGGGGGGGCTGGGCCCCCCGTAGCTACACCACTGGTCGGTACCCTGAGAGAGAGAGAGAGAGAGAAAGAGACCATTAGGGTGTGTATTATTTTGAAGCAGCCATACATAACTCCCCTTTAAGAAGGCCCAAAGGCAAAGCCCCAAAAGAGACCCCAGTCACCCACAAGTCTCTAAAAACAGGAGAACATGAAAAGAGAGTCAGTAAGGAGTGGAAATCCGAGACAGGGTCGAGGTCTCCTAGGAAGGGAAGACAAAGGATTGTGTTTGTTTTAAATGTGAAAAGAAGGGGCACATCCAAAGAGACTGCAAGCAAAAGACTTGTTTAATTGGGGAGAAAAGGAGTAAAAGTGTAGGGGGAGGGTCTGGGCCCTATATAGAAGGCGCCTGTGTGCGCTAATCAGGTCATATTCTGATTAGGGCGCACAGCTTAATTAGCCTAATAAGCTAATCAGCACCAATAATTGCCATTTAACAAGTATTGATTGGCATTAATTGGCACTGACCAAAGTTTACATGCATAACATGCTAAGTGTATTCCGAAAAGTGGTGCGTGTAAATTCCAGGGAGTGTCAAGGGGGCATGCCATAGGCATTCCTAAATTCTATGCACATGATTATAGAATTTGTTGCTTCACGCGCTGGCCTTTACACCAGGTTTTTGTTGGCATAAATAGCCACATCTACCTAAATGGTGCAGATCCCAGCTCTAGGCATATTCTCTTTAGGGTTCCTTGGGCTTAGTCTTTTTTTGGAACAGATTACTTTTGTTATGGATTAACATGGTCCTGTAACTTTGAATTCTGATATATTTCCTATTATGTCAGCCATGGTTTTCACTTCCTCAGACAAATGCCACCTAGGGAATAGCTGGGTGCTCCTCTCATTTTGGGGGAGCTTCAAGGTCAAAGCGGGCTGGACAATTCCAACTTGTGCTGAAAGGTGACTCATCAATAACTAGGCTAAAAGCTGTCTAGGTAGTATAGTCTAATGGCTAGCATACCAACTTTTGAGGCCGCTGAGGGGGGTTCAAATCCCACTGCAGCAGCAGTTCAGCATACATACACTAACCACGTCAGCTAACTAGATTAATGGAGAGAGAGACTTTTCTTTGGACAGTGATTTGGTTCCCCAGAGAACAAATGGATATGGGCCCTTCCCCACCTCTTAGCAAAGTTACCCGTTCCATTCCAGGAGGGAGACTTTTTGCTCAGTTTTGGATTTCTCACAACCTCATCCTGGTACAGTATGGAATCTGCTACACCGATCACCGCAGACAGAATCATAGACTACTAATATTACACTGCTTTGGTATGTAAGTTCAAAACCAGAACTGGACAAAAAGTCTCCCTCCTGGATTGGGCAGCATGACAGCTTTGTCTCCCCCACAATTGTAAGTGTGTTTCCAAATGGGAACCTCTGTGCCACAAAAGATGAGGACATGTAGTAGAGAAAGCTAGGTCCAATACCCACCCCCTGCTGCAGCAGGGGCAGAGTCAGCAGAAAGCCACTGAAAGGAAACAGCAGTAGGAGGGGGGGGACAGGATCTGTTAAGGACTCCTCATACAAATTTGTGACGCTCCACTCTGTATCTTCCAGTTATAGAACGTTCCACCTGCTGTTCTGAGAAGATATGGCTCCTACATTTTGCACGGCTCCTAACAAACATAGGATTTCCCACTGTAAGAGGGATTGCTACACAGGAAAGGAAGTGGCAGAGTGGTCAGAATCTTTGCTTTAGCCATCTAGAATGGGGCATTCAAATTCTGTCACTTGTGCTTGTTCACCCAGCCCCCCAACCTGCCTGCAATTTACACTTGGCTCCTCATGGACACCTGGCAAATATCATCGCACCTGGGCAATATCTGGACCAATGAGTGGGTTACTACTGTACTAAAAAGAATTCTTGTGCTTAAGTAAGCCATACATTCTGCGGATCAATGAAAACAACAATAAGAATATGAAGCATTTCTAGACACACTTCACTTGACGTTGAATAATATATTTTTCTGGGATTAATGCATACCTAATAGGCATCCCTAAGCTGGAGAGGAAGTAAACCACCAAAATCATGGCTAAATGGTTTTTATTAATTTTTAGTACATAACAAAAAAAAGCAGACAGCCAACAGAACATAAGAACAACAAAAAGCATGGAAAAAGCTTGGTTTCTTCTCTCTACCATAAAAATACATATACCAAGATACAAGATACTCTATTCCCACAGTCCTATCTTTCCCCCTTCCATTCCCTCCCCCCCCCCCCCCCCATCCCCACAGTCCTATCTTTCCCCCCTTCCATTCCCTCCCCCCCCCAAGGTTAAACTGATGATGTCCAACATATAAAGTCATATGGATGGTAATCACAAGTTCAGTTCATTAAGAATAAGATTACGTAATCAGGGTAGTGGCATAGCTAGAGGGGGCCTCAGGGGCACAGGCCCCCCATTTGTCTCAGCCCTCCCCCCAACAGTGGCCAGCCAGGCATTTTTTTTGCTTCCTCGGGCTCCCTGCTCCCTGTCCCCGAGGTCAGGCAACCGAGCTCTCCTTTTGGGTCTTGGCCAGCTATCTCTCCTCTCCTCCCTGTTTCCAGCAGTGAGCCGCAGCACAGGCAGCACTGAAGGCAGCTGCTTCTGGCTGACCCGATCCCATTGCTGCTTCATCCCACCTTTTTAACTTCCTGTGAGTGGGACGAAGCAGCGAGATGGACCGAGGCAGCCAGAAGAAGCTGTCTTCAGCGCCGCTTGTCATGGTCGTTGCCAACATCCGTGCATTGTTCGTCAGTGCCCTGTTCCTCTTTCTAAACCTACTAAAATTACCTGCAGTTCCAGTCAATGACCTGTGGGGGTCACTGTAGAGTGGTGGAGGCCAAGCTGGTGATGTCATCAGCACTGAGCACTTCTTAGCTGGCTTCTGAGTGTGCTCAGTGTTCTGGCAATTTATCCTTAAGCCCAGGCCTGGCTTCTGAGTGTGCTCAGTGTTCTGGCAATTTATCCTTAAGCCCAGGCCTGCCTGGGGCTCTGCTAGTTTCTACTACTACTACTATTTCTTTGCGAGGCCGTGGCCTGAAGCTTTGCCTACACCTTTCTCCTTATGCTGTGTTCCAGTGGAAGTCTGCTTCCAAGCCTGGTAGTCCTGAGGCGTAAAAGCTCTGCCTACAGCTTTCACCTTTTGCTGTGTTCCTGTGAAGCCTGCTTTTAAGCATGGTAGGCCTCAGGAGTGAAGCCTTGCTTACAGCTTTCACCTTATGCTGTGCTCAAGTGCAAGTCTGCTTCCAGGCCTGGTCATCCTGAGGAGTAAAGCTTTGTCTTCAGCTTTTACATTGCCTGCCCTGGGAGCGCCAGCTCAGGTTTTGCTACTTCACTTCACCAGCCCTGGGAGCATCGGCTCGGGCCTTGCTACTTTATGGTACACTTTGCTGCAGCGAGTGTTGAGAGACATAACTAGGCTGCTTGTGTTTGATTTCCCTATACAGCTAGGCTGTTCTACTTTACCTTATTTTATGTTCATGTTTGCCTTGCTCCAGCTAGGTTAGACTGTGTAGTTAGGCTGCTTGTTTTCTTTCTTTGCCGTTTGGCTACCTGTTAGCCTTGTGCTTTGCTACTATTAAAACTGCCTCAGTTCATCTCCACTTGTGGTCCAGTCCAGTGCTTTGGAGTACTCTTAGTTCTGAGGGGACTCAGTCTACCCAGAGGTGGTTGGAAGATTCTCAAACGGCCACCTCAGGGCCAAGAGCTCACAAACGTCACACTGCTCACGCACCACGGTTCACTGCCCAAGGAGATTTGACTGAGAGAGGTGTTGAATAATGAGGGCAGAGCTACCTTCATGCAGAGCCACATTCATACTTATGGAAACTTCGGAAACACTGACATTTTAAAAATCTCTTACTTCACTCACAGAACATCTACCAATCTTCACCAATTACAGATTACAGGACCAAAAATTAGAAAAGGAAATACTAAGAAATCACATTCTCTATAAGCAGTTACAACACAGGAGAAATAAAAATAAAAATGCATTATCTACTGTAGGAAGCAGAATGCAAGATCACTTTCTACCCCAAAATAAAGTTATCGGGATATCCATGAAATGTTAAAAACTTGTGGGACACAGTGGGCCCCATATTCAGACTGCAGGAGGCAGCCTGCAAAAGTGCTGCAATAGGCACTGACCCTGGATATTCAATGCCAGGCTGTTTCTAGTAGCACCCAAAGCAGTGCAAAACAAGTAAAGTCATAAACAACACAGTTTATACCAAATTGTTTATCCACCCTTAGGTTTTGCCTTTGGGTTTAACAAGCAATACCATCTGCATGTAAGGTCTAGATAAATGAATTTAAACAATCTATGTTGAAGGTTTATGCCCTAAATATGTAATACTTGGCAGCAATAATGAAACAGTGATGGAGTGTTCACATAGCAGACAGCCAACACATTTAATTTCCACTGAAAATAATTAACTTTATATGACCATAAATGTCATTCAGCTCCAGCTTTTCTACTGCTGCTTTCCCTTAGTCATCATTATTCCAGGGACTCATCTATACACAAACACAGAGCTGGAAGACGCAGATTAACCATCCCCTCCTCACAAAAGCTCCCCCACTCCAAAAAACAAAATAAAACAAAAAGACATACCTTTTACAACAAAACAAGACTTGAAGAAGAAACAAATATATACCACAGAACTGGAAAATGTTTTTTTTTTTAGTATAGCTTAAACTCAGAAAGATATCCTTAACAAATATGCTTAATAACCTCTTAGATGACTTGTCACACATAAATTTGATCTCCTCCCTGACCTAAGAAGATATATGCAAACTAGATGTTCCTAAGTTGATTCCATTACAAAACCAACATAAAAATTTGAGAGATAAGGAAACAAAGCATAAATTTCACAAGAGAATTTGTCCTGTGAGACAAGGGTGATAAGTGGCACAAAGTCTATGTGGGAGATGCTGCCATCCAAGAGACCTCTAAACCCCCTGGGAGCTGGAAGTACATTCAGCTAATCTAAGCAAGAAATCTTACACTCCCTACTGGTTTCAGCAGAGATAATGTATTTCCCCTAATTATCTAGAAGGCATGTCTAGTATGTATTTTTGCCTTTGGGAAAGAAGCTTACAGAAGTGCTCCATCGAATGTGCATGTCATCTTTTAACACTGCACAAGGCCCCTCTCCACCCCAACAGATGTCAGCTCAGTCTGGTGGCAAAGATGTCATTTGGGTTGTTAACACTAGAATTGTAGGAGCCTCAGCAGCTAAAAAACATTTCCAGAATTACAGCTACAAGCAAACTTCAGCAGGACTTTTCAACAACCCCCCCCCCCCCCACCCCCACAAGGACTAGGTAGAAAATCACATTTATTTTAACATTAGCTCTGGCAGTTCCATCAGTAAAACACGAGGCTATTGAGTGCTAGACAGAGGCCTTTCTCACACGCAACAGCAATTTTTTGGAATTCTATGCCAATGAGCCCTCTTCACTTGGCTTTTTAATCAAGCTTTTAGAAAGTGCTGCACAGGTTCATAATGACTTTTCATCACATTTAATACGTTTTAGAAACTGCCAATGGTTCTTAACATGTGCAGGTTTTCTGTTATTTATGATTTAACCTATTTCTTTTTTTTTCGGACACAATTCTTTTAATGGTTTAACTTTAGAAACAGTCTTCCAAAAGTGACCTGACACAAGCCGTGTTTCGGCTCACAGCATCTGCGTCAGGGGTCTTGCTTTCTCTAATTTTTTTTTTTTTTAATCTTTTTATTCTTTTTAATCATAATACAAAAAAAAAACGCTCTTCAATTTAGCATGTTAAACACTACAGATATATAACATAATCAGCTAAGTCATTCAACTGCAACAGTTACTTTTTGCTCCCCTGTTCTTCCCTTTTCCCACCTCCCCCCCCCAATCATCGGTACAGTGTATAGCATCTTTAAATCCCTCTCCATTGTTCATACATATGCCATATTTTTTGGAATTGTTGTAATTGCCGTTTTCGGATTTTGACATTTGATAGAGATGATGTAATCTACCCTTTATTATCTGCATTTTGGGGACCTTTTTCTGTCTCCACGCTTGAGCTAAAGCCAGTTTAGCTGCTCCCAGGAGATGGATAGCCAGCTTATGACAGTGTATAGGGCTCTTCCCAGGGCGTGTGTTCAGTAGGCAGTATTGGGCATGTATCTTATGTTTTAACCTATTTCTATTATTTTGTAAATGTGTATATATTCACAGTTTGAAACATACTTACAATGTTACACTATAATTTGATATTTCTAGTAATGTAATCAAAGTGTCATGCCAGTTGGTATTACTGTACTATGCTGTGCATGACAAAGTATTATTATTATAGTTAGCTAAGTTCATCTTGGACATACTAGTTATGTCATGATGAAGCTTTGTATATACAAAAAAATCTGACACACTGATATACTTGCACACACACAACACACACCAGGTGACACTGTAAGCTGTTTCTTCATAATATGAGTTTTGGATCAGGCCAAGGAACAGGACTAGCAAGAGCTGGCAACCCTCCATGCCATAACAAAGAATGTGGCAGGAAGGAGAGAGAGTCCACATTTAGGTAAGGAGCTAAAAGGACAGGAAGGACCATAATGAAGAGGCAAAAAAAGAGAAGATTTAGAGGGCAACAAAGAAAGGGGAAAAGACAGACTAGGGGATAATCACACAGAACTGGGAGATTCTCACTTCTTTCTTCTGGGATTGACAAACAGAGAATGGAACTGCCTTTTAGGACCTGCCAGGTACTTCGAAATGATTTGGATTAGCCACTGTCAGAGGCGAAATGCTAGGTTCTTTGATCTAATTGAACAAAGCATTTTTTATGTTAAGAGGACTGTGAGGAGATAGAGGAGGTAAGAAATGATGACATGGAGGACTTGATGGGTAAGAGGCATAACAGTATACATGTAGAGAAGTTAAGACTATCCAACATATTGAAGCAGTTTCACAGCTTTGTATCTTTGATCCATAAGGATCCTCACCACAGGGCCGCCGAGAGGGGAAGGCAGGGGGGACACAATTCCCGGGCCTCCAAGGGGGGCCCGGCGCCGCAGTCCCCTCCACCCGCCCCCCTTCGTCCACCACCGGGCCCCCCTGAATTCAAATCATAGCGCCTCACCTCAACCTCGCTCCGTGTGAAAGAAGCGCAGCAGAGGCAGTCTGCAGCTCGCCTCCTTTCGGGCCTTCCCTCCCTGTGTCCCGCCCTCGTCTGACGTAACTTGTGCGAGGGCGGGACATAGGGAGGGCAGGCCCGAAGGGAGGCGAGCTGCAGACTGCCGCTGCTGTGCTTCTTTCACAAGGAGCGAGGTCGAGGTGAGGCGCTATGATTTGAATTCAGGGGGGCCCGGCCCGGTGGTGGACGGAGGGGGGCAGCGATGACGGCGACCTCGCTCCAGGCCGGGCCCAGTCTCTTGGCGGCCCTGCTTCACCAGCGAAGCTCTGCAGAAAGACTGAGGGGTGCACGTGGCCATTCCTACCTGTAGAAGTGATCCTTGAGCAGCTGTCCGGGGATGCTAAATCATTCTCTTCAACAGCTGTGACCCCTCCTTTCTCTTCAGTGCCAGGCCTCACCTGCAGTCCAGCAAAGTGGCTCACCTTGCCACCCTCATGCTTGTGGCTCTCATGTCCGGACATTCTATCCTCTGGCAGTTCTGTAGAATCCATGTAAGAAATATCTGTGTCCCAGCCAAGTAAGGGGCCCAAGGATGCTAAGGCCCTGCCAGTCTGAAGCTGGTGCTCTGTCTCCGGCGACTGACTCAGGCTAGGAATATTTTCCAGGCTGTCGGCAAGTCCTGATAAAAATGTTTCACAGGTATCTGATCGGGCCAGGGCCAGCATCTGCTGGGGTTTGCTCTTCCTGAGCCGACTGCTCCCATCCAGTTCCCTACTGGATGAGTCCCGTTTCGGCCTGATCCCACTCTCCAGGGAAGACCCTGGGGAGGCTCCATCACTACCAGAAAAAGTGATATAAGAGAAAGTCAGCTCCCTAGGGGTACCCCAGTCCTGTGATGTTTCTTCCTCGTCTTCTGAGAACTCCCGGGCAGTCTGCAGCTCAGGAAAATCTGACTCATCAATTGCAGCTGAAGATGGGACAAAAAGGCAGCAAGTAACCAAACTGCAATCAAAAGCCTAGGAACAGCTCTACAGAAGGTGCAGGGTGTGTGGGGGAATTGATCTTTTTACATTTCCCCAAGTCACAGATGCTTTAAACGGGAAGCATTTCAGCATGGAGAAGGGAGCTTTAGAAAAAACAGAACTGGTCTTGTTTGCCACTCCTGACTCAGGGCTCTGTTTACTAAGGTGCATTAGTGTTTTTAGCACGCCTACACTTAGTGCGTGCGCTAACCATGCAGGCACCTATAGGGATAATGTAGGCACGTACATGGTTTACACGCGTTAAAAACATTAATGCACCTATAATGCTGCTTAGTAAACAGGGCCCTCAGAGTTCACTAACAACTGTGACATCTCCAAAAAGCTGTACCTGATTAAGGTCATTACAGGACATAGGACCCACATCCCTCTCCCCAACTCTACTTTTATCAAACTCCTGTGTGTAACTTTAGCGCAGTGCTTCTCAAACATCTGCTGGTTTTGAAGATTATCACAATGAATATGCATAAGACAATTTTACATATTGCATAAACCCATTATATGCATATTTATCTCATGCATAATCATTGTGGTGACCCTGAACACTTGACTGGCTAGGTGTGCCTCCAGAACAGGGTTGAGAAGCATTGATCTAGGGCAATGGATTGATTTCCCTCTGCTCTAATCCCCAGAAATCTAGCTTTGCCCCAACATGTTTCCCTTTGCCTGGCCTAGAGATGTAGAGGGAAAGAAAATGAGAGCAGACCCTGTGAGATATTTGTACTCCTTCATCTGACTAGGGTACTGTCACTGAATCACACCATAACCAACAGGGACCAATCAGATCCAGAATTTGCAAGACTGTATTGGACTTGGCTGCTACCATTTAAACACTTCCTAAATGTCAACTTAAAAGGAAACTTTTGATGCAGTGAACATGTATTCTTTGAAACAAGTTCTAATTCTTTTTTCTTTTAAGATCCTCACTTAGGATTCATTTCTGAGAAACTCTGCCCAGCTATCCTGGGAGCAGTGTCACCAGCTGCCTCACATGAAAGAATATGACTGGTTCACATCCAATCCCAGTTGACCAAACCATAGCACATTCAAATAACCAGTGACATTTCCAGCTAGTCTAATATCTTTGTGTATGTGGAGGACCAACTACCCTCCCACACCAATCCCGGTTGCTCCCAAAAATCTATCAGACACCCTTAGGAGGCTTGAAGAGGGAACTCACCATCTGTGGCAGAGGGTGTGGAGTCAGGCGTTGAGGAAGCTGTGGATGGAGCTTCTTCTGCAAAAGAAATGGAAAAGCAAGGAATCTGTGTATGGCCACCATACTGTAAAGAGTATCACAAAAGCACTCATCTATTATTAAATACTGTCCTCAGGCTCAATTTATGAACATAAATCAATTCTATGCATGAGCTACCAATCCTTTCCAGTGACACAGATCTCATAGTTGTGTATTATTAAAGCTCTATATGCATGTTTTGGTGTTTTAACTGTCATCTGAAAGCTGATACACATACAAGAGGGTGAGACCAGAGGTCCAGCTAAGCCCAGTGTCCCACTACCCAACAATGGCATGCAGATGGGGTTCAGACGATCTGTATAAAAAAAACAGGATGAATTTAGGGTGATCACACCTTTTCAGCTCCAGCAGGTATGGTTTAGGGATGCCTAAACCTCAAAATCCAGTGATTGCTTTAGAAATGGATAAAGTGAAGCTCATGAAAAGATTTGCAAAGAAGGGGGTAACAAACAAGGAAGGCTCCCAGGAACAATCTGGAAGCTTTGTGGGTATAAGTATAACATGGAAAGGAAAGAAGAGGAGGATTTGACAAACCTTTCTGTGGTTACAATCAAAGCAGTTTACATATTATATACAGGTCTTTATTCTGTACCCAAGGCAATGGAGGGTTACAGTGGTGGAAATAAGTATTTGATCCCTTGCTGATTTTGTAAGTTTGCCCACTGACAAAGACATGAGCAGCCCATAATTGAAGGGTAGGTTATTGGTAACAGTGAGAGATAGCACATCACAAATTAAATCCGGAAAATCACATTGTGGAAAGTATATGAATTTATTTGCATTCTGCAGAGGGAAATAAGTATTTGATCCCCCACCAACCAGTAAGAGATCTGGCCCCTACAGACCAGGTAGATGCTCCAAATCAACTCGTTACCTGCATGACAGACAGCTGTCGGCAATGGTCACCTGTATGAAAGACACCTGTCCACAGACTCAGTGAATCAGTCAGACTCTAACCTCTACAAAATGGCCAAGAGCAAGGAGCTGTCTAAGGATGTCAGGGACAAGATCATACACCTGCACAAGGCTGGAATGGGCTACAAAACCATCAGTAAGACGCTGGGCGAGAAGGAGACAACTGTTGGTGCCATAGTAAGAAAATGGAAGAAGTACAAAATGACTGTCAATCGACAAAGATCTGGGGCTCCACGCAAAATCTCACCTCGTGGGGTATCCTTGATCATGAGGAAGGTTAGAAATCAGCCTACAACTACAAGGGGGGAACTTGTCAATGATCTCAAGGCAGCTGGGACCACTGTCACCACGAAAACCATTGGTAACACATTACGACATAACGGATTGCAATCCTGCAGTGCCCGCAAGGTCCCCCTGCTCCGGAAGGCACATGTGACGGCCCGTCTGAAGTTTGCCAGTGAACACCTGGATGATGCCGAGAGTGATTGGGAGAAGGTGCTGTGGTCAGATGAGACAAAAATTGAGCTCTTTGGCATGAACTCAACTCGCCGTGTTTGGAGGAAGAAAAATGCTGCCTATGACCCAAAGAACACCGTCCCCACTGTCAAGCATGGAGGTGGAAATGTTATGTTTTGGGGGTGTTTCTCTGCTAAGGGCACAGGACTACTTCACCGCATCAATGGGAGAATGGATGGGGCCATGTACCGTACAATTCTGAGTGACAACCTCCTTCCCTCCGCCAGGGCCTTAAAAATGGGTCGTGGCTGGGTCTTCCAGCACGACAATGACCCAAAACATACAGCCAAGGCAACAAAGGAGTGGCTCAGGAAGAAGCACATTAGGGTCATGGAGTGGCCTAGCCAGTCACCAGACCTTAATCCCATTGAAAACTTATGGAGGGAGCTGAAGCTGCGAGTTGCCAAGCGACAGCCCAGAACTCTTAATGATTTAGAGATGATCTGCAAAGAGGAGTGGACCAAAATTCCTCCTGACATGTGTGCAAACATCATCAACTACAGAAGACGTCTGACCGCTGTGCTTGCCAACAAGGGTTTTGCCACCAAGTATTAGGTCTTGTTTGCCAGAGGGATTAAATACTTATTTCCCTCTGCAGAATGCAAATAAATTCATATACTTTCCACAATGTGATTTTCCGGATTTAATTTGTGATGTGCTATCTCTCACTGTTACTAATAACCTACCCTTCAATTATGGGCTGCTCATGTCTTTGTCAGTGGGCAACTTACAAAATCAGCAAGGGATCAAATACTTATTTCCACCACTGTATGTGACTTACCCAGAGTCACAGAGAGCTGCAGTAGAAATCAAACCCAGTTCCCCTGGTTCTCAGGCCACTGCACTAACCATTAGCTAACTCCTCCATTCCATGCCACTTTAGGTCCTGCCAGTCTATGACTGTATATCACTATACCTCGTCCATCCTCTCCCTGCCACCCACTACAATGAGAAGGGACCGGCATCTGTATTTACCAGCAGAGATTAGCAGAATCCAAGCTCGGACCATGGTTAAATGGGAGACTGGTACAGAGCCATCAAGGCGTTGGCTGGCCAGGAGCTGCCTCTTGACAAAGGTTCAAAGCAAAAGTTGGGCTAATCTGAAAACATCTGTAATTCAGAAAAGGCTGGAGCAGGATTGGGAATGCTATAAACTATCTAATGAAGAGCAAGTTAATCCTTTCCAGCTTTACTGAGCACAGCCCAGGGAGGGGTGTAGATTACCCAGTAGTTTCCTTCAGGCTTCTAGCTCAGTGACAAATGGTCTCCTTTAGGCTGTGGCACTATGAGCATTCAATTGTAAAGATTTGGATTTTGCTCATACCTTTTTCAGTTGTAGCTCAATATTAGTTATATTCAGGTACAATATGTATTTTCTTGTCCACAGAGGGCTCACAATCTAACTTTGTACCTGAGGTAATGGAGGGTTAAGTGGCTCATCCAAGATCATGAGCAGCAGAAGGATTTGAATCCTAGATTTCCCCAATTTGCAGCCCACTGTTGTAACCATTAGACTGTTCCTTCACTCTTACTTTTGCATCCCTGTTCAAACTCTGCCCAGTCACCATGGTCACTGACCTGAGCCAGAAATCAAAAATCAATGCTCCCTTCAAATTTCTGGTAAAAAGATGCCAGATTTCTAGTGTGGGTGCATGCTGGTGTCAGCTCATCTTCAGTGAAGTAGGCCAAGTTACAAAGATGGAAAATAAACATAAAGACTAATAACAAAACTTTCAAAAATGAAGATAAGAACCCTGAGGGCAATTGCCTTGTGCGGAGCCCATAGTTAACAGGTGAGCACCCACACGAAGTCAGGCTCTGCAGTCATAATGAGCCTGGGTGGGCCTGCCTTGCAGCGATGGGATCAGATGAGGAATGAGGGGGGCTAGGAGGGAGGATAGCAAAATGTGTTAGAGTGCTCCTTTGATGCCTCCTCACCTGGTTAGGCGAAGGCAATTTGAATGCAGTGGCAGGAACGCTCCTCTAATCAGAGCCTTCCCTCCACGGTCAGGTGGTTTCAGGGGCAGGGGAGGTCCTTCAGAGGGGCACCTCTGGGATCAGGCCTTCTTCCTGCTCCTCGGAGGTAGTGGGTTTCCCACCCTGACTTGTCAATGTTATTGACTGCGCTACTTCTGTTGTGTTTCTTTGTCGCAGCTTGGGGAGAAAGTTACCCAAGCGAGCCTTCAAAGAGGTCCTTTGAACAAGGCCCTAACCTTCCCAGGTAAAGAAAGTTGGGCCTAAGTTTTAAACTCAGAGGTTTGCCTGTCTGTTATTTATGCTTAAACTGAATTATTGATTTTACATGTTATTGTTTTAAACTGAGGGGTGAGGGTCTATCTCCCGTTAGCCCATAAAATGCTGTTCTACATATTTAAGTCACATAGGGACTCTTTTACTAAAGCTTAGAATGCACAAATAGAATTAGCACATGCTAAATGCTAAGAAGTCCAGTTTTATCCTATGGACTTCTTAGCATTTCTAATTCCATTTCTGCGCGCTAAACTTAGTAAAAGTGCCCTTAGAAAGTTACCCAGAAATGTTTTAAAGTTAGTTGAGATAAAAAGTATGATCTTAAATTTTTTGATTGTTTTCATTTATTAACTTTTATATTTTTGTTTTCATTTATAAACTTTTATTTTTCTGCATTCAGTCAGACTAACACATCACAATGCTCAAATTTGTCTCTATGGTCAAATGAAAAGTGGACCCAAAGAAGACCATGCCCCAGATTCAAAGAATACTCAAGTACCACTTTAAAATATGCAAGTTAGTCATCAGGCGTTGGGAACACAGGGCCCTGTATTGGGCCAGAGGGAGACAGTCACTTGGCTATCCAAAGCTGGGAACCAAAGGGGTCCCTTTTACTAAGCTGCATTAGGTGCTAGCACGTGCCTAACACAACATCAACAACAAAAAATCCTAACATAGGATGTGCTAAAACGTTCTGCATTCGTTTAGGCATGTGCACGAGCTAACCACACAGTAATTATTTGGGGGGAATTTGGTTTTTGAGGGAGCATGTCGGGGTGGAGAGTGGGCATTGTTGTGCTATCTGGTTAGCGCATGATTAACATGGGAGCCCTTACTGCCACCTAAATAGGTGACTGCAAGTGCTCACTCAGTAATTTTTTTGTAAACGTCTGTGTGTTAATGGTAACATTAGGGCACAATCAATCAAAATAATAGAAAAAAGTCTTTTTTATGGCTGCAGTAAAAATGGCCTCAATGCATGGGAAAGACCCCATGTAAGGCACACTAAGGCCAATTCTTACAGCAGCTTAGTGAAAGAACACCAAAGTGCAAAGGAAGCTGTTGAATAGCCTAATGGTTAAGATCCCACTTCTGCTCCATGTAATCTTGGGTAAATCACTTACCCCTCCATTGCCTCAGGTATAAACAGATTTTAAGCCCTCCAGAGAAAATACCTATCTTGCCTAGAGCTACAACTGGGGGAAAAAAAAAAAGCTAAATCCAAAATCCCTTCCCCTTCATACGGCATCATTGATAGGCACCTCCATCACTGAATATTTTTATGTAATGTTTTGGAGGACAGTATGAGAATCATTCATGCTTTTGTTTAAGGTGCAGTCTAAATGGGAAGCAACAGCAACCCTGAGGTATGTCACATGCCATGCTATCACCAGACATTCTTTTGCAACATTGGAAACATGGTGACACAGGAATGGTGCACTCTAATTGGCTTTAAGGGGTGGCCTTGGAACAAAAACCAAGAAAACAAAACCTGATGCCTTTTACCTGGCAGAAAATACTTAAAGGTACTTGTTTATAATGAGCACAAACATTTAGGTGCGAAGTAGGTGTCTAGAGTAGACATGTAAATGACCAGAATACTGGCATATGCATATGAGTACACGCCAAAATTTCAGCTATATCTTATTCAATAAAGTTGCACCAGTATGCAATGGTGCATAGTTTGAAGATTGGTGTACAAACAGCATACCATAATTTACATGTGTTTTTTCTATGTGATAGTATGACTAGTGTAAATGGTCATACCTAAATTAAATGCACATTTGAGCTGCTAGGCCAGTATTCTATAACACAATGTAGGGCCTACTAACCACTAGGAGTAGTCTAGTGGTTAGTGCAGTAGTTCTTTGATCCTAGGGAACTGGGTTCGATTCCCACAGCAGCTCCTTGTGACTGTGGGCAAGTCACTTAACCCTCCATTGCCCCAGATGCAAAAATAAGTACCTGTATATATGTAAACCTCTTTGAATGTAGTTGCAAAATACCACATAAAGGCAGTATAACAAGTCCCATTTCCCTTCCCTTTATAGAAACAGCTACAAATAAGTAGTGACTTCATGTTGCCCTCTTTATAGAATTACCCTTTAGGGATGTTATTCAGGTTAATCAAAGCAGCTCCAGAATTACCGTGGACAGGCTGAATGGGACTTGGGTTTCCCTCTCGCTCTGGCATTCCAGATTCTCTAACAACAGCATTAGCTTTCGAAGGTTGCCCTTCTTCGTCAACCTTCGAAAGCTAATCAAGAAATGTATTAAGTTATGTCCAATAAAAAAGGTATCATCTTATTTTCTTTTCCATGTTTTATTTTGTTTGATTTCTATTGATAACCTTAAGAGTGGACTAACACGGCTACCACACTCCTCTAACAACAGCAGAAACTACAAGCCCCAGAATAAAGAGGAGGAGGAGAGAGCTCAACTTGTCCCTCATCAGAGAGCTTGCTATAGCAAGTTTAAGGATGACGCTTGTATCTGTGCATCAGTACCTATGCATAAATAAACACAACCACGCTAACAGACACAGAATCCCTCCCTCCCCGCGCCAGACCGCACATATATCCCAACACTAGCAGTGAGGCTGGGGACATGCACGTACAGACACAGAGAGCCGGCCGGGCAGGCAAGGACTTGGAGGCGGTTGCGCGTGCAAGCACTGGGAAGCATCGCTGAGGTGCACGAGACGCTGCGCGCGGTCGGCAAGACAAAGGTTGCACATACTGCAGTGGGCAAAGCCCAGCACTTGGCCCATGGCCGCTGCGGTGTTCGGTGGTGGGGCGGCCCATCTATCCGCACCTCCTCGGGGCCCCTCTGGCAGCACCTGTCGGGAAAGGAGAAGGAGAGAGCAGGGAGGCGTCAGCGAAAAGCGGCAGCTCACATTCCCTCCTCCCGGACCACTAGGGGCTCAAGCTGGGGGCTGGGGCCTGGCTTCCTCCCCGCCCCGCCCCCAGCGTGGGGGAGGGATGCAGACTTCGCCGGACACACCAAGGAGGTTTAATAAACAGGAGTGGAAGTGAGCCTATCTAGTCCATTGTAGTCGAGGAAGCCAATTAGAACAATCTAAGTTTCCCCTTCCCAGCGCGGCCGTCATCCCCATTCACTAAAACAAAGCAAGCAAACCTATGATTAATTGAGCCTGCAAAAGGTGGGATAATGTGGGGTACAAAAATGCAATAAATAAATAAATAATACATTTCGAAAGCTAATCAAGAAATGTATTAAGTTATGTCCAATAAAAAAGATATCATGTTATTTTCTTTTCCATGTTTTATTTTGTTTGATTTCTATTGATAACCATATGTAGATATAAATATCACGAAATAACAATTGAATAGCACTAAAACAGCTTTAAAATTTATTATAGCTGGTAGAAACAGCAATTTTAAACTCTATTTTGTGCTCATTTTTCTACACTAAAAACTAAATAAGTACACTATCCTGTTTCCTGATGGTTCATCTTACATGTGCTGCTTTGTAAAAGGGGCCCCTAAATTTACAACAGCCAAATCGGACTGCTTAACTAGCAGGTTCTATATTTGGCTGCTAGAAACTTAACCGACCAGTACTGAATATTGACATAGCCGGTTATGTTTCAGCCAGCCAAAAAAAGATAAACATAAAGGAATCCTGTTCAGAAGGAATGGATCCTCAGGAGCATAGTCGAGATTGGGTGGCAGCAGTGTTGCCAGGTGGAAAAATTTTTTCCCACCCAATCCAGCGTAAAAACAGCCCAAAACCCGCCCAAACTCAAACCCCGCCCCTGACACCCCACCCCCGCGTCATCACCCCGCCCCCGCCGTCACCGGCCCCGCCTCCCCCATCATCGGCCCCGCCTCCCACATCATCAGCCCCGCCCAAAACGTCACTAACCCCGCCCAAAATGTCACTAACCCCGCCCCCCGCGGCCGAAAAAACTGCCCGAAAAACCACGGAAAAGAAAAAAAAGAAGCCCAAAAAACCGCGACCCGCTGCGGGCAAAAATTTCCCGCGGCGGGTCACGGAAAACCGCCCAATTGGGCAGTAAAACCGCCCACCTGGCAACACTGGGTGGCAGAGCCGGTGGTGGAAGGCAGGGCTGGTGGTTGGGAGGCGGGGATAGTGCTGAGCAGACTTATACGGTCTGTGCCAGAGCCGGTGGTGGGAGGCGGGACTGGTGGTTGGGAGGCGGGGATAGTGCTGGGCAGACTTATACGGTCTGTGCCCTGAAGAGGACAGGTACAAATCAAGGTAGGGTATACACAAAAAGTAGCACATATGAGTTTATCTTGTTGGGCAGACTGGATGGACCGTGCAGGTCTTTTTCTGCCGTCGTCTACTATGTTATGTTACTATGTTGTAATCTGCATTGGGAAGCCTGGTGTTATAAAGATGATGGAATATATTGAAATTAAATGGAAGTAGAATTAAACTCTCCTTTCATTGGGGCAGGTGGAATCACATTTTCATCTGTTTTGTAGAAGTTTACCTTTTAGATAAACAAATGGATTATTCTGTTGTTTGAGCATGTTTCAGGGACAAGTGGTTTGTTTATAAGTCAAAATAATAAAAAGATTTTCGGTCAACAGATCTCTCAT
This sequence comes from Microcaecilia unicolor, assembly GCF_901765095.1. Classification (NCBI taxonomy): domain Eukaryota; kingdom Metazoa; phylum Chordata; class Amphibia; order Gymnophiona; family Siphonopidae; genus Microcaecilia; species Microcaecilia unicolor. The sequence continues at coordinate 156,014,214 of NC_044041.1, forward strand.
TTGTTAAAACATAACTAAATGGGCTATAAGCCCCTAATGCAGTCCATTGGTTTTCTTATATTTTGTTCTTGTGATGGCTTATACTGTGCCAAAACTGGAAATACAGTGAGACTAATAGAATTCAGTAACATCCAAAATTTATTTTTTATGTTTTAATCACCTTTATTAAAAGCAAAACATGTTGGTTGATAAGCTTCATACAGAACAAGAAAAAAAACAGTAAACCATCCAACATAGCACAATAAAAACTTTTCCAGAGGACATACCCCAAGAACCCTTCCCCTCCCATACTCTACTACTACTACTACTTAACATTTCTAAAGCGCTACTAGGGTTACGCAGCGCTGTACAGTTTAACAAAGAAGGACAGTCCCTGCTCAAAGGAGCTTACAATCTAATGGACAAAATGTGCAGACAATCAAATTGGGGCAGTCTAGATTTCCTGAATAGAGGTATAATGGTTAGGTGCCGAAGGCGACATTGAAGAGGTGGGCTTTGAGCAAGGATTTGAAGATGGGCAGGGAGGGGGCTTGGCATGTGGGCCCAGGAAGTTTATTCCACGCATAGGGAGAGGCGAGGTAGAAAGGGCAGAGCCTGGAATTGGCGGTGGTGGAGAAGGGTACAGAGAGGAGGGATTTGTCCTGTAAGCGGAGGTTTCGAGTAGCAGCGTAAGGGGAGATAAGGGTAGAGAGGTAATGAGGGGCTGCAGATTGAGTGCATTTGTACCTCCCTCCTTCCCTATAAGCCCACCTGTTTCCACCCGCCACAATAACACTACAGATGTACAGATCAGTAGGACTCAAAGCATTTCATAACAAGTACTGCCTACACTGTATGCAGATCTCTCTCATGAATATTCATTGTCATTATCCTGACAAGCCTGACTGCCTTGGGTAATTCCAGGACCAGGTTATCCTACCTACCATAAGAGGCAGACACGGTCGTATAATTAACATTATAATTTTATTTGTATTTGGGTAATAACTGAGAAAATGCTATTAAAAATTATATTACAAAGCATGAAGTTGACTTGGTTAACTTCTGCTGCATATCAACCAATAGTAAATAATAGTAATAAACAATATTAAGTGCATTGTTATAATATATCACTGCATTCTTCAAATCAGAAGGAGCAAGTTCTCACAAACCATCTTTCTCTTTTGATCTAGGCACAGGAAAAAAAATAAAAAAGCTTTCAAATGCTCCCTTGTTTCAACCTTAAATGTGGGATATGAATGTCATAAATACATAAATAGATAGAAACTCTGAATATTGAGCACCTGATTCTCATAACATGATGTCTGTTTTAGTGACCCATTACCAGGAGAAACAAAAATCTCTGCACGTGCTAGGGTGTCCCAGTAACTTGCCCCTCCAACTGACCACTGATTAAGATGTATAACAAATTACTACTCTACCTATGTAGAGGAGTGTGGTAGCCGTGTTAGTCCACTCTTAAGGTTATCAATAGAAATCAAACAAAATAAAACATGGAAAAGAAAATAAGATGATACCTTTTTTATTGGACATAATTTAATACATTTCTTGATTAGCTTTCGAAGGTTGCCCTTCTTCGTCAGATTGGAAATAAGCAAATGTGCTAGCTGACAGTGTATATAAGTGAAAACATTCAAGCATTACTATGGCAGTCTGACAGGGTGGGAGGATGGGGGTGGGTCGGAGGTATGATTTCACAGTGAGAATACTGAAAGGTAACTTTAAAACCATACAAGAACGTAAGACCTTTGAAGTCAGAATGATTGAATATTTTAACACCCAACAGAAAGGACTTAACAAGGACCTGGGGTTCCTAGCCCATTATAAACCATAAAGCTGTATGTCTCTGTTGATCACCCCACCCCTCACCTATCCACACCCATCCTGTTAGAATATCAATGATATGCTTTGATGTCCCCATGCATACCTCCGACCCACCCCCTTCCTCCCACCCTGTCAGACTGTCATAGTAATGCTTGAATGTTTTCACTTATATACACTGTCAGCTGGCACATTTGCTTATTTCCAATCTGACGAAGAAGGGCAACCTTCGAAAGCTAATCAAGAAATGTATTAAGTTATGTCCAATAAAAAAGGTATCATCTTATTTTCTTTTCCATGTTTTATTTTGTTTGATTTCTATTGATACTCTACCTATGAAAAGTTATTCCGTTATTATACTTGCTCTGTGTACATCCGTATGCTGCACAAGCTGGCATGTTTGAAAATATAAGTGAGATTAAATAAAAATGCTACCAACAATAAAGAACAACAAGGTGGATGCAGCAGCTCATAGGTTTGCTTGCTTTGTGTTGAGTGAACGGGGATGACAGCTGCGCTGGGAAGGGGAAACTTAGACTGACCTAATTGGTTTCAGCGTTCTGACGTCACTTCCACTCCTGTCTAGTAACCCTCCTTGGGACACACAAAGAGAAAGGAAGGGAGGAAAGGTGTGGCAGAAGATGAAAAGGGATCACAAGGGGAAGGGGTAGGAGGGAAAGAATGAGGCAGAGCAGAACAGAGAAAAGGGGGTGAGAAAGATGTGGCAAAGACTAGGAGGGAAATTGGAATGGGGATTAGGAAGGAACGTGAAGTAACAACTGCATCGACCCCCAGAGGACCGTGTCAGGAAGCAAAACAACAAGCAATGACAAGAACTAATAATGCATTATGGAGATAAACAAGCTGCAGCTTAGTTTATTGTCAAGAACTTAGGTTAAACATAATGAATGTATCGTCTCCCGATGATAAAATTGCATTGTGAACATAAATAACTTGAAGAAATCACACATTGCTACCCACCATGAAAGCTAAGTAACTTGAACTTTTTACCAGGCTACCGTTGTTTTCAGCCTCGCCATTCCAGCTGAGGCTTCAGGAAGCCACCAAGGGTCTTATTGCTACTAAGCTGGGAAATATAACCTACATAATAGCTTTATTTCACCGCCAGGTGAAATTTATTACCCCACAAATAGCCAAATTAGCTTGGTTTCGGGTTCCTGCTGGGTGTGACAATTATAACCATACAGAATAACATTAAAGATAACCAAAGCAGTGGCCAGACCACAGCAATGTACTAGAGAAGATAAAGGCCCCCATGCTCAAAGTTCCAGTGAACAGCACCCGCCCCATACTGCAGGAACAGCATAGAAAAATATACCTTCAATGCTCAAAGCAAATGGCATTCAAATTATATACATGCTGTGAGACCAAAAGTAAGGGGGAGAAACAAGCCTGTGAAATGCGCATAAGGGTTTTGCAGTAAGCGCAGCTCTTTAAATATAAGCTTTTCAATTTTTTTTCCCATTTGAAAGGCTTATACTATGTAAACCGCTTCAAATGTAGTTGCAGAGTGTGGTAGCCGTGTTAGTCCACTCTTAAGGTTATCAATAGAAATCAAACAAAATAAAACATGGAAAAGAAAATAAGATGATACCTTTTTATTGGCCATAACTTAATACATTTCTTGATTAGCTTTCGAAGGTTGCCCTTCTTCGTCAGATCGGAAATAAGCAAATGTGCTAGCTGACAGTGTATATAAGTGAAAACATTCAAGCAATGTAGTTGCAAAAACTACAGAAAGGCGGTATATCAAGTCCCATTCCCTTTTATTTTCCCTTTATATTTAAATGCAGAAAACATGAACCAATGTGTGCTTTCACATTCAGGTTTGCTCGAACTCACACACATTTGTTTCTCAATACTAGTGTTTACACAGGCTTCCTTCCGCTTCCAAAACAAATGAAAACCAGCATATTTTAAAGAGAAAATCACAAGAAATCCTCTCTTCAATACCCCCCCCCCCCCCCATGCCAGCTCTGATCTGGCATTATTTTTTCAGCAGTAAGTGCAGGGTTTGTGCACTGTTCCCCAAGCATTGGGAGGGCATAACATATTACCTTGTTAACATCCATTTGAATACATTTAAATACAATTTGCAGCCATTTCTGGCACGCGTGTTGCTTCCTGCGCACTAAAGCACTCTGAGCATTCTGCACATATTAATGCCAGTGCTAGTTCAGTGCTAATTAGCTCTAACGACAGCATTCGATTCTGAGTGTTGGCCCCCAAAGGGAAGGGTGTGACTAAAATAGCTCCACTTCCCTCCTCCCCTGCCGGTAAGTCAGCCACTTGCAGTGCTGGTATTTCACACCAAATGATATTTGAAAAATTACAGACCGATTGTGGCAAAGAGATTTTACCCAGGAGTAGCCCCAACACTAGCCCCCTCCCTGTGCGGTAGTCACACTGGTATGTAGGTGACTCAGGCAGCACCATCCCCCTGTTAAGGTGGGGGCTCAAGAGGGGGTCCTCGCCCTGGAAACTTATACACACATGGTATCCGAACTGAAAAACACATGGGAAAGGCTGACCCAGTGGCTCAGTGTTAACTTTCATGCAAAGACTTGGGTTTGATTCTTGAGCAGATTTTCTGAACTCATGCTGACTGGGGTTGCTGCAGAGACATCGGAAGGAGAGTTTCAACCATTGCACAATGGTGACACCTAGTGGCTAGACTTAGAATACATATTAGCTAAGCTCCAAGGATTGCTGTTTCAAGGATTGGAGTCTAGAGATGAAGATGTAAATAGGGGAAGACCAATGCTAGTTATGAATCTTCATGTTCATGGCAATATAGCCCAATGGAAGTCAGTTCCAGTTGAGCTTGAAGTCCAAAAGTAACAGGCCAGTGAAAAGAAAAGCCTAGAACAGGCATATACGTAGGATCCTCAGTGATGGTTGGAAGAGCGTGGGTAAAGCTGAAGAGGCATCTCCAGTATTGCAACAGGAAGAGAAAATGGGCAGAATTGGATGGGGCTGGAGATCTTTGTAAGAATGCCTTTTTGTCTTTCATCCATATTTTGCTGATGAGCAAATCTCTTTCTCTTCTCCTACCTAACACATGCAAAAACCAGATAATTACATTTCCAGTCTCTTCCCTTGAGTCACCTTTTAAAGTCCTAGCTACTGAGTAGGAAAAGGATAAATGTTAGGCCAACAAAGTCAGAGACAGCCTAATGTCTCTCTGTTACTGCAGAATGAAATCAGAGGATGAAGCTCAAGATTTGTTTTGTAGATGTAACTCCGGGAGACTGCCATCAGTTTAAGACACTGATGGAATATAGCGCATTGTCTTTTCACCCCATACATGTATGATTTCTTTGGACCATGCCACTAGTGACATCAGAAATTTGTGTCCAGGGAGAGTAGATGGTATGGATGAGCAGACTAGATAGGCCGTATGGTCTTTATCTGCCTAAAACCAATGAGAAACTGAAGACTGTGGTGTTATTCACAAGGTCATTCTGATCATGGCTGCTATCAGAAGAAAGCTAAGACATGCCAGGATTATTTTAATACTGTATGGGAATGAAAGCATAGGCTAAGCATATAAGCATTCCCATACTCAGACCGAAGGTCCTTCAAAACCAGTGTCCTGTTTCCCAACAGTGGCCAATCCAGGTCACAAGTACCTAGCAAGATCCCAGAACAGTAAAACAGATTTTGTGCTGCTTACCCTAGAATATGCAGTGGAGTTTTCCAAGTCCATCTTAATAATAGCTTATGGACTTTTAGGAAATTATCTGAACCTTTTTTAAACCCTGCTAAGCTAATTGCTTTTACCACATTCCAGAGATTAATTACTCGTTGAGTGAAGAAATATTATCTCCAATTCGTTTTAAATTTACTACTTAGTAGCTTCTTAGTGTGCCCCCTAGTCCTAGTATTTTTGGAAAGAGTAAACAAGTAATTCACATCTACCTATTCCATTCCACTCAGTATTTTACATACCTCTATCATATCTCCCCTCAGCCATCTCTTCTCCAATCTGAAGAGCCCTAGCCACTTTAGCCTTTCTTCATAGGGAAGTCATCCCTTTCCCTTTATCATTTTTGTTACCCTTCTCTGTACTTTTTCTAATTCCACTATATCTTTTTTCAGATGTGGTGACCAGAACTGCACACCGTATGCAAGGTTCGCTCGCACCATGGAGCGATAAAAAGGTATTATAAGTTTCTCAGTTTTCCATTCCTTTCCTAATAATTCCTATCATTCTTTTTCTTTCTTAGCCACCACTGCACATTGAGCAGAGGGTTTGAACGTATCATCAATGATAAAACCTAGATCCTTTGCCTGGGCTGTGACTTCTAATGTGGAACCTTGCATCATGTAACTATTTTATTTATTTTGGATTTTGCTCACACCTTGGTTTGGGTTCCTCTTTTCCACATGCATCACTTTGCACTTGCCCCCATTAAAAGTCATCTGCCATTTGGATGCCCAGTCTCCCAGTCTCGTAAGGTCCTCTTGCAATTTTTCACAATCCTCTTGTGATTTAACAACTTTGAATAACTTTGGGGCTCATTTTCAAAAGAGAAAAATGTCCAAAATGTGGCATAAATCTGCAGTTGGATGTTTTTCTCACAAAAACATTCAAATTGGTATTTTCAAAACCAATTTTTAGATGTTTTTCTATGAAGTCCATCAGAAGTCCATTCAAATCACAAGGGTGTGTGTCAGGGGCATGTTAAGGGCAGGAAATGGCCGTTCCTAACACTTGGATGTTTTTCTGCCATAATGGAACAAAACAAAAACATCCAGGGCTATAATATAAGTTGGATGTAACATAGAGGGGCATAATCGAAAGGGACGGCCAAGTTTTGCTGAGGACATCCTCACAAAAATTCCCGATGGAGGGGTGGGGAAACCCATATTATCAAAACAAGATGGACGTCCATCTTTCGTTTCGATAATAGTCCAGGACACCAAAATCTTGAAATTTAGGTCGTCCTTAGAGACTTGCTCGTTTCTGATTTTCGGCGATAATGGAAACCAAGGACGCCCATCTCAGAAATGACCAAATGCAAGCCCTTTGGTTGTGGGAGGAGCCAGCATTCGTAGTGCACTTGTCCCCCTGACATGCAAGGACACCAACCGGGCACCCTAGGGGGCGCTGCAGTGGACTTCAGAAATTGCTCCCAGGTACATAGCTCCCTTACCTGGTGTGCTGAGCCCCCCAACCCCCCCCCCGAAACCCACTACCCACAACTGTACACCACTACCATAGCCCTTACAGGTGAAGGGGGCACCTAGATGTGGGTACAGTGGGTTTCTGGTGAGTTTTGGAGAGCTCGCTGTTTCCTCCACAAATGTAACAGGTGGGGGGGGGGGTGGGCCTGGGTCCACCTGCCTGAAGTGCACTGCACCCACTAAAACTGCTCCAGGGACCTGCATACTGCTGTTATGGAGCTGGGTATGACATTTGAGGCTGGCATAGAGGCTGGCAAAAAACATTTAAAATGTTTTTTTTTAGGGTGGGAAGGGGTTGGTGACCACTGGGAGAGTAAGAGGAGGTCATCCCCGATTCCCTCCGGTGGTCATCTAGTCAATTCGGGCACCTTTTTGAGCCTTGGTTGTAACAAAAAAAGGACCAATTAAAGTTGCTCAAGTGCTCGTCAGGGACGCCCTTCTTTTTTCCATTATCAGTCGAGAACGCCCATGTGTTAGGCACACCCCAGTCCCGCCTTCACTACACTTCCGACACGCCCCCATGACCTTTGGTAGACCCTGTGACGGAAAGCAATAGAGGACGCCCAAAATCGGCTTTCGATTATGCCGATTTGGGCGACCCTGGGAGAAGGACGCCCATCTCCCGATTTGTGTCGAAAGATGGGCGCCCTTCTCTTTCGAAAATTCACCTGATGGTAAAATAGTAGATGATGGCAGAGAAAGACCTGTATGGTCCATCCAGTCTGCCCAACAAGATAAACTCATATGTGCTACGTTATGTGTATACCTGACCTTGATTTGTATCTGCCATTTTCAGGGCACAGACCGTAGAAGTCTGCCCAGCACTAGCCCTGTCTCTCAACCACTAGCCCTGCCTCCTACCACCGGTGCTGCCACCCAATCTCCGCTAAGCTTCTGAGGATCCTTTCCTTCTGAACAGAATTCCTTTATGTTTATCCCACGCATTTTTGAATTCTGTTACTGTTTTCATCTTCACCACCTCCCGCGGGAGGGCATTCCAAGTATCCACCACTCTCCGTGAAAAAATACTTCCTCACATTTTTCTTGACTCTGCCCCCCTTCAACCTCATTTCATATCCTCTAGTTCTACCGCCTTCCCGTCTCTGGAAAAGGTTCATTTGCGGATTAATTTATTTATTTCACTTGTATCCCACATTTTCCCACCTATTTGCAGGCTCAATGTGGCTTACAAAGACCTGTTGTGGCATCGCCATACAGGATGAAGTATACATTTGGTGTTAGAAAGAAGTATGCATTTGGTGTTACAAAGAAGTCAAGGAAGACAAGAGGATTTGATCAAGTAGTTGTAGAGAGATACATTCTGCCTAAAGTTGGAAGGGTGTTGTGTTATGGTTAATTATGGGTTCTCGTGGTAGGCTTTGTCAAAGAGGTAAGTTTTCAGAGATTTGCGGAAGTTAGTTAATTCGTTGATCGTTCTCAGGTGGGTTGGAAGTGCGTTCCATAGCTGTGTGCTCATATAAGAAAATACCTTTTCAAATATTTGAACATCTGTATCATATCACCCCTGTTTCTCCTTTCCTCCAGGGTATACATGTTCAGGTCAGGAAGTCTCTCTTCATATGTCTTGCAACGCAAATCCCATACCATCCTCGTAGCTTTTATTTGCACTGCTTCAATTCTTTTTACATCCTTAGCAAGATACGGCCTCCAAAACTGAACACAATACTCCAGGTGGGGCATCACCAACGACTTGTACAGGGGCATCAACACCTCCTTTCTTCTGCTGATCACACCTCTCTCTATATAGGGTTACCATTCGTCCAGATTTCCCCGGACATGTCCTCTTTTTGAGGGCATGTCCAGGGCGACCGGCGGATTTTGCCTGCATGCACGTTTGTCTGGATTTCTGAACAAACGTGGGCGCGGGTGGGCGAGCGCCTATTACCTCCCATCATCACGGTCCTCTCTCTGCCTTTCCAATGCGTCACGACCCGTGGAACGTTCTGGGTGTCGTAAGACGGCACCTGTTCCTCCGAGCCTGTCCCTTGCCTACCCCCGTTTAGACTACAGTTCCCATCGGCCCTGGCGGCGCGGGAACCAGCTCTGCTTTCTCTCCAGTGGCTGGAGCTTGTGTTTTCCAGGCTGCGCCACCTAGTTTTGTTTTTGGCGGGTGCTCTCAGGCTTTCTGCTGTGCAATTATTTTTCTATTTTCCCGGAGGTTATGGATATTTAACCTGATTCCTGGTGGACTGGTAGCTTCGGACGGGAGAAGGAATGACAAAAAGCTGTACTTGAGAGAAGAAGAGATCATTGGGGGCTTGGTGAGTGCGTTATTTTCATAAACTCGAAACGTTTCGTGTGCTGCTTCGCCGTGTCAGCTGGAGGAGGAGGGGGGGCCAAATGCATGGACCCTGTTTTCTTTCTTTGGCAGGTATTGAGGTGTCATCTCTTCCCTCCTACACTCCACCTACGTCCTCTCACTTTCTACCTCTTAGTTTGTGGAGTAGCTCTGGAAGTCATAAATGGGATAAAAATTAGGCCAATACAAATGTATCGTATTTTATGTTCTAATTTAATACATTTTTGAATAGCTTTCAAATGTCAGAACCATCTTTCTCAGGTTAGGCAGAGGGTTCTGACCTGAACTAGGTAAAAGTCATAACCCCTGGTTACTACGTTTTTCACCTTAAAGGTGCAGAGCTGCACCGTATCCTCTGGGTCACAGCTCAAGTGTACGATTTGGCATCTTTCTCTGCAGGGGAGATGCTCAGAGCAAACTGGGCTTGCACTATTTCAGTAGTTCCCAAACCTGATCCTGGAGGCACTCTAGCCACCAGGGCTAGATAGTAAGTGAGGGGAGGGGGGGAGTAGGTGACGTGGGGGGGGGGGGGGGCAGGGGAGGGGAGTATGTGACGGTGGGGGGGGGTGGAATAGGGGCGGAATGAGGATCTGAAAGGGGCATGGCAGGGGTGTGGCAGGAGCATGATGGGGCGGGGCAGGGGGCGTGGTATGTGTCCTCTTTTTCAGAGGACACAAAATGGTAACCCTATCTCTATACAGCCTAGCAACCTTCTGGCTACGGCAACCACCTTGTCACACTTTCGTCGCCTTCAGATCCTCAGGTACTATCACCCCAAGATCCCTCTCCCCGTCCGTACATATTAGACTCTCTCTACCTAACACATTCGTCTCCCATGGATTTCTACTCCCTAAGTGCATCACTTTGCATTTCTTCGCATTGAATTGTAATTGCCAAACCTTAGACCATTCTTCTAGCTTCTGCTCCCGGGTGTTCACTCTGTTACAAATCTTGGTATCATCCGCAAAAAGGCAAACTTTACCTTCTAACCCTTCGGCAGTGTCACTCACAAATATATTGAACAGAATCGGCCCCAGCACCGATCCCTGAGGCACTCCACTACTCACCTTTCCCTCATCCGAGTGAATTCTATTAACCACCACTCTCTGGCGTCTGTCTGTCAACCAGTTCCTAATCCAGTTCACCACGTCGGGTCCTATCTTCAGCCTGTCAAGTTTATTCAAGAGCCTCCTGTGGGGAACCATGTCAAAAGCTTTGCTGAAATCTAAGTAGATTACGTCTATAGCACATCCTTGATTCAATTCTCCGGTTACCCAATGAAATAATTCAATGAGATTCGTTTGGCAAGATTTACCTTTGGTAAAACCATGTTGTCTCAGATCTTGCAACTTATTGGATTCCAGGAAATTCACTATCCTTTCCTTCAGCATCGCTTCCATTACTTTTCCAATTACAGAAGTGAGGCTTACCGTCCTGTAGTTTCCAGCTTCTTCCCTATCACCACTTTTGTGAAGAGGGACCACATCCGCTCTTCTCCAATCCCTCGGAACCTCTCCCGTCTCCAAGGATTTATTAAACAAATCTTTAAGAGGACCCGCCAGAACCTCTCTGAGCTCCCTCAATATCCTGGGGTGGATCCCATCCGGTCCCATGGCTTTGTCCACCTTTTCAAGTTGTTTATACACACTCTCTTCAGTGAACGGTGCTATATCCACTCCATTCTCATATGTACTTTTGCCAGTCAATCGTGGTCCTTTTCCAGGATTTTCTTCAGTGAAAGCAGAACAAAAGTATCTGTTTAGCAAATTAGCTTTTTCTTCATCATTATCTACATAGCGGTTCGCAGCATCTTTCAGTCTCACATTTCCATTTTTAGTCTTCCTCTTTTCACTAATATACCTGAAGAAATTTTTGTCGCCCCTTCTTACATTTCTAACCATTTTGTTCTTCCGTTTGCACTTTCACCAGACGTATCTCTCTCTTAGCTTCTTTCAGTTTCATTCGGTATTCCTCTTCTTTTCTGTATTTCATGAATGCCAACTCCTTAGCCTTTATTTTCTCAGCCACTTGCTTGGAGAACCATATCGGTTTCCTTATTCTCTTGCTTTTATTTACTCTCCTTACATAAAGGTTTGCGGCCATATTTATAGCTTCTTTCAGCCTGGACCACTGTCCTTCCACTTCTCGTATGTCCTCCCAGCCCATCAGCTCCTTCCTCAGGTATTCCCCCATTTTACTGAATGTGAATCCAGGACTTTGAGTTTTGAGTGGCCACCCTCCACTTCAGCTGTTATATCAAACTATTTGATGGTCACTGCTGCTCAGGTGGGCACCCACTTGAACATTTGACACACTATCCCCATTTCTGAGCACCAGATCCAGCGTCGCTCCCTCCCTCCTGGGTTCCATCACCATTTGTCTGAGCAGAGCATTTTGAAAAGCATCCACGATCTCTTTACTTCTTTCCGATTTCACAGATGGAACCTTCCAATCTACATCCGGCAGATTGAAATCTCCCAGCAGCAGCACCTCTCTCTTCTTTCCCAACTTTTGAATATCTGTGATCATGTAACAGGACCCTCAGCAGAGTAAATCAGGAGACAAGAGGCAAATGGTTCCAGCAGGACAGCTTTATTGCTAGCAATGTACAGCACTGAGTTTCGTCTCAGAATACTGTGTGTCAGACACCAGCTGACACTTACATTTATACCTCCCCTCCGGGCCTGCGCATTAGGCCCCTTATACATCACAGTTGTCATGCGCGGTAAACGTTTGTAGTTCTTGTAGTTCTTACAGTACATACACACGTCATAACACTGAAATGATACTGGCAGGGAAAACGAAACTTAACTCTCCGTTCTAGCACACACACATAATCACACAATGCTTCTTTCACAGAGTTGATAAGGCTCAATGGAGCTTAAGGCTCAGAGATGCAGGGTGGGAGTGGCTACACTCCCAGATTATCTTTTATTCATGTAGCGACTACGTGCAGGCTGATTTTGTGTACAAGCCTTGGCTACTAAATGTTACAAGCGATTATCTACTGCCCTGCATCCTGTCTGAAACAGTTATTGCAGCATCAGCTGACAGTTTGTAGTTAAGGCACAGTGCAAGAGAATATAAAAGTTCTATAAAAGCTCTGGTTTGAACTGTAGTATAAAGAAGCCAAAGTCCTTGATTAAATATGCACAGGTGTTGAGGTAGTCCCATCAGTCCTGATCCGGCACCGATGCAGGCCAGATCCAGCCGTCACTCCTACAATTCCCCCCTTTTGATACTTGAAATCCGCTGCGGTGGAAAGTATCAACTTCAAGAGTACTGAAAAAGAAGAGAGACAAGGAGAGTTAGCATGAGGAGGCAAGAAGAGGACCCTAGGCCCTTGCGCAGCCGTTGGTTGCTTCGCCGGGGTTGAGACGGAGGGTCCCTAGGGAAGCCCCCCCCCCCCCCCCCTTTGTTGCCGGACTTTTGCTGTGACAAGGGAGTTGGTCCTTAGGTCTCCTCAGAGGAAAAAATATCTGCCTCATCCAAGTCGGTTACCGAGATGGGGGAGTACATCTGTAGGGCCATGATATGAGCAGCAGCACGGCGGTCAGCAATGGTCTCCATGGTGGAGCGAAGACATCTAAAAATGAAGGGAAGAGATAAGGGAATTAGTAAACAAGACAGAAGGAAAAGGCCCACCATGACAAGGATGCCTTTTAGTCCTCCTAAACTGGGCAGCCAGTCGGTAAGGGAGGACGTCCAGTCCCAAGCGCTGTTCCAAGTTTGTACAGGGACATGGGCCAACTTGACCATACGGTCGGTGATCTCTTTGATGACCTGACTTTGATCGTCTATCTGCAGGCAGCAGTTACTGAGGTTGAACTTCCCGCAACCCCCCCCCCCCCCTCTTGTGCCAGCAGGTAATCAAGAGCTAGGTGGTTCTGGTAAACCGCAGTAATCAGTTTAGTGTTTTGTTTAGCCAAGATGTTGAGTGCCATTGCAGAGTCATTCGTGAGCATTTCGAGCACTGCTTGCAACCGAATGATACGATTCAGCATATAGATGGGGGTATGGTATCCATATGTTCCATCTTCAGCCCAGGTGGCTGGCCCGTAGTAATGGACGATGCGTTCCGGCGGCCATTCGGTGTCCTTCCAATCGCCTATCTGGACTTTGGTTCCTCGTGCAACCCGCTTCCTCCGACTCCGATACCCCTGTTCGACATAGAGAGGGATGCCTAACGTTTTACCCACCCGAAGGGGTAGGAGGAAGAAGCTGGGTCGTACTGTGCCCAGATGGCAGGTACCAAACCAGCGGGCAGGGAGCTGTTCGTAGGCCCTGCGACCGCATATATAATAGTACCCTTCTGGGGCTATCCACCGAATGGAGGTGTTACCCCCACGTGTCCAGGTGTTGTTCAGAGTAGGTACAGTCCATAAGGGTGTCGGCATAGACTGGTTATTTGTGTGCCACCAGGTGGTTGAGCTGCCGTTGTATAGGATAACTCCCGTGCAGGCCGAGTCGCCAACCGGGACGGAGTATCGTTTACTGGGAGCCCGACTGGCACACAGAGTACCAATGATATTCGTTCTCAGTGCCCACTCATAAGGACGGGGTCGGTGAGGAAAGGTGATGTTGGTGAAATTTAGGGCATCCCACATGTGCTGGGTAATCTCCTTAGCTTCCCACGGCCACTGCTCCCCCATATCCGTGCCGCCACAGACAAAACAGTAATCCCAAGGGAGAGGGCTATGTTCTCGGCTAGGTTCAGGAACATGTTCCAGGCTTCGGGTGAAACAGGAAACTGGGTAGCCACGTGCTCAGCGCGGGCAATCTCATCATAAACTTCCTGGAATCCCACGATCGTAGTCTGGTAATGCGTGGGAGGCTTAGCGTCGAGGCTCTGGCGTATGGTGATGTAAGTAAGCGGATCCATTCCGGCCCCATCGATGCCGAGGGCCCAGGTTTCTCTCCAGGGGACCCCATGTTCTCTGATAGGCCAGTCCAAGAGGACAGTGTTGCCGGGACCTCTGCAAAATTCACCCAGACCAGTACACCCGGGGTATCCGCCCCCCGTATAAGCGCATACCCTTTCCCATCCTGAAGTCCGGGTGTCTGCTGCACAGGGTAGCCAAGACCAAGGGGAACCATATCTTCCATCTAGAGTAAGGGGGCAAACATACTTGTGGTCATTTGCATAGGCCTTGCACCAAGCTTGACTTCCACAGTTTGAGCTCCACCTGCAAGAACGAGGGTAGAGTTTACGTAATACAAGATACCGTCTCCCTGGACTCCCATAGACATGACGTACTGGGGAAGCCCCACACTAAGGGTGACGTTGTAATATCTTGGCTTGACCGGGCTGTGGCAGATAGTGAGGTTCTTCTGGAGGCACCGGTGAAGTTGCATAGGGCCATCCGGCGTGGTGATAACGCAGGAAGCGATGGGGTTACAGCCCTTCTCCGGGGGAAGGGACTGGTGGATGAGCGTGGTGGTAAGGTTATATCCTTCAGCCGTTCCGTGACGTACCAGCCGCAGACACTCGGAACAATTCGAGCTAAGGGGAGTCATCTCCACTGGGACTGGGCAGGAGTTGAGAACGAGGAGCAGGCCGAGCATCATAGTTGGGAGAAGAGGTATCCGAGTTGCTGCAGCAAGAAGAGGACGAGGCTGAGGATAACTGCTCCAATAAACAGTGAGCCTAGAGCACAGAATGTCCATGGGCTGAGCTGTTGGCTAGGCATGGAAGTAGTTCACCGCCTCTTCAGGGTTAGCCGTAGCGGAGCGTCTGGGTGGCTATGGGCTGTCCACTTCCCGGGTGGGCTGTTGGTTTTTGCAGCCGGCTTCAGTCTGGTCCAGTGTATCCAAGCTGGACTGCCTGCAATTTTAACAGCGGTCGGGGTGGTTAAGAGGACAAGGAAGGGCCCCTTCCACTTGGGCTTCAAGCAATCAGACTCGTCCCATTCTTTCACCCACACTTCATCTCCCACCCGAAACTGGTGTGTAGGGCTAGTAAGGACTAAGGGGCCTACACTCTCAGTGTACTGTTGGATGTCCTGCACTACATCGCGTAAGGCCTTCAGCTGTTTTACTAGGGAACTCTCACCCTGTATCTGCAAGGAGTCGGGAAAGGAAGGCAGAGGTGGTGGCCTGGCGTACATCATTTCATAAGGGGTGAGACCAGTAGCTTTGGGCATGCACCTAAGATGCAGCAATGCTAGTGGGAGCAAGTCGGGCCATTTGGCTTTGGCTTCCTGGCATAGTTTAGCTAGCTGGTTCTTCAGGGATCGGTTGGCTCTCTCCACTGCCCCACTGCCCCACTGCTCTGGGGTCTCCAGACGCAATGCAGCTTCCAATTGAGGCCCAATCTAGTACTGAGTTGCTGGGTCACCTCACTGGCAAATGCAGACCCGTTATCAGAGTTAATCTGTTTGGGGAGGCCGTATCTCGGCAGGATGTGGTGAATAAGTAAGGAAGTAACTTCTTTAGCCATCTCCGTCCTGGTGGGTATGGCTTCAATCCATCCGGTGTACATACACACTGCCACAAGGATAGCTTTGTAGCCCCAGGCCGGGGGCATGTGCGTGAAGTCAACTTGACAGACTTGAAATGGGCTGGTGCCTCGGAGGATGTTACCGGGAGCAGGACCTGGTCCTGTCCGCGGGTTGTTCCAGGCACAAGTTGTGCACCTACTGGAAGCATTCTTGGTCCAGAGGGATAGTTTGTTGATGTAATAGGTCTTCTCGAGCAGGCGTCCCAAGGCGTCTCTGCCCAGGTGGGTGCGGTTGTGGGCTTCCCTGACCACTGTCCAGGCCAGGGCTTCGGGTATCCATATTCGGCCATCCTGTAGTAGCCACCACCCATTGCGCGATTCCAGGCCCTCCTGCCGGGCCCATTCGGTTTCTTGTGGGGCATAGATGGGGGCCTCTGTGGGGAGATGGACAAAAAGCACGGGGTCAGAGGAATGAGAGAGTTGACTCGCCTTTTTGGCTGCATCATCCGCCCGCTGATTTCCCCGGGCAATGGGGTCCGTCCGGCCTGTATGAGCCCTGCAGTGCATCACAGCTACCTTCTTTGGCTTCCATACAGCCTCGAGCAGTTGGCAGATCTCAGTGGCGTTTGCGAGTCCTTTTCCCTCAGCTGTTAAGAATCCTCTTTCTTTGTACAAGGCCTATGTACCTGGAGGGTGAGGAAAGCATATTTGGAGTCAGTATAAATGTTCACAATTTTCCCTTCTGCCCATAGGAGGGCCCTGGTGAGGGCGATCAATTCGGCTTTCTGGGCTGATGTTCTGGGTGGCAGGGCCATTTCTTCGATCACATGATCCTCGGATACGACGGCATAGCCAGCTCTCCGAATTCCTTCGATCACTTGGCTACTTCCGTCAGTGAACAAAGTGATTCCCCCCTGCCAGGGCTGGTCTTTAAGGTCGGGTCTACTAGAATGTACAGTGGCCATTATCTCTTCACAGTCATGGAGTGGTGGTTCTGGAGCCGGGAGAAGGGTAGCAGGGTTTAGGTTGGTGGTGTCCTGGATTCGCACCTCCGGATTCTCGCATAGGAGGGCTTGGTACTTGACTAGTCGGGAGTTAGTCATCCATTGGGGCCCATGGCTCTCGAGCAGGCCACGGATGGAATGGGGCGTTGTCACGAGGAGCGTCTGGCCAAAGGTGAGTTTGTTGGCCTCGTGTATTAACAGACATGCAGCCGCAATGCTTCGGAGACACCCCGGCCACCCTCGTGCCACGTTGTCCATGCCCTTGGAAAGGTATGCTACGGGTCGTTGCCAGGTGCCAACTGTTTGGGTGAGGACCCCAAGTGCCAAACCCCTCTTCTCGTCGACAAACAAGTGGAACGGTTTAGTCACATCTGGCAATCCGAGCGCTGGCGGGGCCACGAGGGCCTCTTTGAGGTCCGCGAGAGCCTTCAGTTCGTGTTTCTCCCACTGGAGGGTTTGGCCCTCGAGCTCAGGTCCCTTCAGCTTGGTGTATAAGTCCTGGGTCAAAACAGCGAAATTAATGATCCAGATCCAGCAATATCCAGCTGCTCCTAGTAGCGCACGCAATTCTTTCTTATTTGCAGGAATGGGTTGGTTGCGGATAGCTTGGGTCCGGGGTGTACCGAGCCTTCGGGTTCCTTCTCGAAGGCGAAATCCCAGATACTCGACTTCGATCTCACATATCTGGGCTTTCTTTCGGCTGGCTCGGTACCCTTGGGCTTCCAGGGTTTTCAAAAGGTAGAGGGTAGCTTCTGCACACTCCGTGTACGTTTCCCGGGCCACCAGCAGGTCGTCTACATACTGGACGACAGGCCCGTACTCACACTGGTAGGACTTCAGGTCTTGGGAAAGTTGATCTCCGAAGAGAGTGGGTGAGTTCTTGAACCCCTGAGGGAGCCGGGTCCACGTAAATTGCTGCTTGCTCCCGGTTTGTAAGTCTTCCCACGTGAAGGCAAACAACTGTTGACTATCAGCAGCAAGAGGGATGGAAAAGAAGGCGTCCTTCAGATCAATGACACTGTACCACTTGGTTTGGGCTGGCACTTGGGCTAGAATGGAATACGGGTTGGGTACGAGGGCCACTATGTCGGCCACCTGGTTGTTGACCTTCCTCAGGTCCTGGACTGGTCTGTACTCTGATGTTCCTGGCTTCTTGACGGGCAACAATGGGGTGTTCCAGGCAGATCTGGCTGGTTTAAGGACCCCTTGTTGAAGGAGTATCTGTAGGTGCGTTTGCATACTATGTCGGGCTGCATAGGGGATGTGGTACTGTCCTTGGTTGACGATCTGGGCATTTGGTTTGAGTTCGACCCAGATGGGGATGGCGTTAACCGCCAATCCTCCGGGGTTCAATTCTGCCCACACGCCGGGCACTCCGGCCATGAGGGTTCTCCTCTGCTGTGCGAAAGGGGTATCCTGGCAATAGCGGCAGTCGTCGGGGCCTGCGATCAGGGGGGGCGTGTAGTCTCCATTCTTCTCGGACAGGGTAGACAAGTGTTACTGGTCGGCCTTCGAACTGGGCTTCTACTTCTCCCGTAGCCTTGAATTTTAAGGTGGCTTGGAGCTTACACAGTAGGTCCCAACCAATCAGGGGGACTGGACACTCAGGGATATGTATGAACTGGTGGGACACCATCGTTCCTCCGACTTGGACATGTCGTTCCTTGAGGAGCGGGGCTGTGAGGGACTTTCCTGAGGCTCCCACAATCGGTATGGTTTCTTTCGTGGGAGGGGGTATGGCAGTGGTGATAACAGATCTTTGGGCCCCGGTATCTAATAGGGCCCTCATTTGTTGTGTCCCCACCCGGATTTCCACCAGAGGGTCAGTGGGGACTCTGCCCTCCCGGTCACTTCATGTGGAGTAGCCCTGGGCCGCATCGATGGCCATCTGCCACTCCTGTTGTTCGATGTGGCCCCGGCCTCGGCCTCGTTGCCCCTGTCTGGGGCCTCTTGGGCGGTCGTCATCCACCGCCTCTCGGTTCTGGTCTCGTGGCTTCTCCGGGCATTCCGCCCACCAATGCCCTTCTTGTCGGCAGTTGGCGCACTGGTTCCGTCCTATAGGGGACCTCGTTCCCCTACCCCTTCTGCCCCTTCCCCTGCCGCGTGGCCTTGACCCCAAGCGCTCCTCCAGCACAGCAGCCAGCACATCCGCATTTTCACGCATCTGTCTACTTGCCTCTTTTCGGGCCTCAGATTTCTCTTCCTGGTCGCGGTATCCGAACACGCGATCAGCTATAGCCTTCAGTTGGCTTATGCTCATCCCCTCAAATCCTTCGGTCTTCTGAAGTTATTTTCGGATGTCTGGTGCCGACTGGCTAACGAAACTCATAACCACTGTGGGGACATTCTTTGGATCCTCAGGATTTATTGGGCTGTGTCTTCTAAATGCTTCCATAAGGCGTTCTAGGAAATCCCCTGGGCTCTCATGTTTCTGCTGGACAACGTTGTGGATCTTTCCCATATTAGTTATTTTCTGTTTTCCCTTTTTCAAGGCCGTCAGATAGGCCTGCTGATATTGGCGGTTGCGGTTCTGACCGTCCTCAGTCCGGTAATCCCAATCGGGGCGTGCGGTGGGCACCTCCCTTCTTATTCGATCTTCTATCTGCGCTTCGTCTGGGTGGGCTCTTCTGACTGCTTCCTCCATATTCTGTTGTAGCAGGCGGCGTTCTTCAGTGGTCAGGATGTGGGCACTCAACTGTCTGAGATCACCCCAGGTTGGGTTGTAGCTGTATATTATGACTTCCACCAGTTCTACAAGTTGCTCAGGCTTTTGTTCGTAGGAAGGTCCATGCACTTTCCAGTTATACAGGTCAGCACTGGAGAAAGGAACGTGGGTGTAAACTGTTGATTCAATGGGCTGGCCTTCCGGGGTCGGAGTGTACGTCGTTGATTGTCAGATTGGAAACAGGTCGGCGACATCCGCTCGTTGGCTTGGAGGGAGGGTACTTATCGGGCTTGACTGGGGAAATCGAGTTACCGGTTTTGTAACCCTCTGACTTTTCCTGGAAGTTCCGGGGGCTGCGGGTTCAGTTTCGGAAGTTCCTTCAGCATCCGACCCTGGGGCGGAGGCTCCGGCGGTACTCTGGCTCTCGGCCAAATTCGCGAGGTTGGGGTATATGGGACTGTAGGGAGGTGGTGCCGGGTTCTCCTCGTAGGCCTCTGCCGTACTGAGTGTAGGGGCCTCCTGACCCTTTCCAGTATTTAGGGAGCCCTGGGCCTTATCTCGGCTATCCTTCGAGGGTCTTGGGAGGGTACTAGTGGTGCTGGGCGTGGCTACACTGGTAGGGGTGTTTCCTACGGCCTTTGTGACGGCCAGTGTAACCGGGGATTTAAAAGTCTTGGCCGTGGCCTGGGCTTTCAACTTGGTCTTATGACCCTTTCTCTGGCCTAATACCATAAGGGCGGCCTTTTCTACCTTACGCTGGGCCCAGGCCGGAGGGTTCCGGACCACGTTAAGCCACCCCTCCATATATGGGATATCCTCGGGACAGCCTGGGTTTCCCTCAACTATAACAACATCCATAACTGCAGCCACTTTCTCATATTTGAATGAGCCCTCCGGTGGCCAGTCGATGAACCTCCATAAACCGGGCCACATAAATTGACATCGCTGTATCATCCCGGCTCTACTGCATTGTTCCTGGTCGAACACTTCGCTAAAGTGTTCAGTCATTAAATCTAACGGAGTAGATCCACCCCCGCCCATCCTAACCTGAGTGCCAAAGGATAGCAGACAGACAGAGGGGGAAAGGGATGGTGGAGGAGTAAGGGGTCTCGCTCCACCGGACACAAAAGTGTCAACAGTCGGCCTGACCGGAATGCGGTCGCCCGATCCGAAACTGCAGGCCCACTCACTCAACTTTCACACGCCACAAGAAACCCTCCCGTTCGGTTCCTTCGCAGAGCCTAGTGGGTTTCGGGACCTAGTCCGTACTAGACACTGGCTAAGAGGGAGATCAAGCCTCTCTTCGACCCTTTACCGGGTCGGTCACTACCCAGAGTATACTCGCCTGTCCGCCGTCTTCGGACGTGGCCTGCTGGCGCGCTCTCCTCCGGAGTTCTAGAAAGGTGTCTTGCTGGACCCACACAGCCCCGCCACCAGCCAGCCGGCGTCTATCCGCCCTCTCTCGGAGGTGGACGCTGAACTCAGCGGTGGCCACTCACCACCCGCTCGGGGTGGAGCCGATCACCTGACCCACTGCGGCAGGGGAGGGGAAAGAATATAATCCGTTTCCCTCTATATACTCCTGGCTGGCTCGCCAGATGTAACAGGACCCTCAGCAGAGTAAATCAGGAGACAAGAGGCAAATGGTTCCAGCAGGACAGCTTTATTGCTAGCAATGTAGAGCACTGAGTTTCGTCTCAGAATACTGTGTGTCAGAAACCAGCTGACACTTACATTTATACCTCCCCTCCAGGCCTGTGCATTAGGCCCCTTATACATCACAGTTGTCATGCGCAGTAAACGTTTGTAGTTCTTGTAGTTCTTACAGTACATACACACGTCATAACACTGAAATGATACCGGCAGGGAAAACGAAACTTATCTCTCCGTTCTAGCACACACACATAATCACACAATGCTTCTTTCACAGAGTTGATAAGGCTCAATGGAGCTTAAGGCTCAGAGATGCAGGGTGGGGGTGGCTACACTCCCAGATTATCTTTTATTCATGTAGCGACTACGTGCAGGCTGATTTTGTGTACAAGCCTTGGCTACTAAATGTTACAAGCGATTATCTACTGCCCTGCATCCTGTCTGAAACAGTTATTGCAGCATCAGCTGACAGTCTGTAGTTAAGGCACAGTGCAAGAGAATATAAAAATTCTATAAAAGCTCTGGTTTGAACTGTAGTATAAAGAAGCCAAAGTCCTTGATTAAATATGCACAGGTGTTGAGGTAGTCCCATCAGTCCTGATCCGGCACCGATGCAGGCCAGATCCAGCCGTCACTCCTACAATCAGATCTTTATCTAGTTCCTCCGATTGCTTCGGAGGTCTGTAGACAACACCCATGTGGACACAGGTTCTATAATCTCTTTTTAAGGTGATCCATACCACTTCTTCCTTTCCCCAGGCCCCTGTCATTTCAGTCACTGCGATATCATTTATCACATACAGAGCTACTCCTCCACCTTTATGACCATCTCTCTCCTTCCTAATTAGATTATAGCCTGGTACGTTTGCATCCATTGAGCCATGTGTCCGTGATTGCAACAATGTCTAAGTCTGCCTCTAACATCAGGGCTTGCAGGTCATGAACTTTATTGCTTAGATTGCTAGCATTTCTGGTCATCGCTTTCCATCTACATTTCAATGGAATTTTTATCTTCTGTTTAGTTTTTTTGTTTAGTCTCACTTCCTGCTGTGTTGGTAAGAAGTGATTTGCTAAGACTGTTGTTTTTATTGCTTTCTTTTTTACTGTCGCATCTTGTCTTTAGCTTTAGCTGGGGAGGACCACTTGAAGTGAACTGCCTCCATATGCTACCCCTGCCTTCTAGTTTAAATGCCTAGAAATATATTGTCTGAATTTCTCCCCAAGGATTTTTTATCCTGCCACAGTGAGCTACAGCCCATCGTTACAATATAGTCTTTTGTTTTTTCCATGTATTGCCCCATCCTCCTATATACCTAAATCCTTCTTGGTGACCCCAGGCTTTGAGCCAGCTATTGAAATTCTCAGTACTTTGTAATTTTTTCTCTCCCTTTCCAAAGGTAGGTAGTACTTCAGAGAAAGCTATTTTTTGTATCAAAGGTTTTAACCCCTCTCCCAGCTCCTGAAAAGCTCTCTGCATGGCAAGTGGGGTATTACTGGACAAGTCATTTGTTCCCAGGTGGATAACAACATCAGTGTTGACTCCTTAGTTTCTTCTCTGATTATAGAGATTATTTGCTCGGTACTCCTGGTGACTGAGGAGCCTGGAAGGCATTTCACTTTGCATGGCCCCTTGAACTTTGTTTCAAAGTTAATGCCTCTGATAATGGAATCCCCTAGTAGCAACAGTTTCCTGGTATGAGTTTCAACATTAGTGCTTTGGGGGGGGGGGGTCTTTTCTCTTTGAGAACCTTCATATCTTTTTGTTCCACCTTCATTGCTTTTTCTTCTGCCTCAGTTCTATTTTCAGGGACATCACAGTGCTGTAATGGAGCAAAAGAATTTTGTAGGGGCAACACTTGTGAGGGTGGATGCTTCTGTGCCACATAACGTAGTCTGCCTGTGCCTACCGTGAACCATCTTGGTTGAAATGGGTATGAATAAGTGTACTATGATAGGGTTAACAGTCTGCAAGATTGCCAGTGTATGACTGAGGAGTGAAGTTAATGAGTTTTAGCTTGTCTATATATGACTGGAAAACCCTAGGTGGGTGGGTGGGATGTGGGGAGGGTGGGTGGGACTATAAGTCCCAGTGGGTCAGCCAAGTGCTGTATCAAAAAAAGGTTCTCTAGGTATGACCAGAAATGATACAGTCTGATCAAACAATTTTCAATTGATTTAACTATCAAATTCCACTAGAATATAACTTTCCTTTAGTAAATCTAAATATTCCCAATAATTATAGCAGTTTCATCAATGTAAAATGCAAATTTATAACCAGTTGGGAGACAAAGTTTTTGTTTTTACCTAGGACTGGCAGAACCTTTCTATAAAGTTAGAATGCTACAGGACAAGAAGCAGTTGGAAAAGCCTGTCCTCTATCAGAGCTAGGCAGGAAAGGAAAGAGAGTATTTTTGTTGTTGTTGTTGTTTTTGTCTTTTTTGGGAAGGGGGGCAAGGTTAGAAGACAGAGAAGTGCACCACAATACAGATTCACAGGACAAATTAATTAAGCAATAAGCATTAAATTCAAGAGAATAGATATATCAGGTAGCAAAACCTTTAGCTAAAAAGTTGAGAAATTAGAATAAAATAATCAGAAATCACTTAGCAGTATTTTGGTTCAGGTCCAGCACATGGAATACTACAATTTTGGTCTAGACCTGTTTATTAATGAATAAGCCACAAAAAGTGTTGGATTATTTGTAGTAAATAATTAGCAGATTTTAGTACACACAGCTTCAGCTTTAGAAATGTTAATTTCTTTCTTCATCTCTCTCTCATTCACCCCTGAATGATTCACTGCTGAGTCACTTTAAAGTTGAAGTAACAAAACATCTGTTTACTCACAGTTTGTAGTTAGATTATAATCAGACAGGCTTATATATACATATTACTATACATTTGTATTATCAGCTCCTTCCATGTGCTTAGATGGTAATGGATGCTCACACCACCATAGATCCTCTCAGGTTAGGAGAGATCATGAGCTCCATGTGCTCCATGTGCTGCATCTGCTGTGTCTAACCCCCACAGGAAGTTGCATAGCAGTGTGACCTCTCTAAGTAATTCACATCAGAGGTCACAGAGTAATCACAGAGAAATAATAGGTGACAGGCAATGCATGTAAAATACAATTACATTCCAACAAACCCCTTCTCATGCATAACTGTCATGCAATTATTTATTCATATAAAGTCCAAGCTTTATACGCAGATTCACAAAATGTTCTCTGGGTAACGGTTTGGTCATGATGTCAGCTGTCATCTCACTGGTGTGACAATAGTGTAGACTGATGACCCCTTCTTTCGCCAACTCTCGCACGTTGTGGTATTTCGTTGCGATGTGCTTGGTGCGTGACTGAACCTTGTCATTCTGTGACAGTCGGATGCAGCTCTGATTATCTTCCATTATCTGGATTGGTCTCTTTTCAGCTATTCCAAAATCCAGCAAAAGTTTTTCAATCCACATCAGTTCTCTGCACGCTTCCGATACTGCCACATATTCAGCTTCTGTAGAAGACAAACTCACAATACTTTGTTTATGACTGGCCCATGAAATTTGTACATTTCCATACATAAACACATATCCACTTGTGGATTTATAATCAGAATGATCCCCTGCCCAATCTGAATCACAGTAACATATTAGTTTTGGATTACTATTGGCTGAAATCTTTAATTTACAATCAATGGTACCCTTTAAATACCTTACCATCCTTTTAACTGCAGTCCAATCTGATTTGGTAGGTGAGCTGACCCTTCTGCTCAAAATTCCTACTGCATTTGCTATATCAGCCCTGTATGTGGTAGCTAGATATAAAAGTTTACCTATGGCTGATCTATATTGGATGTTATCTGGTAAAGGTTCTCTTACTGTTTCATCCTTCAGAAAATCAGTGATCATGGGAGTGCTTACAACTTGGGCATCTTGCATACCTAAACTTTCAATAAGCTCATTTATTTTCTGCTTCTGGCTTAGAAGATAAGAACCATCATTTTGTTTCTCAATTTCTATACCAAGATAGTATGACACATTACCAAGTTCTTTTATCTCAACATTGAGGTTTAAACACTTTACAATGTCCTTGTACTCTTGCTCACTTTTGCTTGCAATGAGCAGATCATCAACAAAAGCTAAAATGTATGCATATTGTCCATTTGTGCACCTAGTGTACAAGCATTTATCTGCTTCACCTTGCTTAAATCCTAAATTTGTCAATATTTCATGCAATTTTTCATTCCAACATTTTGCACTTTGCTTTAATCCATAAAGACCTTTGTTTAATTTACACACTAGCTGTCTTTGTTTTGTATTTATGAAACCTGTTGGCTGTTCCATGTACAAGTCTTCAGTTATATCTCCGTGAAGAAATGCTGTTTTCACATCAATGTGGTTGACTTGCATGCCTTTTGAGACTGCAATGCTCAGAAGTGTTCTGATTGTCGTGTGTTTCACTACAGGTGCAAACACTTCATCAAAATCTTCTCCATATTTTTGAAGATATCCCTTTGCCACTAATCTGGCTTTATACCTTTCCACTTTTCCTTGTGCATTCCTTTTTAACTTGAATACCCATTTGCATCCTATAGCTTTCTTGCCAGGAGGTAATTTTGTAAGAATCCAAGTATTATTTTTATCCAATGCATCAATTTCTTCTTGTGCAGCTTTATGCCATTCAGCAGCTTCTTCTGCTGGCATTTTCTCAATCTCATCCCATGTTAAGGGCTCTTGAGCTTCTGCTGACTTTGTTAGGTAAGACAGTCTTGGGGGTGGAACACCTTTGTTTTCCCTGGATGAGCGTCTGACAACAGGTTGGTCTGACCTTTCCGCATCCTCTAAATCTGAGAGTTCTTCTCCAATTGATTCCCCTTCTCCAACTGTACTGTCCTCTTCAATGATCCTTTCTTTGTCTGCTTCCTCTGCCTGTTCCTCGTTAGATACAGGTGAGTTGCTTTCAGACATCTGCCTTGGTATGGCATTTATATACACTGGCATGTCTATTATGGTTCTAGTTTCATATTCTGGATGATAAGGCTCATCTGGGATAATCCAGCCTTTATCAACCCTCTTGTTTTCATCAAAATATGTAACATGTCTTATGCCAACAATGCCAGTTTTCAGATTCAAAATTCTATATCCTTTGTGTCCTGGAGTATAGCCAACTAAAATGCCCCTTTCTGTTGTGGAATCCAGCTTATGCCTTCTTTGCTTTGGTTCATGAGCATATGCTGTACTTCCAAATGTTCTTATGTGTGACAGGTTTGGCTTCCTACCATGCCATGTCTCATGTGGTGTGCGCTCAGCGCCTTTAGTTGGCATTCTGTTTTGTAGGTACACTGCTGTGAGAATGGCTTCCCCCCATAGTCTTTTAGGGAGATTGCTATCTGACAGCATACATCTGGTCATTTCCACAAGTGACCTAAATTTTCTCTCTGCAACAGAATTTTGCTCTGGTGTATAAGCTACTGTTGTGATATGTTGAATGCCTTCTTGTTCTAGAAATGTGCGCATGCTTTGTGAAGTGAACTCACCACCATTGTCGGTCTGAAGAACCTTTGGTTTTCTTTCAAATTTATTGCTCACCATGGCTACGTATTTCTTCAGCATGTCTGTGACTTGACTTTTCTCTTTCAGCAAATAGGCCACACAGTATCTAGAGAAATCATCCAAGAATATTAGCACAAATCTGTTATTTCCCAATGATGGGATATTAAACGGTCCACATAAGTCACTGTGTATTAAGTCCAGCACTTTATTACTCCTATTTCCTGTGTATGCAGGAAATGAGGGTCTCACACCTTTTTGAGTAACACAGTCTATGCATTTCTCCATTTTACCAGCATCTGCACTTATCTGAATGCCTGTGGCTAGTTGCTTACTGTAAAGATCCTGGATCACCTTAGAATCACGATGTCCCAGGCGGCGGTGCCAGATTTCCAGACTACATTTACCATCATTCTTCCTTACTTGCGCCATATGTGAGGCTTCACCTGAAATGCTCAGTTTATAAACATCATTATGCATAAAAGCTTCAGCATACACTTCATCATTTTTAGAGATTGTGCACTTACTGTTTTCAAAATGAATCACAAATCCCTTCTTATCTAATGTAGATACACTAAGCATATTACAAACTGCTTGGGGAATATACAAGACATCACTTACAGGAATTTCTTTAACTTCATTAGACACTTTGCATTTTAAGAATCCAATACCTCTTGCTTGGATCTTAGCAGTCCCTGCGTTTGCAGTTTTAAGAATACCTTCTTCTGGACACATTTCCTGAAAGAAATTCTTACAATTGGTTAAATGGCATGTGCTCCCCGAATCCAAAATCCAAGTACTTTCATTTGAATTATTATTTACCATAGTCAAAGATTTTTCTGCCATTAGAAAGCCCTTGTGTTTATCTTTGTCCTTCATACATTTCCTGGTTTGAAAATTCTTTAGTTCCATTGGCTTAGGTGAGCTAGAGGGAGTGTTTTGTGTTTCCTTACACCATTTAGATACATGTCCCTCCTTTCCACATGAGTAGCAAATCAGCTTGCCCTTGGGTGGAGTTTTCCCATAGCTCCGCCTTCCTCTGTTCTTTGCCAAGAAATTTGTTTCATTTCTCTCTGACTTGCTTTGAGAACACATCTCCTCAGAATCATTTATTATGCATTCCTGCCTTAGTTTTGATGTTGCCTGTTCAAAAGATTGCCCTTCAATGGCCTCATTTACAGACCTAAAAACATCAAACTTCTTTGATAGTGAGGTAAAAAGAAATGCTCTTTTCAATGCATCACACATGGGAATTCCAGAAAGTTCTAGCTTTTGAAATGAAGACATAAGATGCATAATGTGATCATTACATTTACTTTTATCCCTTAATTTGGTTTCATTCAACTCTGCCAACCAAATTGGTTGCTGCTTTGCATATGTAGTTGCATACATAGTTCTCAGTTTATATAAAATGTCCTTTGGTGTATCTTTTCCCTCCACTAATATGGCTTGTTTCTCTGAGAGAGCTTCCAAAAGCATGCACTTCACATAATAGTTTGCATTGTCCCATTCAGCCATATTTTCAGCTGTTCTGTCTTGGTCTAAGCATATATCTAATCTTTTTGCTCGAAGGAAACATATGAATCTTAATTCCCACTGCTGATAATTAAACTCAGTTAATTTAGGCACCTTGAGAGAATAGAACAATGGTGAATTTCTTCCCTCAGCCATTTTCTTAGCCTTCTGTCTGCTGTGTGGGGGGAGAGAGAGACAGACTGAATCTTTCCTTTAAAACTTAAGAGAAAAATGTGGCCTTTTTTTTTTGCCTGGTAATATTTCTCTTCTTTTTCAATTCCTGGACCCTGGGCCCATAACCCTTTTGTTGGATTATTTGTAGTAAATAATTAGCAGATTTTAGTACACACAGCTTCAGCTTTAGAAATGTTAATTTCTTTCTTCATCTCTCTCTCATTCACCCCTGAATGATTCACTGCTGAGTCACTTTAAAGTTGAAGTAACAAAACATCTGTTTACTCACAGTTTGTAGTTAGATTATAATCAGACAGGCTTATATATACATATTACTATACATTTGTATTATCAGCTCCTTCCATGTGCTTAGATGGTAATGGATGCTCACACCACCATAGATCCTCTCAGGTTAGGAGAGATCATGAGCTCCATGTGCTCCATGTGCTGCATCTGCTGTGTCTAACCCCCACAGGAAGTTGCATAGCAGTGTGACCTCTCTAAGTAATTCACATCAGAGGTCACAGAGTAATCACAGAGAAATAATAGGTGACAGGCAATGCATGTAAAATACAATTACATTCCAACAAAAAGTGCCCTAAATAACCAGATGACCACTGGCGGGACTCAGAGATAACCTCTCCTTACTCTCCCAGTGGTCACTAACCCCTTCCCCCCCCACCCCCAAAATGTGATTAAAAACATTACCAACCTCTATGCCAGCCTCAGATGTTATACTCTGGTCCAGAGGTTCCCAGACTTTTTTGGTTCACGGCACCCATGGAGAGGCATAATCGAACGGGGCGCCCAAGTTTTCATGAGGGCGTCCTTGCAAGATGTCCCCATAAAGGGGCAGGGCAACCCGTATTATCGAAACAAGATGGGTGTCCATCTTTCGTTTTGATAATATGGTCGGGGACGCCCAAATCATGAAATTTAGGTTAACCTTAGAGGCGGGAGATGGTGGTGAGGGGCGGCGATTTGGAAGCCGCGGCGGGGAGCTGAGGTCCGCCGTTCTAACCGGGCCGAGGTCGGAGGCCAGCGATTGCGGCCGTCGGTCTCTCGGTCGCCGGCTGTGGGGGCAAGGTTGGCGCTGCAGGGGGAGGCAGTGTCCGGGCACGATGGCCGGCGTCCTCGTCTCTTCCGGGCGTGGGGGTCTGGAGCTCCGCCTCTGAGGTGCTGGATTGGGCGCACAGAGCCAATCAGAAGGGCTCTGTCAAACACCAGGCACGGGTTGGTCGGCAATACCTGCGGGGGTGGGGCGACTGATCCTGAGCAGTACTTAAGGAAGAAGACTGAGTTGAACTTTGCTTCAGGTTCTGTTCCCGAGGCCTGTTTCCTGTGGCTTCTGTGTTTCTCTGCGTTCCTTGTTCTTCTGGTTTTGACCCTTGGACTGTTCCTGGTATTCTCTGCTCGCTGCCTGCCTCGACCTCTTGCCGGATCTTGACTTCGTTGTCTGCTGCCAGCCCTGACCTTTGCCCGTTTTCGGATTTTCTCCAGCTGCCCTCTGCTCTCCTGGTCCCTGTCCAGGTCAGCTTGGCACCCCGCGGTTCCTGAAGTCCCATTGACTGCCTGCAGCTGGGGGCTCAACCCTTGGTGAACGGCGGTCGCCGCGGGTGAAGACTTGGGGTTGCACGGCTGTTCCTTAAGGTCCCTCGGGGCCTTACGGGACCTAAGGGCTCACCATCCTTGCACACAAGACAGGAACCTGAAGCCATGAGCTCGCCTACGCAACCCGATCTACGGGACCTGGATAAAGTTCTCCAGCAGCAGCAGGAGCAGTTGAACGCCCTGTCGGGGGCCCTACAGAACGTATGCTCTCAGCTATCCTCGGTCCAGGTACAGAACCAGGCCGCTGCGGTCCACCAGGTCACCGCAGCGGCTCCCCGTCCGGGAGGGTCCTTCCCGGGACCTCGGTTCCCTGAGCCTGCATGGTTTGATGGTGTTCCCGGAAGCTGCCGGGGTTTCCTCAACCAGTGCAACTTATACTTCAAGATGCAACCAGAGGCATTTGCATCAGACCAGATCAAAGTGGCCTATGTTATTTCCTTGCTTAAGGGACGGGCCCTGGCCTGGGCGTCCCCATTATGTGAACAGCAGGATCCGCTCTTGGACAACTATGTGGAGTTCCAACGCCGCTTCTGCATGGTGTTTGATCTTCCAGGAAGGCCGTCTTCCGCCGCGTCCGAGCTGCTGCAGATCCAACAGGGCGAAGGGACCGTGGCAGACTATGCTATTCGGTTTCGGACTTTGGCAACCGAGTTGCGCTGGAATCAGGAGTCCCCATCTGCAATCTTCCTGGAGGGACTTCAGGATCAGATCAAGGATGAGCTGGCTGGCCGGGAGGTCCCGGGGCAATTGGATGCCCTGATCTCGCTTTGTGTCCGGGTAGATACCCGTTTCCAGGAGAGGGCTAGAGCCCGAGCGGACCGGCGGAAGGGACCCAGGGGTGGGTCTCGGTCTAGTCGGGGACCGTCCCCCCGCCGTGGCTCCAGAGAACCTAGGGAGACCTCTGAAGAACCTATGGTTATCAGCCGCCAACGACTGACTCCGTCAGAGAGGACTCAACGTCTGCGGGGCGGTCTTTGCCTGTATTGCGGCGAGGCTGATCATTTCATTCGCACTTGCCCCACACGGCCGGGAAACGCCACTCCCAAGGCGCCCTAAGGGGAGGGGTCTTGGGGCACTCTACTCCCCTACCCGACCAGCTGATAACTCTTCCAGTCACTCTGCGGTGGCAGGAGACGATGATTCGCACCCGTGCCCTCTTGGATTCCGGGGCCGGGGGAAATTTCATTTGCCAGGAACTCTTGCGGCAGATGGAATGGCCCACACTGCCCTACCAACCTGCTCTGCAAGTGACATCCATCCAGGGTACTGCATTACCCCAGCCTATCACCGAGGTGACTCCATTTTTGGGGCTTCGGGTGGGGGAGGATCACTGTGAGGAGGCTCAATTTCTGATCTTACCCCGCACCATTCATCCTATGGTATTGGGCCTGCCCTGGTTACGGCGCCACACTCCTGTAATAGACTGGACTCTAGGAAAGATACATGCCTGGGGTAGCGCCTGCACTGAGGCCTATTTGAAGGGCCGGGAATCCAGCTGTCCCGCGGTAGTAGCTACCCCTAGAGCGGTGTCAGCCTGTCAAGCGGCTCTGCCAGAGGAATACCGAGAGTTCGCTGACGTGTTTAGTCCCGTGGAAGCGGATGTACTACCGCCTCATCAGTCCTTTGATTGTGCTATCAATTTGGTGGCTGACAAAATGCCACCACGGGGCCGTCTCTATACACTGTCCCGGGAGGAATCAAAAGTCATGCAGGCTTATATCCGAGAGAATCTCCAAAAAGGGTTCATCCGTCCCTCCACGTCCCCTGCCGGGGCAGGATTCTTTTTCGTGACCAAGAAAGATGGCACTTTGAGGCCCTGTATTGTGCCAGAGCTGGTGGTTGGGAGGCGGGGTTGGTGGTTGGGAGGCGGGGATAGTGCTGGGCAGACTTATACAGTCTGTGCCAGAGCCGGTGGTGGGTGGCAGGGATAGTGCTGGGCAGACTTATACGGTCTGTGCCGAGCTGGTGGTTGGGAGGCGGGGTTGGTGGTTGGGAGGCGGGGATAGGGCTGGCCAGACTTATACGGTCTGTGCACTGAAGAGGACAGTACAAATAAAAAAAGTAGCACATATGAATTTATCTTCTTGGGCAGACTGGATGGACCGTCCAGGTCTTTTTCTGCCGTCATCTACTATGTTACTATGTTACTATGATTACCGGGGCCTAAATGCCATCACCGTGAAAGACTGATACCCTCTGCCCCTGATTCCGGAGTTGTTTGATCGGCTGCAGGGGGCCCAGATCTTCACCAAGTTGGATCTCCGGGGGGCCTACAACTTGGTCCATATCCGGCAGGGGGACGAATGGAAGACTGCATTTAATACGCATGAAGGACACTTCAAATACCGGGTGATGCCCTTCGGCCTGTGCAATGCCCCTGCGGTGTTCCAAAGGTTCATAAATTTCGCTCTAGAGGACTTGCTTTATGCTTCGGTAATTGTTTACCTGGATGACATCCTGATCTTTTCCAAAGATCCCCTGGAGCACGTGACCCACGTTCGAACGGTGCTTCAGTGCCTACGACAATTTTGCCTGTTTGCCAAGCTCAGCAAATGCTCTTTTCATCAGCAGTCTCTGCCTTTTCTGGGACATATTCTGTTACCGGGAGGTCTGCAAATGGATCCAGACAAGCTCCGCGCCATCCGGGAGTGGCCTCAACCCCAGGGCCTGAAGGCGCTGCAACGGTTCCTGGGGTTCACGAATTACTACTGGCAATTTATCCCGCACTATTCGCAATTGACAGCTCCTCTGACAGCGCTCACTAAGAAGCATGCGGAGGTCCGGAACTGGCCAGCTGATGCGCAAGCAGCCTTTGACCTACTGAAGAAAGCCTTTGAATCTGCTTCCATTCTTCAGGCTCCGGATCCTGACAAGCCCTTTGTGGTAGAAGTGGACGCTTCCGATTTGGGTGCCGGGGCAGTCCTCTCTCAAGTTAACGCCAAGGGCCGGCGTCAACCTTGCTTCTTCTCCCGAAAGTTCTCCCCAGCGGAACGCAATTACACAGTGGGAGACCGAGAACTGCTAGCCTTGAAGTTAGCTCTGCAAGAGTGGAGACATTTGCTGGAGGGGGCGGAGCACCGGTTTACGGTAATTACTGACCATAAGAATCTTTTGTATCTGCAGGAGGCCCAAAGACTGAATCCGCGGCAGGCCCGCTGGTCACTGTTCTTCGCCCGGTTCCGGTTCCAACTTGTCTTTCGGCCAGCTGCTCAGAATACCCCTGCGGACTCTCTTTCTCGAGCTTTTGAAACTTCAGGGGTCCTTGAAGAGCCTCATCCTATGTTGGACCCAGAATGTCTCAGTGCGGCCCCGGGAGGGATCACTCCGTTGCGGAAGCTTGTGCCTCCACAGGACCGAGGTAAAGTAATGCGTTGGGGACATTCTTCTGCATGGGCTGGACACTTTGGATTCCAAAAGACCCTTCGTTTGATTGCTCGACAGTACCAGTGGCCTCATATGAGGCAAGATATCCTTCAGTTTGTCACAACCTGCCCTACCTGTGCCTGGACCAAGTCTGTGGTAGGGCGGCCCTGGGGAGAGCTGCAGCCTTTGTCTGTCCCTGCAGTCCCCTGGGAGGAATTGTCTATGGATTTCATAATGGACCTTCCTCGCTCCCAGGGGCACACCGTGATCTGGGTTGTGGTAGACCGGTTCTCCCGTATGGCACATTTTGTTCCTCTGCCAGGGCTTTCATCGGCCACACTGTTGGCCCAACAGTTCATCCAACATATTTTCCGGCTCCATGGACTACCAGCCAGGATCATTAGTGACCGTGGAGCCCAGTTCACTTCACGATTCTGGAGAGCCCTGTGTTCTGCTCTGGGGGTTGCTACTCATTTCTCCTCTGCCTACCATCCACAGACCAACGGAATGGTTGAACGGATTAACCAGACGTTGAAGGGGCTCTTGCGGGCCTTTGTTAATAAACGGCAAGACAACTGGGCATCCCTTCTTCCATGGGCCGAGTTCGCCTACAACCACAGTGAACATTCGGCCTCGGGGCAATCTCCATTCTTCTTGGTATATGGACAACACCCGGGGCTCCCATCACCCATTTCCCCTGATTCCTCTACGCCCATGGTTATTCAAACCCTGGCGGACCTGCAGGAAGTCTGGAATATTACTCGAGAGCAACTACAGAGAGTGGCTGCTAAGTACAAGTCGTTTGCTGACCGACACCGGCGTCCTGCCCCGGTATTGCAACCGGGGCAAAAGGTATGGTTAAGCATGAAATACCTAAGGCTCCGGGTACCCTCTTGGAGGTTGGGGCCACGGTACATTGGGCCGTTTGCTATCCAGTCTCGGATTGGAGCCGTGACATACCGCCTGCGGTTACCTAGTACTCTACGGATCCATAATTCCTTCCATATTTCTCTGCTGAAGAGGTTTCGAGGATCCAAATGGCACCCACAGAAAAGAGAGACTGTTGTTCCGGAGGCTGACCCCGATCCCGAATACGAGGTGGAAGAAATTATTGATTCCAAGAGGCATCGGGGAAAGCTGCTCTACCTGTTATCATGGAAGCATTTCGGTCCCGAAGTCAACTCCTGGGAACCGGCTACCAATGTACATGCCCCGGAGTTGGTAAGGACCTTCCATGAGCGATATCCTCATAAACCTGGCCCCAGGAGGAGGGGGGCATCCGGGGGGGATACTGTAGCGTCCACGGCTCCCCCCCGGCGCCTCCGCCGTGGGGGGCGGGAGCCAGCGTCCACCGCAGCGAGGGGCGGCGATTTGGAAGCCGCGGCGGGGAGCCGAGGTCCGCCGTTCTACCCGGGGCCGAGGTCGGAGGCCGGCGATTGCAGCCGTCGGTCTCTCGGTTGCCGGCTGTGGGGGCAGGGTTGGCGCTGCAGGGGGAGGCGGTGTCCGGGCGCGATGGCCGGCGTCCTCGTCTCTTCCGGGCGTGGGGGTCTGGAGCTCCGCCTCTGAGGTGCTGGACTGGGCGGACAGAGTCAATCAGAAGGGCTCTGTCAAACACCAGGCTCGGGTCAGTCGGCAATACCTGCGGGGGTGGGGCGACTGATCCTGAGCAGTACTTAAGGAAGAAGACTGAGTTGAACTTTGCTTCAGGTTCTGTTCCCGAGGCCTGTTTCCTGTGACTTCTGTGTTTCTCTGTGTTCCTTGTTCTTCTGGTTTTGACCCTTGGACTGTTCCTGGTATTCTCTGCTCGCTGCCTGCCTCGACCTCTTGCCGGATCTTGACTTCGTTGTCTGCTGCCAGCCCTGACCTTTGCCCGTTTTCGGATGTTCTCTTTCTCCAGCTGCCCTCTGCTCTCCTGGTCCCTGTCCGGGTCAGCTTGGCCCCCAGCGGTTCCTGAAGTCCCGTTGACTGCCTGCAGCTGGGGGCTCAACCCTTGGTGAACGGCGGTCGCCGCGGGTGAAGACTTGGGGTTGCACGGCTGTTCCTTAAGGTCCCTTGGGGCCTTACGGGACCTAAGGGCTCACCATCCTTGCACACGACACCCCCCAGTACTAGGCATGGGCTATCAGGTCCCCCTCCTGTAGCACCACATAAAAGAGCTCCCTCAGCAATGTAAGCACTAACTGTAGTCTGCATTCAAGTGAAATCAGTGATATGTGCACATGCACATCCATTAATAGGATCAATGTACTAGAAAGGAAAACCATTCCCACATCCCAGCAATACTGCACAGAAACGGTACTCTCTGTCCTCATGTCCACCTCAATGACATCACCTGTACCAATGTAATGTCCCCCCCCCCCCCCCCATCAGTGTTGTGTGTCTCTCCAATTTGGCTTCCAAAGGAATTTGTGTTATGAAGGCAAGAAGGGCCAGCCCTTTACTCCTGATGTACAAACTTGTATCTTGCAGAAGATTTGGCAAACGTTGGGACCTAGAATCCCTTAGGCGCAGGTTCTGCCACATACAGAGGGACAGCCCTGAAATGATAAGGAGCATGCGACAGCACCTCAGGGCTCAACGTAAGTATTATAAACAGGGCATCTGTAGTCATTTGTAAATGTATTTATTTAATAATGTAAATTTCATATACAATATCAGTTTCCACGAGGCTAATAGGCAAATAGTAAGTCATAACACCTCTGTCCCAGATCAAGGCCTGAGGTTGCAGCTACCCTCCTATGAGTGTGGCTGCAACTTCCAACTAACCTCCTCTGAGATAAATGAGATGACGTGCAAAGGAATGGGTGACATTGCAACAGCTACGGCAGGGAAGGGTTCCTCACTTCTGTATCCCCCTTTGTGGTGTGGATAATGTTTCATGGTATTCCTGCCTGAGATCCTGCTCTTAGTGGATGTCATAGCATGATTTTAAAGTAATTTAAATAAATAGTGCTTCCACGCCCCCCCCCCCCCAAAAAAAAAAAAAAAAAAAAACTGGTCATCCAACCATAGTCACAACTGAAAATGCTAACATGCTGCTGAGGAATGAGTGTGCCCTGTCAACACATCCTGTGTACTCCTTGTCAGACCAGCTTCCAGGGTTCCCTGTCATGTCATCTCATGCATCTCCCACTCCAGGCCTATACCCCAAGGCACTGACCACACCTTTCCCCACCCCCTGCCTGATGCCAGCCAACTCCTGAACTATGCAGGCCATGTTGGATGTGATGATCTCAAGGACAAACCTTTTACACACACAGGGCGGCAGCAGCAGCTCCAGGAGGAGGAGGAGGCAGCAGTTGCCCCAGCAGACGGGGAGGAGGAGGCTGCAGAAGGAGGAGGAGGCACATGAGGAGGAGGCCAGTGTGTGGTGGTGGAGCCAGGGGAATGGGAGGTGCCATACGTCCCAGACCCCTGGCAGGATATGCCTCCTCTTGAGGGAGATGAAGAGGAGGGGGAGATGCAGCCACCAGCACCATCACCATCAACACCACCACCACTGAACAATGCTGCTTTACTGCACCTCCTGCAGCAACTGGTTTTGTGTATGAACCAGTTGCTGCAGGAGGTGGCTGCACTGTGGCAATCAAATGAACAGCACTTTGCGGCACAGAGGCAGCTCCTGCTGCTGGTAGTCAATCTGCTACAGAGGGCCATGGAGGGAGGAGGAGAAATCCTCCATTGAGAGACTTAAAACAAATTTTTTTTCTGTATATAGTTATGGTTCATAGTTTAATACAGATGTTTGATATTTTTCACATACCAGGGTGTGTCTCTACTTTGTGCACTACATATGTGACATTATCAAATGCTGGGGTTGATGTGAGAGGAGGCAGCAATCTGGGTTGCATGACTGGTCAACTGAGACACAGAAACTTTGGTACATACGAGTCATAAGTGTGGCCATGTAGAAGGCCACCTGTTCCTTCCAGGCTGCTTGGCTGTATGGTAAGGAGGGGAGGCTGTATGTGCATTTCTGTTGAGGAACAAAAATGCCCATCCAGCCTTTCCCTCCTTACCATACAGCCCCACAGCACAGAGCTGTCTAAATAATAGGTATGTTGTCTAGCACTAGCAATCTGCGAAGTATAAACTTGCAGAAAAGCATAGGTAGTGCCTAGACTATTGTTTGCTTTCTGTTCAGCAGACAACCTTACCCACAACCAAACAACATTGGTGAGGGCCAGGAAGGAGCTACAAACAGCTGGGTCATCTTTTCACATTGAATGTATCAGCAATGGTATATATTGTAGAGGAGAAAAGGGGAAACAACAGTGAAAGCATTAAGTACATAAGTACATAAGTAATGCCACACTAGGAAAAGACCAAGGGTCCATCGAGCCCAGCATCCTGTCCATGACAGCGGCCAATCCAGGCCAAGGGAACCTGGCAAGTTTCCCAAACATACAAACATTCTATACATGTTATTCCTGGAATTGTGGATTTTTTCCAAGTCCATTTAGTAGTGGTTTATGGACTTGTCCTTTAGGAAACCGTCTAACCCTTTTTAAACTCTGTCAAGCTAACCACCTTCACCATGTTCTCCGGCAATAAATTCCAGAGTTTAATTATGCGTTGGGTGAAGAAAATTTTTCTCCGATTTTGTTTTAAATGTACTACATTGTAGTTTCATCACATGCCCCCTAGTCCTAGTATTTTTGGAAAGCGTGAACAGACGATTCACATCCACCTGTTCTACTCCACTCATTATTTTATATACCTTTAGCATGTCTCCCCTCAGCCGTCTCTTCTCCAAGCTGAAAAGCCCTAGCCTCCTTAGTCTTTCTTCATAGGGAAGTCGTCCCATCCCCACTATCATTTTCGTCACCCTTTGCTGCACCTTTTCCAATTCTGCTATATCTTTCTTGAGATGCGGCGACCAGAATTGAACACAATACTCAAGTTGCGGTCGCACCATGGAGTGATATAATGGCATTATGACATCCTCACACCTGTTTTCCATACCTTTCCTAATAATACCCAACATTCTATTCACTTTCCTAGTCGCAGCAGCACACTGAGCAGAAGGTTTCAGTATATTATCGACGACGACACCCAGATCCCTTTCTTGGTCCGTAACTCCTAACGTGGAACCTTGCATGACATAGCTATAATTTGGGTTCTTTTTTCCCACATGCATCACCTTGCACTTGCTCACATTAAACGTCATCAGCCATTTAGCCGCCCAGTCTCGTAAGGTCCTTCTGTAATTTTTCACAATCCTGTCGCGAGTTAACGACTTTGAATAACTTTGTGTCATCAGCAAATTTAATTACCTCGCTAGTTACTCCCATCTCTAAATCATTCATAAATATATTAAAAAGCAGTGGTCCTAGCACAGACCCCTGAGGAACCCCACTAACTACCCTTCTCCAATGTGAATACTTCCCATTTAACCCCACTCTCTGTTTCCTATCCTTCAACCAGTTTTTAATCCACAAAAGGACATTTCCTCCTATCCCATGACCCTCCAATTTCCTCTGTAGCCTTTCATGAGGTACCTTGTCAAACGCCTTTTGAAAATCCAGATACACAGTATCAACCGGCTCCCTTTTGTCCACATGTTTGTTTACTCCTTCAAAGAATTGAAGTAAATTGGTCAGGCAAGATTTCCCCACACAAAAGCCGTGTTGACTTGGTCTCAGTAATCCATGTCCTTGGATGTGCTCTGTAATTTTGTTTTTGATAATAGCCTCTACCATTTTCCCCGGCACCGATGTCAGATTCACCGGTCTATAATTTCCCGGATTTCCCCTGGAACCTTTTTTAAAAATCGGCGTTACATTGGCCACCCTCCAATCTTCCAGTACCACGCTCGATTTTAAGGATAAATTGCATATCACTAGCAGTAGCTCCGTAAGCTCATTTTTCAGTTCTATCAGTACTCTAGGATAAATACCATCCAGTCCAGGAGATTTGCTACTCTTCAGTTTGCTGAACTGCTCCATTACGTCCTCCAGGTTTACCGTGAAGTCAGTAAGTTTCTCTGACTCGTCCACTTGAAATACCATTTCCGACACCGGTATCCCACCCAAATCTTCCTCAGTGAAGACTGAAGCAAAGAATTCATTCAATCTCTCTGCTACGTCATTGTCTTCCTTGATCGCCCCTTTTACCCCTCGATCATCCAGCGGCCCAACCGATTCTTTTGCTGGCTTCCTGCTTGGGGGCAGTGGGGGCGGTCCGCCCTGGGTGCACGCCGCTGGGAGATGTCGTGGTGCGCACCTGCTGCGAGAGTTCGCTAACTTCTCTCATTCGCTGCAGCTCCCTCTGCCCCGGAACAGGTTACTTCCTGTTCCGGGGCAGAGGGCGCTGCAGTGAACGAGCAAAGTTAGTAAACTCGCAGCAGGCGCGCGCTGCGGGCACCCCCCCCCCCCCCAGCGGCATGCACCCGGGGGGGGGGCTCTGCACCCGGGGGGGGTGCCGCCCCGGGTGTCTGCCCCCCTAGGAACGCCACTGGTAGATGGATTCCCTTTACCCTTTGCCTAGCTGTGTAGCTGGTGCTGTTTCTTTGTGTGGATGGATTCCCTTTACCCTTTGCCTAGCTGTGTAGCTGGAGCTCTTTCTTTATGTGGATGGATTCCCTTTGCCTAGTTGTGTAGCTTGTGCTGTTTTCTTGGTGTGGATGGATTTCCTTTTACCCTTTGCCTAGCTGTGTAGCTGGAGCTGTTTCTTTGTGTGGATGGATTTTCTTTACCTTTTGTCTAGCTGTGTAGCTAGAGCAGTTTTTTTTTTAATATGTTTTATTGATGACAAATTGTACAATAGACAATGGTGCTAATACAACAATTCAATATCTACCATAAACTTATATTATTAACAGAGTATCAAAGCTCCAAAGATGCAGTTTGCCACCTTACTTTTTAACTTTTCCCCCCAACTCTCCCCCTTCCTTTTTGGTTCCCTCCCCCCCCCCCCAGCATCACCCCCCTTCTCCCCCCCCCCCCCCCAGCATCACCCCCCTTCTCCCCCCCCCCCCCCCACCCTCCGTTCAATTAATGAGAACATCTCTAGTGCCTAGTTAACCATTGAGTACCCTACTGCGAGCAAGTGGAGTCAAGGTGTCACAAAAAGAGGACCAACATTGCAGAAATCTATCTCCCTTATGTGAGGCAAGGTCTGGAACCAACCTGCGCTCCATAGTGCTTAGTGTAATCATATATGACCTCCAAAAATGGATAGAGGGGCTGTCTGATTGCAACCATGTCTTGGGTATCGTTTTTCCGCATCATCACTGCACGCCTTAGGAAGTCTTTCAGGCCTGCTCTGGGTGGCCCAGGCATGTTAAATACATCAAACAACAGTGCAGGGGCACTCCTCCAAGGGACATTCCACATCCGAGAGACATGGGAACATACTAAGGACCAAAAAATTAACACCGAGGGGCAGTGCCAAAATATATGCCCCAAATGGGCTCCCACCCCAGAGCGGACAATTGTCACTGGGCCATATGGTAGCTCTAAATGCTCTGTGTGGGGATATATAAAGGCGCATAACAAATTTGTATTGCAATTCCCACGCGTCTGCACTCCCAAAAATTGTATAGCTTTGCAGTAGACATGTTTGCAAATGTGTATCTCGGACATGGCACCCCAATTCTAAGGACCATCTCTGTGCCAGAGACCCATATGCCACTG
This sequence comes from Microcaecilia unicolor, assembly GCF_901765095.1. Taxonomy (NCBI): domain Eukaryota; kingdom Metazoa; phylum Chordata; class Amphibia; order Gymnophiona; family Siphonopidae; genus Microcaecilia; species Microcaecilia unicolor. The sequence continues at coordinate 156,055,167 of NC_044041.1, forward strand.
CTGGCACATCTTCTCTCAGTTTAGTGTGGTAATAGTTGAGGGGCACTGCCAACTGGGCCTCCAGGTCATAAATTACAAGTTTTTCCCATACACCTGATGTGAGAGAATTCCTTGGCAGAGACACTATGTAGTGTCTTAACTGAAAATAGGTTAGGAAATCCTGTGCGGGGAGGCTCTTGCTGACCTGTAGATCTGCAGAGGGCTTCAGAGTGCCCTCCTCAGTTAATACTTGAAATAGAAAAATAGTCCCTTTGCTCCTCAGTCGCTCAAAAGTGGCTGAGGAGCTCCCCACTGGAAAGTCCGGTTTCCAGAAAGTGGCAGAAGTGGGGAGGAGTACTGATTGACCATATAATATTTGCAGTCCCTCCTCCATGTCCTCCTCAAAGAGGAGAAGAGGAATGTCAGGTGTGCTGGTGTTTGTGCTTGGCCTGGTCTCGCATGTAGCCAATAACTAAAGTGTGTGGCTCCCAGCATCAAACATTCCACGTCAGGGAAAGAGAAGTGTGATGTGCCTCTGAACCAGTCTGTTAGATGCCTCATACAACCAGCCACAGAGATTAATTTAATATTAAAAGCCCCCAAACCGCCCCTATTTCTGAGAAGATATGTGTGTGTGCCATCGATACCCGCGCTCAGCGGCCATTCTAAAGGAACTGTCGTAGCAGGCGATATAGGCCCATATCGTCTTTATGTGTAAGGAAGAGTGACAATACCTGAACTACATATATCCATTTAGGCACTATTATCATATTGTATACAGTAATGCAACTCTACCCCAGAGAGATAGAGGGAGGTGCTGCCACATCAATAGTGATGTCTTTGTGGAAGTCCACAGTGGCTTAATACTGATTCTATATATCTGATTTAGCTTAACTGGAATGTAGACCCTTAGATATTTAATGTGGTCGGTCTCCCACTTAATAGGAAACTCTCCCTCCCGCTGGTCGCAAATAGAGAGCTGAGTGGGCAGTGCTACTGACTTGTGCAGGTTAAGTCTAAAACCCGAGTAGTAGCCAAATTCCCTCACCGCCTCAAGCAGACCAGGTAGTGAATGTTGCGGATTTGTGGGTGTGAGGAGAATATCATCCGCGTAGGCCAGTGCTTTGACCGAGAGCCCCGGCATGGTCACGCCCGAGATCCCAGGGTCTTTCATTAAAGTGCGCAAAAACGGCTCAAGGTAAAGCAGGAACAATAATGGGGATAGGGGACAGCCCTGTCTAGTGCCTCTACCGATTGAGAAAGTCTCCGAATGCAGCCCATTCGCTATTATACGGGCTGTTGGTTCTGCATATAAGGAGGCAATCGCCTGGAGAAACCATCCCCCTAAGCCAACATATCTCAACACCTACTACTACTACTACTACTACTACTTGACATTTCTAAAGCACTACTAGGGTTACGCAGCGCTGTACAATTTAACATAGAAGGACAGTCCCTGCTCAAAGGAGCTTACAATCTAAAGGACAATCTAAAGGACACCTCAAAAAGATATTCCCATTGTACCTGATCAAAGGCTTTTTCTGCATCCAGGCTCACTAACAGCAGGGGTGTGCGGAGTGCTTGGCTATGTGCCATCGCGAGGAGGGCTCTACATATGTTCAGTCCCGGGTGTCTACCTTTGACAAAGCCCACCTGATGATCCCCCACAATGTTTGGTAGGTGTTTGGCCAGTCTATCTGCTAAGATTTTTGCTAATATTTTTACATCTACATTAAGTAGCAAGATTGGTCGAAAAGCCTCTGGGGAGTCATGAGATTTACCCAGTTTAGGTACCAGGGTGATGAGAGTCTCATTTGCCCAGGATGGAAAGGTCTCCCTCTCTACTACCTTGTCATAGAACATGGTTAATGGAACACGCACCTGCTGATTCAGTTATCTTATAATATTCAGAAGAGAATCCCATCAGCGCCTGGACTAGTGCCCATTGGGAGGAATCAAATTACTTGTTTGACTTCCTGGACACGTAGGGGGCACTGAGTTTGGCACATGCTTCTAATGGGATCTGAGGGATCCCGGAATCTTCCAAATAATCTATCACTCCTGGTCCCATCTGTGAGTGGCCTGCCCTGAACATTTGGGAGAAATGATCATAGAAGTTTTGCAAAATGTCAGTTGGATTAGTTTTCCTCTTTCCATCTGAGCCTTTTAAAGTTGAGATAAAAGTTTGTGGCAGCCACGTTCTCATCACCCTAGCCAGGAACTTTCCCGCACGATTGCCAAACTTAAAATATTGGAAGCGTCAGTAAGAGAGATATTTTTTGTACGCTCATGAATTAATGAATTCATAGCTACCAGCGTTGCTATCATTTGATCATAGGTGACCCTAGATAGGTGGTTTTGATGTGCTTGTTTGGCTTGTTTATAATGGCGTTCTAGTAAGATAATGCCTTGGGCTATTCTTTTTGCTCGGGCACTCATGTAACTAATTATTTCACAGTGCATCACTGCTTTAGATGTTTCCCAGAACAGGGACGGAGTATCTTGGTGACCTTGATTTGTTTCTAAATAATTTGCCCACTTCCGAGCTACAAAGCTTTTAAAATCTGAATTGTCAGTCATATAAGCGGGGAATCTCCAACAACTGAGATCTTGAGCGCTAACCCCCAGTGTCAAATCCACCCAGATTGGGGTGTGGTCTGAGACTGCCATAGGACCCATCTATGCTGAACTTACTCGTGAGAACAGGGAGGTGGTGATAAGGATATAGTCTATGCGGGACCATGTCTGATGGACATGAAAGGTGGGTGTAGTCTCGTTGTGTAGGGTGCAAGAGACGCCAGGGGTCTACTAAATCTAGCATTTTACACAGATATGGGAGGTCCTTCCCCCTTCCTAGTGTTCCGCAGGCTATAGGCGTTGACCTATCTAGCGTGGGGTCTAAGACCTGATTGAAGTCTCCTAACAGAATCCATGGCGCTGAATCATATTTCAGGCCCAGCTGAACTAGGGAATGAAAGAAATTAGCATTGTAGTTATTGGGGCCATAGATTACACAAATGTAACATTTCTGACCCATGTAATTCAAATGAATTAAGACATATCTACCCTCTGAGTTCTTCTCTACTAGACGTGATGTGTATGGGAGGCCACGCTTAAGAAGAATGGCTACGCCCCCTCTGCGCCCTGCCGAGGATGAAAAGTAACATTCTCCCACCCACTGTTGTTTTAATTTTTGGTGTTTTACGTCTGATAGTTTTGTCTCTTGTAAACAAGTAATTGATGCTTTATGATGTTTAAGTGTAGTAAGAATTTTAGTTCGCTTAACAGGGGAAGTGATTCCCGATATGTTCCAGAATACTAATCTGAGTGATGAGTGATTAGTCATTTACTCTAGCTGAGCCTGAGAGGTTGACCTGGGTCTCCCAGCCACAACCCCTGGGGCTAAGTTTAACATAGCGAAGGCAAAAAAGGAGGTAAAAAATCCTCACGACACCGTGAAGATGAAACAAAAAAGTGAGGAGAATGGATGAGGATACCAACTGTTTTATATTTATTCACTTAAAAAATTCACTTAAAAAATTACATGTGCATAAACAGCGACCCGACACGGCCGTGTTTCGGCACAATGGCCTGCTTCAGGGGTCTTTATAACCTTGAATGATGTAGTTTAGAATGTTTGTTCCAAGGGAAATAACAGGAAACAAATCTCTCTGGTCTCCTCTCTTCAAAAATAATATATATGAGATATATATATTTTTTTAAAAACGAGCATCTAAATACTCCTCTCCTAAGAGTTATCGGCAAATTGTGAAAAAGCTTTTTCACAATTTGCCGATAACTCTTAGGAGAGGAGTATTTAGATGCTCGTTTTTAAAAAAATATATATATCTCATATATATTATTTTTGAAGAGAGGAGACCAGAGAGATTTGTTTCCTGTTATTTCCCTTGGAACAAACATTCTAAACTACATCATTCAAGGTTATAAAGACCCCTGAAGCAGGCCATTGTGCCGAAACACGGCCGTGTCGGGTCGCTGTTTATGCACATGTAATTTTTTAAGTGAATTTTTTAAGTGAATAAATATAAAACAGTTGGTATCCTCATCCATTCTCCTCACTTTTTTGTTTCAGCTAAGTTTAACATATACATACCAACAGGGACCATCAGCAAATTTAATAATTGTGGATCTCCCACCTCCTTCAAACAGATTCCAGTGTTTTTACATACTCCACTAGTCACTTCCATATAAGCTCTCAATGGTGGTTTGCTAGGCTCAACAAGACTGTCCCCCAAGCCCTTCCCAATCCCATTTCCCCCCCCCCCTCTTCTCTTCCATTCCACCCCTGCCCACTCCCCCCTCCCACTCTCTGCTCCCCCCAACCTCCCCCAAATCCTGTCTCTAACAAGCATACTTTCATCTGCCAGGCAAACCCAGCCAACAAAGTAGGGTTCTATAATGCAAAAGGAGCCCCGTCTCCAACCGCCAACACTACTTAACAAATCGTTACCTTCCTTATAGAGTTACAGTGTCTGGTTTAAAGTATGCAGGCCTCTGATAACCATCCACTCTGATAGACCTCTCTGTCCAGTCTGTCCTATGCTTCCCCCAGGAGCATTGTATGTCCAAATGTCCACAGGTATATTCTTATACCACGGAATTTCCAGGCTGATATTGTAGCTAAACTGCTAAGTCTTAAAATGCAACGGATAGTTCTAGCCGTTGTTTGTGAGCACTCTCAGGGTAGCCAGGTACTGCAGGATGAATCTCTGTTTCTTCTCCACTAATCGGGTGCACACTGTGGTGAAAGCCCGGCGATGGGCAGTTAATACTGCTGAGTGGTCTTGAAATATTTTGATCAGGCCTTCCTCAAATTTTATATCTTCCTTACTGCCTTTGTACAAATGTAGCACTACCGCCTTTTGAGAATAGTTATGAAACTTTGCAATAATCACCCTCAGCCTTGTCTCACACGGCAGTTTTTGGCCCACCCGTGTGCTCTATCCAAGTGGATCAATCCTCCTTCGCCTGCTTCCGGGAATCTCGCCAAAAGCCAAGTCTCCAGCATTTGCTTAATCTGTCCCTCTGCAATAGACTCTGGAAATCCCACTAAGCACAAATTCTCACGGTGGGAACGATTTTCTAGATCATCCAATTTTTGTTGGTATTCAGTAATCAGTAGTTCCAGTCTTTCAATATGACCTGTCTGCTCCTGCTGGGTATCTTCCACTTCAGATACTCTAGCCTCCAGTTCGCCCATGCGGCGGGTAAGTTCCGAGGTTAATGATGTTAACCCTGCTAATTGATCTGAAAGTTGCGTGAATCGGGGGTCCAAAGCTCTTACTACTTAGTCTGTAAGCTCCACAATCATGGAATCGACTGAGAGGTGAAGCGGGGAAGCTGCTGGGGATGTAGGCACCATTTTGTTTTCCGCCATTCTCAACCGCTCGTCCTTGCATTTTGAGGTTTTTGCTGCTGCAGCCATCCCCAACTGTGTAAGTAATTTGTCCATAGGGTCTAGGAAGTTTTATGGAGGAGAGGTTGCTTATTTATGACCAAGGAAGTTGATGAAAATTCAAGGTTGGAGACGGGTTCCTGAGCAGCTAGTGGGAAACACGTCCAACGCTGCTCACTGCATCACGTGACCCTCTGGAGCTGTTTCTTTGTATGGGTGGACTCCCTTTATCCTTTGCCTAACTGTGTAGCTGCAGCTGTTTCTTTGTGTGGATCCCCTCTACCCTTTGCTAGCTGTATCTGATGTTTGAATCTGAGTGCCTGTGTGGCACAGCCTTGAGTGTTTCTTTGAGTGATTCCCTTTACCCTTTGATAGCTGTGTAGCTTGTTGTATCTGTTGTTTGGTTCTTGTGAGGAGTGTTCCTCATCTAGCTGTGTAGCTTGCTGTATCTGTTGATTGATTCTTGTGAGGACTGCTTCTCGTTTAAGCTGTGTAGCTCGAGCAGTCTCTCTGTGTAGTCTGCCCAACTCTTTACCTGCTATATTTATTTATTTATTGCATTTGTATCCCACATTTTCCCACCTTTTTGCGGGTTCAGTGTGGCTTACAATATGAGTTGAATGTTGGAAATACAATTGTTACAGATAGTTATGGATTATATTATGCAGGGTTATGCGAAACAATTGAGGTGTCGTTAAGGGATGTAATAATGGAACATAGGCATTGCAACTTTGGAAGGAAACAATGGGAGCTTAGGGGCGATAGAAAGGCATGAAGTCATATGGTATATAACTTTCTGTGAGAAAAGGTATGAGTGATGTGATAATACGGGAATTGGAGTTCCGAGGTGAATGTACGATGCATTAGTGAACAGTAAGTGTGGACTTTATGTGTTTTGTTTCTTTCCGTAGACTTGTTCGAAAAGATGAGTCTTCAATAATCTGCGGAAGGAAGCTTGCTCGTTGGTTGTTCTTAGGTTGCGCGGCAGTGTATTCCAAAACTGCGTGCTCATGTGAGAAAAGGTTGACGCGTGTAATGTTTTGTATTTCACGCCTTTGCTATTGGGGAAGTGTTTGGTTCTTATGAGCACTGCTCCTCATCTAAGCTCTCTCTGTGTAGTCTGCCTTAACCCTTTACCTGCTGTATCTATTGCTTGGATCTTCTGAGGACTGCTCCTTGCCTAGCTGTGTAGCTTGATCTGTCTATGTGGTTTCCCTTTTTCCCTTCAGTTTGTTTGTGCCTCTGTGCAGGGTTTTTTAACATCTTGTTTGTGGCTATGTTTTGCGCAGTGTGTGTGCGCTGCTTGGTTAGTATTTGCTTACGGTATTTCGTTCTGTTTCTTTCCCCTTTCTTTCTGTTTGTTTGGGTTCCAGTTCGGCCTTGTGGCCCATATGCTTGGACACTGTTACGTGTGGGTTCCAGTTTGGCCTTGCGGCCCGTATGAGTGTTCTTCCTTTTGTTCCTGGTCTCTGCTATTGTCAAGCTCCATTCCTGGTTCCTGCTACAGCCAGGCTCTGTTTCTACCTTGCCTTGAGTGTGCATTGCTTATTTGCCATGTCTTGTGCCTTGTCTTGGGTTGTTCTTTTAGTGTCTGGATCCAGTTCTTGGTCTGCCTTGTCTTGTCTGGCTTCAGTGTCTGGCCTTCCTCTGCTTTGTGCCTGTGCCATCCCAGAGGACTTGTCTGCTGTAGCCTTGGCAGCAGTCCAAGGGCTCACCATCCCTGAATACCTAACAATTACATTGTGTAGGGGTAAGATCCTTGCATAGGTAACCACTAACAGAGCTGGTAACAACCTTAGTATCATATGCCTCAGGTCATCAGTAACATAGCGTGAACTGTACCCTGATTCCTACCAAGGTTTTGTATCAATGGAAAGGGATTGCTTAAGAACTGCTTACCCAGTGCAATTACCTGACAAACATTCTTGCACAGTCACATACCCCAGGTCAGGCTAACCCAGCCACTTTAGTGCCTGGACATGACATGCAGGCCACAGGAACCCACGTCACTGGATTATTTGGAGCCAAGTTCCAGGAGTTACAACTTTGCTGACTCTAATTGGACATTCCAGTAAATTCCCAGGTTAGAGAGCCCAGAACAAGGGGTGATGCTTATGTTAATCCCAGGACCATGTGCCACAGCCAGAAATGGTATATAAGAAGCACCCCTGCGGTCCAAAAATTGAGTCTCTGGCACTCTCCTGTCAGCCTGGTCAGTTACAGAAGCATTGGGCAGCAGTGTAGATGGGCTTCCTAACTGAGAATGCTCCTCTACAAGAAGATTAGAGAGTGCAAATGGCATCCAGGATCCTGACTAAGGAAACTGAGTGTGGCTTGATTAGGACAAGGAGCTCAGCTTCTTCCAACTTAGAGGTTCAGGAATTTGAGAAGCACTGTGGGAAGCAATTCAAGGCACGAACTCTTCCCTATCCCTAGGAAACATTTTCAAGATTTAAATGTTTTTCTGATGCTGTGCTTCCTCAGGTGCAATCCATGGATCAATACTCCTCTCAACTTGAATTACTAAAGGCTAAGGTTCAAACACTGGAAATGTTCAAGTCAGCCTGCATTAAAGATAAGAACTACCATATATACAGGAATATAACCCATCTGAATATAAACAGAGGTAATCTTTCCTCTCCCCCCCCCCCCCAAAAAAAAAAAAAAACCTGGGAAAAAAGGTTGACACAAATATAAACCAAGATTAGAAATTTGAGTAATCATGGTAAGCCAATCTACAAAGACTAGACTACCTTGCCATGACATTTATTAACTTTACAATGTAGCTTTTATTCATCAATAAATAATTTAAAGTCCTTCAAAACAAAATTTTTCATTTAGGAGGCAGTAGGGGCTCCCGCGCTACTCCAGTGGTAACCAGGCAGTGATTACCAACAGGTAAGCTGGTGGTACATCTTGCCTTCGTTGCTGTCATCATACCTCTCCTACTCTTCTCCGTACTCTTGCTCCTTCTCCTGCTCTCCGCTGGAGACATTACTCCCAATCCTGGTCCTTCACATCAGCTCTCATCCTATTTGTGCAGGTCACACCATGATATCTCCAATCTAATTTAAGTACATAAGTAATGCCACACTGGGAATTTCTGTTCCTCTCATCCCCCCTCCTTCCCTGCCTTTCTCTTGCGCTCTGTGGAATGCCCGCTCTGTCTGTAACAAACTTTCCTACATCCATGACCTCTTTATCTCTCGTACTCTCCATCTGCTTGCCCTAACTGAAACTTGGCTTTACCCTGAAGACTCTGCTTCAGTCGCGGCCCTATGCCATGGAGGTTATCTTTTCTCCCATGCTCCTCGCCCGGTTGGCCACAGAGGTGGTGCCGGGCTACTACTTTCACCCTCTTGTAGATTTCAACCTCTTCTTCCACCTCAGTCTCACTGTTTTTCTTCCTTTGAAGTACACTCCATCTGTCTATTTGCTCCTCTGCCTCGCTAAGTAGCAGTCATTTATCGACCACCTGATAAGTGTCACGTCTGTGGCCGTGACCACCCTCAGCCTTACCTTCTTTCTGGGAGTCAGCAGCTCTGCTGGCTTCTGTCTGTGTTTGTGTTTGTCTTGTCTCTAGTCTCTGGGCTGATTGCTTCACTAGACCTCACCTGTGTGGGCTATGCCTCTCTAGGGAGCCAGCATCTAAGATGGCTGCCACCGGCTCTGTTCCAGCTTCCAAGATGGCTCCTGCTTGTCTTTCCTGTGGGCTCACTTCCTTTGTGTGTCAAGCCTCTCTTTGGGGTCAGTGTACTTCCTGCTTCTGGCCTGCTGCTGGTGACTCATCAGTGAGAGCCTTCATAAGGAAGCGCTGTGCTTGCAGTCAGGGCCTTTGCATAAGTGTTATGCTCTTAGGCCAGGTCAGGTTAGTAAGTGTCTGCTGCACTACTGCTTAGCCTCTCTCTGGGTTCCAGCCCAGTTTCTTTCTGTGTCTGTGTCTCTGTTGTCCTTCCGTGGGGGGTCTTCCCTGCCACTGTCTGTCTGTGGACTGCGGGTCCTTCCTGGCTTACCCTGTGTTTGGGGTGAAGCCTCTGTTCCTGGCTTACCCTGTGTTTGGGGTGAAGCCTGTGCTCCAGGCTTACCCTGTGTTGGGGTGAAGCCTCTGTTCCTGGCTTACCCTGGGTTGGGGTGAAGCCTTTGTCCGGGTTTGTTCTCTGTCTGTATGCAAAACCTCAGCCTTTGTGAGTTCCCCAGTCAGTGTGTGGAACGGCTGTGGCTTCAGACCCTTGGCCTGTTCTTCTTGGTTACTCTGTTTGCTGTGCTGCCTGCCCAAGACCCTTGGCCTGTTATTCCTGGTTTGCTCTCTTTACCCTGAACCCTGCCTTGCCTAGCCTGTGTGCCTACCCTGCTTGTATATCCTGTGAGTATATCCTGAATCCTGTATCTGTCTGGCTAGTGTGTTTTCCTGGGTGATTATTCCTGTATCCTGTCTCCTCCTAGCTAGAGGGTTTACCCTGTGGGTATTCCCGGATCCCCGTTCTGCCTAGTGTGTTGCTGCCCTAGTCCTTGCTCCTGCTAGCTTCTGTACGCCTTGTGTTCCTTGGTCTGTCTTCTGGGTCTTGCTAGTGGCTGTGCAGCAGCACACTGTCTGAGTCTAGTTCCGTGCCCTGTCGCCCTCGTGTATCCCAGACCCAGGGTGGGTCCTCTGGATCTTCAGTTCCTGCCTTATCCTGCAAGTCCTGCCGGCCACCTGCACTTCGGAGCTCAACTCCGGAGGAACGGTGGCTAAGTGCAGGTGAAGCTGTTCCTGTTTCGTCTGTTCTAGTTGCCTGCCTTGTACTACTCCAGTCCAGAGTTCCAGTACTGCTCTTCTGAGTTTCCAGTCCCGAGGTGGTCTTGCCTGCCGCTGCCATTCCTCGGCAGTGGCCCAAGGGCTCACGAACTCCAGTCCTGCCTCGAGGACCTGACAGAATGCCAAGGCCCTCGAGAATGCAACAATAAGTCCCTTTCTTCCCTTCTCACTGAATTTGATGCCTGGCTTTCCTTCTTTCTTGAACCTTCATCTCCTTCCCTCATTCTTGGGGATTTTAACATTCATGCTAATGATCCCTCTGACTCTTATGCTTCTCAGTTTCTTGCTTTAACATCCTCTTTCAATCTTCAACTGTGCTCCACTGCCCCCACTCACCAGAATGGCCACTGTCTTGATCTTATCCTTTTCTCAAACTGCTCACTCTCCAGTTTCTGTGCCTCAACTCTTCCCCTCTCTGACCATCATCTGATAACTTTCACACTTAAACACCTTCTTCCCCAGTCCCGTCCAATCTTAACCAATACATTTAGGAATCTTCAGGCTATTGACCCTTCTACTCTGTCCTCCAGTGTTTCAAATCTCTTCTCTACCACTATGTTATCCGAGTCTGTCAATGAGGCTGTCTCTTTCTATAATATTATTCTCTCCTCTGCTCTGGATACTCTCGCACCTCCCATTCCCCGTTCTGTAAAATGTATCAAACCCCAGCCTTGGTTGACCTCTAGAATCCGCTACCTACGTTCCTGTGCCCGCTCTGCCGAATGCCTTTGGCTGAAATCCCGTGCCCATGCTGACTTCATACATTTCAAATTCTTGCTGACCTCCTTCCAGTCTGCTCTTTTACTTGCCAAACAGGGCTATTACATCCAGCTGACAAATTCTCTTGGCTCAAACCCTCGACGTCTCTTTGCCAAACTGAACTCTCTCCTGAAAGTGCCTTCACCTCCAACCCCCCCTTCACTTTACCCCCAGACTCTGACTGAGTTCTTTCATGATAAGGTTCACAAGATTAAACTTGAATTCTCAACCAGGTCACCTCCACCTCTCCTTCCCTTAGCCCATTCTCTCAACCTTCCAACCCCTGCCTCCTTTTCTTCCTTTTCGAAAATCACTGAAGAGGAAACTACACATCTTATTTCCTCCTCGAAACTAACTACCTGTTCCTCTGATCCTATTCCCACCCACCTACTTAACACTATCTCTCCTAGTGTCATCCCTTTTATCTGTCATATCCTCAATCTTTCACTGTCCACTGTGACTGTTCCTGATGCCTTCAAACATGCCATAGTCACACCACTCCTTAAAAAACCTTCATTGGGCCTACCTGTCCTTCCAACTATCGCCCCATCTCCCTCCTCCCTTTCCTATCCAAGATACTTGAACGTGCAGTTCACCGCCGTTGCCTTGACTTTCTTTCTTCTCAAGCTATTCTTGATCCAGTTCAATCTGGCTTTCGCCCCCTTCATTCAACTGAAACAGCGCTTGCTAAAGTCTCCAATGATCTGTTCCTGGCCAGATCCAAAGGTCTCTATTCTATCCTCATCCTTCTCAATTTATCTGCTGCTTTCGACACTGTTGATCACAGCCTACTCCTTGATACGCTGTCATCACTTGGATTTCAGGGCTCTGTTCTTTCCTGGTTTTCTTCTTATCTCTCCCAGTGTACCTTTAGTGTATACTCTAGTGGATCCTCCTCTACTTCTATCCCACTGTCAGTTGGTGTACCTCAGGGATTTGTCCTGGGACCTCTTCTTTTCAACATCTATACTTCTTCCCTTGGTACTCTGATCTCATCCCATGGTTTTCAGTATCATCTTTACGCTGATGACTCCCAGATCTACCTCTCCACACCAGAAATCTCAGCCGAAATCCAGGCCAAAGTATCAGCCTGCCTGTCTGACATTGTTGCTTGGATGTCTCAGCGCCATCTGAAACTAAACATGACCAAGACTGCTTCTTATCTTTCCCCCTAAACCAACCTCTCCTCCTCCCCTATTCTCTATTTCTGTGGATAACACTCTCATCCTTTCTGTCTCATCAGCTCCTAACCTTTTGGTCATCTTCGACTCCTCCCTCTCCTTCTCTGCACATATTCAGCAGACTGCTAAAACCTGTCGTCTCTATAATATCAGCAAAATTCGCCCTTTCCTTTCTGAGCACACAACCAGAACCCTCATCCACACTCTTATCACCTCTCGCTTAGACTATTGCAACTTGCTTCTCACAGGTCTCCCACTTAGCCATCTCTCTCCTCTTCAATCTGTTCAAAATTCTGCTGCACGACTAATATTCTGCCAGTGTCGTTATGCTCATATTAGCCCTCTCCTCAAGTTACTTCACTGGCTTCCTATCCATTTCTGCATACAGTTCAAACTCCTCTTATTGACCTATAAGTGCATTCACTCTGCAGCTCCTCAGTACCTCTCCACTCTCATCTCTCTCTACATTCCTCCCCGGGAACTCCGTTCACTGGGTAAATCCCTCTTATCTGCACCCTTCTCCTCCACTGCTAACTCCAGACTCCGTTCCTTTTATCTTGCTGCACCATATGCCTGGAATAGACTCCCTGAGCTGGTACGTCAAGCTCTATCTCTGTCCGTCTTCAAATCTAAGCTAAAAGCCCACCTTTTTTGTTGCTGCTTTTAACTCCTAACCCTTATTCACTTGTTCAGAACCCTTATTTTATCATCCTCTTGTTTGTCCTGTTTGTCCTAATTAGATTGTAAGCTCTGTCGAGCAGGAACTGACTCTTCATGTTCAAGTATACAGTGCTGTGCACGTCTAGTAGCGCTTTAGAAATGATAAGTAGTAGTAGTAGCAAGTAATAGGTAAGCCCCCAATGGAAAAAATAATTTATGGCGTTCCAAAAATGGCACGCAGTGGAGGCGGTAGTGCTGGATTGGCGTGCAACAAAGCAGCAATACGTCTACCGCTATTTGTAAAAGGACCCCTAAGACTTATTAGGATGTGTTGCTGTGATAACTGGACGAGCTAAGTTGGGAGGAGGTTAATAAATGGGAAAAATCCCAAATATCGGAAGAAAAATAAGTTCAGTAGACAGAAGAGTACAAATCCCAGAATGTAACAGAAAAACTAGAATACAAAACATTGTTATATTCGGTTCAATGTAGATCTCATATAAGAAGCCAGGCATTTCCTAGGCATTACAATACAGTTCAATTCAACTTAATAAAAACTTTTTTAAAAATAAAGCTTTTAAAAACCTTCAAAATAGTACATAATTTTTTCATATCCAAACTTGATCATGGATAGAATTCCACTGTTGCGCTGCTAAATAAACAAATCCTATCGAAATATTTTTTTTACCTTATAACCCTTACACTGGGATATTGTTACTTAAAGGAGTTTTGTAATATTCCTGGTCTAGTTCTACCTAATAAACCTATCAAAGGTGCCTGACCATAAATTATAATGAAAACTAAAATACACAATGTAAAATACTGGTAACCAGTGCAAGCTAATTAACAAAGGTGATACTCTATTCCATATTTCAGCGGAACACACTAAATGTGCCACCACATATTATATGGTTTGTAAGTTCTTTAATAGAGGCTTCAAACAGACCAGGTAGACTACAGTACAATAGTCCAGCTAGACTATTACAAAGCTCTGCAAGTACTGCTTGCTCAAAAAATCCTCTGATTTTCCGTAACTTGGAGTGGAGGAGTGGCCTAGTGGTTAGGGTGGTGGACTTTGGTCCTGGGGAACTGAGGAACTGAGTTCAATTCCCGGCACAGGCAGCTCCTTGTGACTCTGGGCGAGTCACTTAACCCTCCATTGCCCCATGTAAGCCGCATTGAGCCTGCCATGAGTGGGGAAAGTGCAGGGTACAAATAAAAAAAATTAAAAAAAAAACTTTCTTAAAAATAGGAACATTCTCCTCACCACTGTGTATACTCGCAGATCTGGGGACAAGGAACTTGTAAATATAACCCCTAAGATTTTAAAACTGGTTTCAAACGTAAACTCCAGTTGCTTAACTGTAAGATCTTATCATTTCAAATATCATTTACCTGTCCCAGCATTTAAAGTTTTGTCTTCTCCCTGTTCATTTTCAAGCGAAGTTCACTAATCCAATTCATTAATAGATCTAAACAATTTGATATCTATTTTGTTGTCGCATGTGCAGTTAATAGTACAGGGAGCAGAACAGTAATATCATCTGGAGGTAATTGATTTTTCACTCATTCAAAAGTACAAAGACGAGGGTACATTCAATAAAATTGCATGGGAATACTTTTAAAACAAATAGGAGGAAATATTATTTCACTCAAAGAATAGTTAAGCTCTGGAACTTGCTTCTGGAGGATGTGGTAACAGCGGTTAGCATATCTGGGTTTAAAAAAGGTTTGGACAAGTTCCTGGACATAGGCGGTCGATGGCCCAACTGTTTGGGGAGGCTAAAGGGGGCGGGGTTAGTGGTGGGGCCAGGGGTGGAGCTTAAATCCATAATTGTCTGATAACACACAGAAAAAATAAATAAATAAAAATAAAAGTCACAATACCTTTTATCTTTCAATTCGTTTTTATTCAACAAATATAATTAACAGTGTACATGTTTCAGTTATGTTTAGTCTGAGTCATAAGTAACATTTGCTAATTACACGTACAACCAGTTATCATTACAACTTTAAACTTTTTAACTAATGACCTTTACTCCCTTCCCTCCCCCCTCCCCCGCCCCATCCCCATCCCACCCTCGCCGCTCTCACTCCAAACCCTACTCTAATTTCATTTTTCATATATTTAACAGGTAGCTCCGTGCTGCTGGCGTTAGTGTGTTCCACATTGGGCCCCAGCGCCGTGTGAACTCCTGTTTGTACCAATGCGGTTGTCTATTTCCAGTCGCTCAAAGTGCATTAGCTCTATCATGCCTCCCCGCCAGTACTGGAATGAGGGCCTCCCCGGGGTCAGCCAGGCTTTTAGGATTGCCTTTTTCCCAAATATGATGGCCCGCAGTGCAAATTGGCGCAGTCCTTTCGGAGTTGGGTGTGGGAGCCTCAAATTGCCAAACAATATACCCAGTTGTGGTCGCCATGTCACTTTCCAGATCTTGGAGATCTCCTGCAGTAAAGTTCTCCAAAATTCCCGAGTTTTTGGGCATGTTCAAAACATATGTCCCAACTCTGCTCCTTCCAACCCGCACTTTGGACAAGCACCATCCGGGGATAGGCCCATGTGAAAAGCGCGCCTTGGTGGTACGTGTGCTCTCAATACTACTTTGTACTGTAGTTCCCAATGTCCTGCAAGCACAGTGTATTTTCCCATGCCCAGGACATGCTCCTTGATCGTCTCCTGTTTTATTGTAACTCCCAAGTCCTCACTCCAGGCTATTGCCAAGCGTGCACAGTCCAGCTCTGAGCAATTTTCCCTAATGTATCTATGATGATATGTCAGTGGGACTTTCTGTTGTGCTCGGAAGGAATAGGCCTCTGCTAACTCTTCCTGTACGTCCTCCGCCAAGGACTCCCACGATAAGCTTTTAATATAGTGTTGTAGTTGTACGTAATGAAACATGTCTGATGATTTCAAATTGTAGATTTGTCTTAATTCGCTAAATGTCTTTATGCGGCCCTCTTCCGATACCATGTTCAGCAGAAAAATGATGCCCCGTGTCCTCCAGTCTTGAAATGTCTTATGTAACATCCCCGGAGCAAATTCCGGGTTACCCAGCACTGGCAGGTATGGCGTCACTTTGGGCATGAAGTGGTAGATGTGACATATCCATTTCCATACTGCTTGGGCAGAACTATAAATTCCAGTGTCTTTCAATTCCTGTGCAATTGCTGCCTTTGGTGTATGTACTACATAGCCCAGGTGCAAATCCTGTATCATGTGACGTTCCAATGTTGTGGCTGAGAAATCAGATGTCTCTCTATACCAGTCGTTAATATGTCGCATACCACTAGCTACTGTGATATGCCTAATACTTAGAAGACCCAAGCTGCCATATTCTCTGGGCGTCTGTAGTACTGCCAGCGGTATCCGAGCCCGATTTCCATTCCACAGAAATCTCTGTAGAGCTTTATTTATCTGCGTTTCATCTTTACGGGTCAGAAACAGTGGCAGCACCTGAAACAGATAAAGCCATTTAGGTATAATCATCATGTTGACCACGGCTATTCTACCCAGGAGTGAGAGCGGGTACCCCTGCCACATCTGCAATTTTGCCTTTGTGGCCCCCAATATATTGGACACATTACTCATGTACAACTGTGTAAGGTCATTTGTGATTGTTACTCCTAAATATTTGAACTTCTCCGTTTCCCAGACTATATTTAAGCTGTCCTTCCACCTGTCTTTGTCGTCCCGTAACACTGCCAGCCCTGTAGATTTTTGTAAATTCAGCGTAAATCCTGAGTGCCCCCCATATCTTGCGATATCTCGCAGCAGCACTGGTACTGAACTGTCTGGGTCTTGAAGTAAGATTAATAGATCATCGGTAAAGGCCAACACCTTTACTATGTGGTCTCCCATAGCCACTCCCTGCACCCGATCCTCCCATTTCAAACCTCTTAACAGGGGTTCTAGGGACAGTATAAACAGTAAGGGTGAAAGAGGACAGCCTTGTCGCGTGCCCCGGTGAATAGAGAATTCTGCGCTGCGGATCCCGTTTACTATGACCGACGCCCGCACTTCTTTGTACAGGGATCTAATTGCTTCCCCAAACCAGCCTTGTATCCCCATATGCTCCAGCACTCCTAACATAAACTCCCAGTCTACTTTGTCAAAAGCCTTTTCGGCATCAAGGCTTAGTATCAGTGCAGAGGTGTTTGTCATGTTTCAATGCGCCATGGCCAGAAGTAGTTTCCTAATGTTCCCCCCCCCCCCCCCCCCCGCTTGTCTTTGGCGGACAAAGAGGCTCATTTTCAAAGCACTTAGCCTCCCAAAGTTCCATAGAAACCTATGGAACTTAGCCTCCCAAAGTGCTTTGAAAATATGCCTCACTGCCTACCTGCTCCTCACCAATTATTCTAGGCATCACCGGGGCCAACCGGTTTGCTAACACTTTGGCTAGGATTTTTTGGTCCACGTTTATTAGGGAGATGGGTCTATAGGAATCTGCGCAGTCACCCGGCCTCCCCGGTTTTGGAATCAGCGATATTAAAGCTATGGTCTCTCCATGTGGTAGTTCACCCTGACTGATAACTTGACTATAGTAATCCTGTAGTGCCCCAACCACCGACTCCGGGAGGAGTTTATAGTACTCCCCGGAGAATCCATCCGGTCCCGGGGCCGAGTGCAGTGGGAGGCCTTTAATCACTGCTTGGATTTCTTTTCCCTGAATGGGCACGTTTAGCAGGTCTAGTTCACTGGGGAGCAATTTGGGTAACTGCAAAGTATTCAAGTATTCATTACGTTCTCTATCAGTTGGCGTGGGGTGTTTTGTGTAGAGAGTAGTAAAGTGTTGTACTATGATTTTTGTAATTTCCTCACAGCTGGTTTCTACCTTCCCTTGTTTCCCTTGCATAGTTGTTATGACTCGGTTAGTTTTCCATGTGAACATCAACCTACCCAGCAGGGGACCCGTTTTGTTCCCATACCTTTGTAACTTATATTTCTGGTAAAATCGGGATCTAGTCGTTTTCTCGTGTATGTGGGAATTTAATGTAATCTGGATGGCCCTCATATGCTCTCGTGTAGCTGCTGTCTGTAGGCGAATGTGGGTTCGTTTCGCTTTTACTAGTTTGAGTTCTAGGTTAAGTATTGCTTTAGCGTTCTTTCTTTTCTGTTTCTGGACAAAGGCTATAACCTCACCTCTCATCACAGCTTTGGCTGCCATCCAAAATAACACTGGGTTCTCTTTATGTTCTTCATTAAATTTGACGTATTCTTCCCACTTATGATTTAGATATTCTCGGAACTCCTCGTTAGTAAACATATACCCCGGGAAACGCCATCCCGCTCCCCCTTGATAATACGGTGGTGCCTCTATATCTACCCATACCATAGCATGGTCGGACACCTCCTCGGGGCCAATCTCGGATTGTAAGACCCCTGGAAATAGGCTTGTGGCCACTAGTATGTGATCAATTCTCGAGTACGTGCCATGGGCTCTCAACAGGTGTGTGAAATCTTTCTCTTCTGGATGCAATGCTCACCAGACATCCACCACCCCCAGTGCCCGCATAAATGTGCCTAGCGCCCGTGCCTTTGGTCCCCCTTGTCTTGATTCCCTTGGGTGCGAGCAGTCCCACTCGGGGTCTACTACTAAATTGAAATCTCCCATGAGCACTAGCGTCCTGTTTGGTGTCTTGGAGCATAGCCTAATTATTTGCTGATAGAACTGTGGGTCATATGTATTTGGTCCATATAAGCCCAGGACCATATATTCTTGATTGTGTAGCCATAGTTTAATGCATATATAACGGCCCTGCGGGTCTCTAGCAAGGAGTTCTGCTTTTGCTGCTAATCCTTTTCTTATTAGTAGTGCAACTCCCCTTTTCCTACCTTCTGCTGAGGCTGAATAAACTTCACCCACCCAGGATCTCTTTAATTTTGCATGTTCTTGCTCAGTTAATCTAGTCTCCTGTAAACATGCGATATCCACATCATGACGCCTCAAGGCTGTGAGGATTTTGGTCCTCTTCACTGGTGAGGTTATCCCACCCACATTCCATGTTATGAATCTTGTTTTTTTAACCTGTGGCATGATATGTTAGTTTACCCATTTGAGTCTGTATATTCCTGATATCTCTGGCCCCGGAGGCCCAGCCTCCCTCCAAGGCATCTCCTCACTAGTGGGTAAATGCCAGCTTTTCCTTGTCCTCAATTGTAGCTTCTTGGAGTGGAGCGACCCCATCCCCCCCCCCCCTTCACCCTCCCAGCTTCTTGGATTAACCTTTCCGTTCCTTCCGTGTTCTCTTCCCTACCTCTCCCTTTCCCATCTCCCCCAAAATCCCTTCCAGATCTTTGACCCCTTCTCCTACCCCCCATTCCTGTATCCCAAACTCTTCTCCTGCGAAGAGTTCTAACTGGATCTCGTTGTGCTGTCCCTGGCCCTCCCCCCAGCATCAGCCTGCATGTGAACCTTCGTGTGATATTTCTTACCTAACAATTCTCTATCAGAGTAACAATGAGACAAAACATGAACTACCATACAACATTTATGTTCAACCTATACACATATTACTCATGGTTTGTTTTCCCACCAGTGGCTTCCCCTTTTATAGTTCACCACATCATGGATCTCCCTCCACCAAGTCCGATCTCGTGCCACTCCCCCAGACACTCAGTCTTTTGTATCCATTTTAAACTGGTCTTCTAGAAATTCATTTGCTGCGTCTGGGGTATTAAATGAGGTCCAAGCTCCATTTTGGTGGATTTTGAACTGTGCAGGGTACACCAGCATGAAGCGTGTCCCAGCTTCCGAAAGCCTTTTGCAGATTGGCCCAAAAGCCTTCCGCCGTGTCTGCAGGACTGCAGAATAGTCCTGGAATATTTTGACTGGTATCTCATCGTATTTTAAGTTCTGCCATTTCTGCCTTGCTCCATTGAGGATTTCCGTCTTGTGCACGTAATTGTGTACTTTAATTATCACTACTCTGGGTCGTTCTCCTGGACGCGCCCATCTGCCTATGCGGTGTGCTCGCTCCAAGCATAGCTTTCCAGAGCTGTCCGTCAAAGCGAATTCCGTCTGGAGCCATTTCTCCAGCAGCGAGCCCAGCAGCGAATCCGGCACCGTCTCTGGTATGCCCACAATCCGTAAGTTTGACCGCCTAGACCTATTTTCCAGGTCATCTATGTGTTGGGCCTGGTCTGCCACTTGCCTCTGTAGCTGCGCCATAGCCTCCTTTCGGCCCTCCTCGCCATCTTCTATTGCGGACACCCGTTTTTCTAGTTCCTCCGTTCTGTGCTCAAAGTTGGCTATTTGTCCGGAGAGTGACGTGAATTGCGGTTTGAGGGCCGATTTAACCGCCTCCATGAGTTGTGCTATTTGGGGCGCTGTAAGCAGTTTTTCAGCGGGTTCCGGGCTCGCCGCCATTTTGTTCTCCTGCCCGCTCCGTTGCTTTTCTGGCTCCTTCTTCGTTGTTTTCCCGGGCATAGCCTCCGCACTTCTCGTCAGGTATCTTTCCATATACCAGTGCCTGGTTATCGTGTTTCCACTGTTCGGCGGGCGTTTTGCTAGGTGTAATCCAGCTGTACCAGGGAGAGGGCAGGGGGAGCAGCGAACTTGTGACCGCTTGCTTCAGCACATCTCGCGAGATCCACCCACAATACCTTTTATTAAATTTAGATATTAGATATGTATCATATGTCAAAGAATAAAGTGGTTGCTCAATGCATATTCTAACCACAATCGCTCAACTGCAAAACACTATGCACAACTTTGTGCAAAAACACACTCAGAACCTTACTGTACCATAAATATTACACTGAGCAGAACCTCAGTGCAGGTCAGGAAGTCATCCTCGTTAAATATCTCCCTGGCAACCCAGGACACCTCCAGCCAATCCCCCCTGCTATCCCAGCAGTAAGGTAAACAAACTAAACCATAAACCAATTTCTACAACTGGTTACACAAGGCTAGAAGGCTTTCACTGCAGCTCCTGCTGTGAGGATGGAGGTAAATCAACAATTTAAACCCCTCAGAGCAGCGGGACTCCACAGCTGATCCATCCTGCTGCAACAGGGGAGGCTTAGCCTCTCCAAGCCTCTTATACCGGGCGCCTATGTTCCTGGAGGAAATGTCCACAGTCTGTTATTGAGATGGACATGGGGGAAGCCACTGCTTGCCCTGGGATTGGTAGCATGGAATGTTGCTACTAATTGGGTTTCTGCCAGGTACTTGTGACCTGGCTTGGCCACTGCTGGACACAGTATACTCGGCTAGATGAACCATTGGCTATTCTTATGTTCTTATCTGCATCTGAAACCTGCAAGAGTCAATTTATAGCCCAGAGTTTTCACTAATAGGTTAAACAAGGTCGATGACAGGGGCACTCCACAATCTGACTTCCAGCACTTAGATTGAGAACCTTAGAATTTCACACTGTAGGATCTTGAAGTGAGGAAACCCTTAAAACAAACACCCTGCCAGAGATTCCGAGTTTACTTAAAAACAACAACTTCTGTTCATGGGTGACTAAATCGAAGGCACAGGACAAAATCCTACTGTTGTATAATGAAGTTTCTCAAATGTCATGTGTCTAGGTATGATTGCAGTTGTTCCATCACCAAACCCTCCATAACCTTCACAAATAAAGGAATAGATGTCACAGGCCTATAGTTGTCAACCTGATGCAAGTCTGTTTTAGTATTTTTTTGGGATAGGAGTTAGCACATTCACCCCCTTATCCCTAGGAAACTGACCTTAAGATAATATAGCCATCTGACAAATTATCAAGAAAACAAAAATTTTCCAAAAGTATCTTTGAGATTACCGCACGAGACATTTGTTAAATATCTTGTGGAAATTCTGAGAATTCTGAAAGAGTCAATTTCCCCAATTACTCAGTTATACTATTTGCCTGCACCTAACAAGAAAGAGGATAGTGACATACAAGACAATTTGGAAGCAAAAGTTCTGAATGTTTCAGAACTTTTGGAGGCCTCGGACTCTGAAATCAAAGAGTCTACAACTCTTATTGTGACTTTTGCTCTGAAAACAGATAACTACTACTACTACTACTACTTAGCATTTCTATAGCGCTGCCAGGGTTACGCAGCGCTGTACAAGTTTAAACACGGGGAGGGACAGTCCCTGCTCAAGAGAGCTTACAATCTAACGGTAACAGACTACGTAGTCAGTGTAGGTAACAGGAATGGGGAAGGTGGTTAGGCGCCAAAAGCAAGGGAGAAGAGATGGGCCTTGAGTAAGGACTTGAAGATGGGCAGGGAGGGCGCATGGTGTAAGGGCTCAGGAAGTCTGTTCCAGGCATAAGGTGCTGCGAGGCAGAAGGGGCGGAGTCTGGAGTTAGCGGTGGTGGAGAAGGGTACAGATAGGAGTGATTTGTCCTGAGAGCGGAGGTTACAGGTGGGAACATACGGGGAGAGGAGGGTAGAGAGGTAATGGGGGGCAGCAGATTGAGTGCCATTGAAGGTCAATAGGAGAAGCTTGAACTGTATACGGTAGTGGATTGGGAGCCAGTGAAGCGACTTGAGGAGAGGGGTGATATGAGAGTATCGGTTCACGCGGTAGATAAGACGTGCGGCAGAATTTTGGACAGATTGAAGGGGGGATAGGTGGCTAAGCGGGAGGCCAGCGAGGAGAAGGTTGCAATAGTCAAGACGAGAGGTAACGAGCGAGTGGACGAGGGTTCGGGTGGTCTGTTCAGAGAGGAATGGGTGAATTTTGCTAATATTATAGAGGAAGAAGCGACAGGTCTTAGCTGTCTGTTGGATATGGGCAGAGAAGGAGAGGGAGGAATCGAGATTGCGTGCTGAAGAGACGGGGAGGATGAGGGTGTTGTCAACAGAGACGGAAAGTGGGAGAAGAGGAGAAAAGGGTTTGGGTGGAAAGATAAGGAGCTCAGTCTTTGCCATGTTCAGTTTCAGATGCCAGTTGGACATCCAGGCAGCGATGTCGGAAAGGCAGGCTGAAACTTTGGCCTGGGTTTTAACTGTGATGTCGGGAGTGGAGAGGTAAAGCTGGGTGTCATCGGCATAGAGATGGTACTGGAAACCATGAGATGAGATCAACGAGCCTAGGGAAGAGGTGTATATCGAGAAGAGAAGTGGTCCAAGGACAGATCCTTGGGGAACCCCAACAGAGAGCGGGACGGGGGTGGAAGAGGAGCCATTAGAAGATACTCTGAAGGTGCGTTGGGAAAGATACGAGGAGAACCAGGAGAGGACGGAGCCCTGGAACCCAAATGAGGACAGTGTGTCAAGAAGTAAATTATGATTGACGGTGTCAAAGGCGGCGGATAGGTCGAGGAGGATGAGGATGGAGTAATGGCCTTTGGATTTGGCGAGGAACAGGTCATTGCAGACTTTAGAGAGTGCTGTTTCTGTCGAGTGTAGTGGGCGAAAGCCAGATTGAAGCGGGTCGAGGACAGCCTGAGAGGAGAGGAAGTCAAGGCAACGGCTGTGGACAGCACGTTCAAGTAATTTGGAGAGGAAGGGTAGAAGAGAGATGGGGCGGTAGTTGGGAGGGACAGGTGGGGTCAAGTGATGGTTTTTTGAGAAGTGGTGTGACTACTGCGTGCTTGAAGGTGTCAGGGACAGTAGCAGTGGAGAGAGAGAGGTTGAGGATGTGACAGATTGAGGGGTTAACTGTAGGAGAGATGTTGGTAAGCAGATTGGTGGGAATGGGATCCGAGGAACAGGTGGTGCACTTGGAGGAAGAAAGAAGGCGAGCAGTTTCCTCTTCGGTGATCTCAGGGAAGGAGGAAAAGGAGGCCGGGTTAGGTTGGTTGAGGGAGTGGGTTAAGAAGTCACAGGGAGGAGAAGGCTTGGAAGTGAATTCAAGGTTGATCTTCTGCACTTTATCGCGGAAGTGGTCAGCTAGTGATTGAGGAGAGAGTGAGGGAGGGGTGGGAGCGGAGGGTACTTTAAGTAGGGAGTTGAGGGTGGCGAAGAGGCGACGAGGGTTGGAGCCAAGAGAATTGGTTAATTGAGAATAATATTCCTGTTTGGCAAGGAATAGGGAGGACTGGAAGGAGGATAGCATGAATTTATAATGGGTGAAGTCTGATAGGGTGCGAGATTTCCTCCAGAGTCGTTCAGCAGATCGGGTGCAGGAGCGAAGGTAACGGATGCAGGGGGTTAACCAGGGCTGAGGATTAGTGCGCTTAGTGGGGCGAGAGACAGATGGTGCTAGGGTATCCAGAGCGGTGGAGAGAGTTTCATTGTAGGTAGAGACAGCCGTGTCGACAGATTCAGAAGACGAGATGGAAGGGAAGAGATTGGAGATGTGGGAGGATAGGGTAGGGGGGTCGACAGCTTGGAGATTCCTGAAGGCCGTGGTTATAGTTGGGCGAGGTTGAGGGGGAGGGTGATGAAGTGTGAGGGTAATTAGGTGATGATCTGAGATAGGAAGGACTGAGGTGCAGAAATTGGAAGGTGAGCAGGAAGAGACGAGAACGAGGTCGAGACAATGGCCATCACGGTGAGTAGGGGTGGTAGAGCATAGTCAGAGGTTAAAGGAGGATATCAGAGTAAGGAATTTAGAAGCGTAGGCATTGGATGGGTTGTCAACATGAATGTTAAAATCACCAAGAATGAGGGAAGGAGATGCGGGATCAAGAAAGACGGTGAGCCAAGCGTCGAAGTCAGTAAGGAATGAAGAGAGGGGCTTGTCAGGGGGGCGGTAGATGACTGCAACTCTGAGTGGTAATGGGTAGAATAGCCGGATGGAGTGAGCTTCGAAGGACGAGAAGCAGTGAGACTGCGGTAGGAGGAGGGGTTGGAAACTACAGGAGGGTGAGAGAAGTAGCCCGACGCCTCCACCGCGGCCATCTGGGCGGGGAGTGTGGGAGAAGAGATAGCCTCCATGACAGAGGGCCGCGACTGAGGCAGAGTCGTCAGGGGAGAGCCAGGTTTCAGTTAGGGCGAGCAGTTGGAGGGAACGAGAGATGAAGAGATCGTGGGTGAAGGGCAGTTTGTTGCCGATCGAGTGGGCATTCCACAAGGCACATGAGAAGGGGAGGGAAGAGGGGGGGAGGAGGGGAATAGAGACGAGGTTGGAGACATCACGGAAGCGTTTGCATGGAAAGGAGGAGGACAGGTGGGGGGGGCCTGGATTAGGGTTAATGTCTCCCGCGGATAGCAGGAGGAGCAAAAGAGTGCGGAGGAGGGTGGGGGAGGTCGGGCGACGAAGACGGGGTGCACTTAGGAGGAATGGTGAAGGGTTAATGGTAGGAAGGAGATGTTGGAGATTAAGGGCTAGGAAGGAGGAGGGGGACAGGAGAGATGGTGAGGTGGTGAGGGATGCCGTAGTGGGCAGGACGGGAGGGAACACAGGTGGGCAATGGGTTCCAGCGGTAGACAGCGGTAAGGGGAGGGGAAAAAGATTAGGAAGGGACAGGGCAAGGAAGAGGATGTGGACAGGGGCCATAAGTAGTGATTACAGTGTGACAGGTGTAAGTGTAGTGACAGAGCGAAGAGCCGGAGGCTTGGAATTGGAGGGATTGATGGACTGAAGAGTGGGTAAGTGAGTGGCTGGCAAGTTAGGAGGCAGGCAAGTGAGGCAGTGGCTGCAAGCTTGTAGGCGGGGTGAAGCAAGCTGGTGCGGATGGACAGGAATGAGCAGGGAGAGGCAGGTGGGCTGGAACAAGCAGTGAGGCAGGTAGGTTGACAAGGTAGCAGGTCGGCAGGTAAATCAGTGGGAGACAGGCTAGCAGGCGGGTTGGGGCATGCTGGAGCCGATGGACAGGAATGAGCAGGGAGACGCTGGAGAGCAGGTAAGTTAAGGAACAACTCAATCATGTATTCTGCTCATTGGGCGCCTACATCTTTCTTTAAATGTAGAGATGTGTTGTTTTTGAATAATAAAATTAGGGTATACCCGGATGTTTTTAAGGATACACAGAGGCGTAAGAAGGAATTTCTTTTATTAAGACCTGGTGTTACTGAGTTAGGTGCTTTGTTTTTCCTAAAGTTTCCGTGTAAGTGTATTAATTAACACAGGTCAGTTAAATATGTGTGTGGGTTTTTTTTAATTCTATACAATTGACATCATTCCTGTTTGGTAATAGAAAAATTGGAGCTGAACAAGGAGCTCCATTTTTCAGCTCAATATAATGTTCGTATTGCAAAATTCTTGGAAATTATCTGTTCTCAAACTGCTTTTCTTTTTCTTGTACATTAGAATGTTTGTTCTTTTTCACCACTCTTCCACTCTAGTGGCATGGTAATAACTGTTGTTTTTCCTTATGTACTGAGAATTTTTCTCTTCTTTTTGTAATATCTATTTGAACATACCGCTTTTCTGTCAAATTGAGTGGTTTGCTTTGTTAGTATTTACAATTGCATAATAAAAATGAAACAAAAACAAGTCAAGATCAAAACAAGACAACAGAATAAACACAGCCATGGTAAGTTAAACATCTTATCTGCCCAAGCCTAGGCAAAGGAGATTTTGCATGTGAAAAAAATGGTAGGTCACTGCACTGCATAAATGATGTATGCTTTATTATTGATCTTATAGTTAGTCTTTATAATATATTATAACTCAGAGCTTTGTCGTGCAAGAGAGCAAACTTAATAAATAATAAATTAACTGTCAATATTGAAAACCATTTATGCAAGCAGCATTGGATGTTGATTGCATAAGTGGTTTTCTTTACATTTTCTAGCACAGAGAATGTATAAATTAGAAGTCCCTATATGGCCAAAATTTATACATATAACTTGGGGCCATATTAGGGGAGATTCAGGAGCAGGGTGTAAAGTTATTTGGAGAGCAGTGAAATTCAGCTGCAATGACACTCATTTTCAGAAGAGAAAAAGTGGCATTTAAATCATGATTTTCAAAACTCAGATCTGAGATGTTTTTCTCTGCAGTGCATGCAAATCACAAGGAAGTGTGAGACTTGGTCCTTAGTGGAGCGCATGATCTTGTGAGGGACGTTATGGTACTGGGGCCACTTGATAACAGTAATCATAATATGATCAGTTTTGATATCAACCTTGAAGTAACTATACATAGGAAGTCAATTACATTAGCGTTTAACTTTAAAAAAGGAGACTATGGTAAAATGAGAAGAACGGTTAAAAAAAAACTTAAGGGGGCCACTGAGAAGGTAAAAACTGTACAACAGGCATGGACGCTGTTCAAAAGTACCATCCTGGAGGCCCAGGCCAAACATATTCCGTGAATTAGAAAAGAAAGACAGAAGTCCAAAAGACAGCCGGCGTGGTTGAAAAGTGAGGTGAAGGAAGCTATTAGGGCTAAAAGAAACGCCTTCAGAAAATGAAAGAAGGAACCATCTGAAAATAACAAGAAGCAGCATAAGGAGTGTCAAAGCAAATGCAAGGCGCAGATAAAGAAGGCCAAGAGGGATTACGAAAAAAAGATAGAATTAGAGGCAAAAAAACATAGCAACATTTTTTTTTCGGTATATTAAAAGCAGGAAGCCGGCAAAAGAATCGGTTGGGCCGCTGGATGACAGAGGGGTAAAAGGGGCGATCAAGGAAGATAAAGATGTAGCAGAGAGATTGAATGAATTCTTTGCTTCGGTCTTCACCGAGGAAGATTTGGGTGGGATACCGGTGTCGGAAATGGTATTTCAAGCGGACGAGTCGGAGAAACTTACTGACTTCACGGTAAACCTGGAGGACGAAATGGGGCAGTTCAGCAAACTGAAGAGTAGCAAATCTCCTGGACCGGATGGTATTCATCCTAGAGTACTGATAGAACTGAAAAATTAGCTTGCGGAGCTACTGTTAGCGATATGCAATTTATCCTTAAAATCGAGTGTTGTACCGGAAGATTGGAGGGTGGCCAATGTAACGCCGATTTTTTAAAAAGGTTCCAGGGGAGATCTGGGAAATTATAGACCGCTGAGTCTGACGTTGGTGCCGGGGAAAATGGTAGAGGCTATTATCAAAAACAAAATTACAGAGCACATCCAAGGACATGGATTACTGAGACCAAGTCAGCACAGCTTTTGTGTGGGGAAACCTGACCAATTTACTTCAATTCTTTGAAGGAGTAAACAAACATGTGGACAAAGGGGAGCCGGTTAATCTCGTGTATCTGGATTTTCAAAAGGCGTTTGACAAGGTACCTCATGAAAGGCTACAGAGGAAATTGGAGGGTCATGGGATAGGAGGAAATGTCCTAATGTGGATTAAAAACTGGTTGAAGGATAGGAAACAGAGAGTGGGGTTAAATCGGCAGTATTCACAATGGAGAAGGGTAGTTAGTGGGGTTCCTCAGGGGTCTGTGCTAGGACCGCTGCTTTTTAATATATTTATAAATGATTTAGAGATGGGAGTAACTAGCGAGGTAATTAAATTTGCTGATGACACAAAGTTATTCAAAGTCGTTAACTCGCAACAGGATTGTGAAAAATTACAGAAGGACCTTACGAGACTGGGAGACTGGTCAGCTAAATGGCAGATGAAGTTTAATATGAGCAAGTGCAAGGTAATGCATGTAGAAAAAAAGAACCCAAATTATAGCTACGTCATGCAAGGTTCCATGTTAGGAGTTACGGACCAAGAAAGGGTGTTGTCGATAATACACTGAAACCTTCTGCTCAGTGTGCTGCTGCGGCTAGGAAAGTGAATAGAATGTTGGGTATTATTAGGAAATGTATGGAAAACAGGTGTGAGGATGTTATAATGCCGTTGTATCGCTCCATGGTGCGACCGCACCTTGAGTATTGTGTTCAATTCTGGTCGCCGCATCTCAAGAAAGATATAGTAGAATTGGAAAAGGTGCAGCGAAGGGCGACAAAAATGATAGCGGGGATGGGACGACTTCCCTATGAAGAAAGACTAAGGAGGCTAGGGCTTTTCAGCTTGGCGAAGAGACGGCTGAGGGGAGACATGATAGAGGTATGAAAAATAATGAGTGGAGTGGAACAGGTGGATGTGAAGCGTCTGTTCACGCTTTCCAAAAATACTAGGACTAGGGGGCATGTGATGAAACTACAGTGTAGTAAATTTAAAACAAATCGGAGAGAAGTTTTCTTCACCCAACGCATAATTAAACTCTGGAATTCGTTGCCGGAGAATGTGGTGAAGGCGGTTAGCTTAGCAGAGTTTAAAAAGGGGTTAGATGGTTTCCTAAAGAATAAGTCCATAAACCACTACTAAATGGACTTGGGAAAAATCCACAATTCCAGGAATAACATGTATAGAATGTTTGTACGTTTGGGAAGCTTGCCAGGTGCCCTTGGCCTGGATTGTCCGCTGTCGTGGACAGGATGCTGGGCTCGATGGACCCTTGGTCTTTTCCCAGTGTGGCATTACTTATGTACTTATATGTTGGGGGCAGGATTTTGGCGTTCCCAAAACTTGGACATTTTTCTACCATAATGGACCAAAGCCATAATGTCCAGGGCTAAAAGTTCAACATTTTGGTCTAGACCTGTTTCAATCACGACTAAGTCACAAAAAGGTGCCCTAAATGAACAGATGACCATTGGAGGGATTAAGGCATAACCTCACTCCCCCAGTGGTCACTGACCCCCTTCCACCCCCCCAAGATGTGAAAGAAACAGTACATACCAGCCTCTATGAGAGCTTCAGCTGTCATGACTAGTCCTATAAGAGTAGTAAGCAGGTCCCTGGAGTAGACTAGTGGTTGGTGCAGTGCACTGTAGAGAGGGGACCGAGGCCCATAAGTGTTATACTTGTGGTGAAATGTGCGAGCCCTATAAAACCCACTAACATCCTACTGTACCTAAATATAGGTGACACTTGCTGATATAAGGGCTATTGTAGTGGTATACAGTTGGATACAGTAGTTTTTTGGTGAGTTTTGGAGGGCTCCCCATACAATATAAGGGGATAATGAGATATTTGAAGGATATACTGAAGAACAAATACAAAGATTAATGCAGCGCCCGGCGCTTATGGAAGAAGTTGACGTTCTTGACCCCCAAGGTTCCTGGACAGAGTTGGAGAGTCTGAAGAAAAGATTGGTGAGGGCGGAGTTACATGCAGGAACGTTGGTTCAATATCTAAGGAAAGCATGGATCCCGAGAGGGCTGAGAATTATTAAGGAGCCTAAGATTTTTACTTCAGACAAATCGTTTTTGGATAAATGGTCAGCGATCTTGAATAAATGTAGTAGAGATTTGATGGCGCTCATCATTGAAACAACGGAACAAGTTGAAAAAGAACTAAAGATACAGATAGCCACCACAGAAGAAAATCTGAAAAAGAGTCAAAGTATTGAGACGTTTGATAAGAAGATGGATGAATTAAAAACAACGATACATCAATTAAAAGAATCTACGAGGCAGTTAAAGATTAAAAAATTAAGAAGAGATGAAAGAGACTACCAGATGGATAGAGTATTTACGTGGCAGAGAAGAGAAGTGATAATGACTAATAGGAAGAAGGTGGCATTTGAAGGATCGTCGGGAGATAGTGATGAAGTGGGTACGGGAAGTGATCCTGAACCGCTTGAGCAAGAACGACCACGAACAAGAGCGAGGGTGGGCCAATCAAAGCAGCCAGTGATCAAAGATCGAGACCGAGGACGGTTGGAAGTACCTCGGGGGAAGAACTTTCAGAAACAGTTATAAATTTATCTACATATCCCCTTACATATGTACAGAAGCAAGTGTTACACCTGGGGCTGAGATTTGTCCCAACAACGTTGCATGATGGCTTTCGTTTGCGTATAGCATTACAAACGTTTTTTAGAAAATTGCAGTGTCGGATATATTTTTTGGAGAATGTGAGTGCGATTGATATATCCATTGTGAAACCTACATCGAGATGGGTCCCCCCTGGCCCTATGAATGCCGTTGTTTCAACATTCAAAGATATAGTACTTCGGGACTTAGAAGAATTGGAGGTTGAGTCCAGTAGGGGACATAGAAGAAAGAACAATTTAATCCTTTAAACAGTGGGAAGCGTTATAACAGCTTCAGGAAAATCCTAATATTATAATTGGTAAAGCTGATAAAGGGGGAGCTACGGTCATCTGGGGGAGTGATGAATATTGTGAAGAGGCTGAGCGTCAGTTAGTGGATACAAGAGCATATAAAATTCTGGAAGGGGATCCTATGGACAGCTTACAGGAAAAGATCAAACAGCTGGTTGAGCCGGCGGTTGAAGATCATATTTTGACTTCTAAAGAAGGACGATTTTTGTTAGAAGAAAATCCACAAACACCAAAGATATACTTTGTACCTAAAATCCACAAAGCTTTGGTTCATCCGCCTGGACGTTCAATTGTTAGCACTAGGTCCTCAGTCTTGGAGCCACACTCGAAGTTTTTGGACATATTTTTGCAAAAACCTGTGGGTGAGATGTCATCTTATTTGAAAGACTCGTCACATTTTTTGAGAGAGATAGCAGTGATTGAGGATGTTACAGAGGAAACGTGGCTCGTGACTTTGGACATAGTCTCCCTGTATATGCGAATTCCACAACAGGGGGCATTAGATATTATTCGAGAGAAGATGGAGCAAAGGACGGAACATCTACGTATTCCCACAGCCCTATTGATGCAGATGGCAGAAATGGTGATACAAAATAATTATTTTTGGTACAATAATCGGTTTTATGAGCAGATTGAAGGAGTGGCAATGGGGGCCACGTTAGCCCCCTCAGTAGCCACATTATACATAGCACGGATGGAAAAACAGCAGATTTATGTAGCTGAAAAATTTAGGGCTGTGAAATGCTGGAAACGTTTCCTGGACGACATTTTCTTTTTATGGACAGAATCCGAACAGGAGTTGGATGAATTTATAGAATGGCTAAATAGTCTGGATGATAATATTAAATTTACTAAATCAGCAAGTAAGCAAAAAAATGGAGATTTTAGATATGATGGTATTCAAAGAACAAGGGAGACTAAGGACATCACTATACAGGAAGCCTGTAAGTCGGGGGTCATGTGATGCCTGCTTCCTGATTGGCAGCGAGAGCAGAGAGCTCCTCAGATTCCCTGCAAAAATCAGCTTTATTAACAGTTTAGACATCACCCCGGAACACCTTACAGTCTCTCGCAGGGTTGGTGAGCTGTGAGAAAGCAGCAAAATTGAAAACGGAGCCCGAGGGCAGAAGGTATGCCCACAAGGAACCAGGGAGGCTTGAAGAACAAAAATGCTCCAGTGATGAAGGCAAACAAGATGGCGCCGGCCCTAGAATCCCCAAATGTAAGTGAAAAACTGGCGGGAGATTGGGCACGAGAGATATCGTTGACGGTAACCGCGGCGCTGGAAGACAGATTGAATAAAATTCAATCAGCGGTAGAAGAAATAAATGAGAAGTTCGACTCACAGACGAGCAGACTCGAAGAAGTAGAGCAGCGAGTGCTAGCGCAGGAGGAAACAACGCATGGAATAGCGGCACAAATCTCAGAGCTCCAAAAAGAAGCAGCAGCCTTAAAAGAGAGAGTAGAAGAGCAAGAAAACAGAAACCGGAGTAATAACCTGAGGGTTATAGGACTACCAGAGACTGTGCAGGATAAAGAACTTTACAAATTTTTTGATTCATGGCTGCCATCACAGCTGGGCCTTGAGGGAGACGCAAGCACATGGCAGTGTGACCGCGCACACCGCATCGGGGCCCGAAGAGAGGGGGATAGCAAGCCCCGCACAGCTATAGCACATTACCTAAATTGTAGGGAAAAAGAGCTGTTGCTCAAATCCAGCCGCTCCAGGCGAGAGCCCTTAGAGTACGATGGTCATAAAATATTGCTATTTAATGACTACTCTGCCGCAGTGGCGCAGCTAAGGCGTGCCATGGCCCCCACCTGCACTTTACTGCATAGAAAAGGACTCAGATTCTCGCTATTGTATCCGGCCAAATTGAAAGTGTGGCATGGAGGAAAATCACTGCTGTTCTCGGCAGGGGCGTATCTGGAATCCGGCGGTAGGGGGGGCCAGAGCCAGAGAGGGGGGGCACATTTTTGCCTCCCTCCCCCCCCCCCCCCCGCCGCCTCTCTCCACCCCCTCCCCGCCGTCAACCCTCCCCCGCTGCTTACTTTTGCTGGCACCGAGGTCCCGACCCGCAGTCTCCGTTTTTCGTCTTCCTCCGTGGCCATGCTTCCAGGAAGTAACGCTGCAGTGCTGATTCGTTGACCCCAGTTCGACGTCTGACGTCAGGGCTTTCCTGGACAACTTTAACAGGGAAGACCTGAGGGAGAGCCCTAAAAGACTGCAGTAATCACAGCGTTCGGAGGATTATAAAAACAGATACAGTTTGCGAGTATAAGGCTATCAAAGTTACAACAATAAACTGAGTCCCAGAGAGCAAAGGAATGTCGGATGGAAGCACTGTGACGGGAGAGAGGCTGTGCAGGACAGCGAGGAAAAGAAAGAGCGGAAGAAGTCAAGATACATGGGCATGCTGAGGCACCAGATGATTTCCCAGACTGTATGTTCTTTGGGACTGGATTGTTTAATTTGTTACAGTTTATTTACTTAAGGGGAAGGGGGAAAAGGGGGCAGGGAGGATGTGGGACGTTAAGCTCTGTTACCTTGCTGTATGGTTAGGGGAAGGAGAAGGTGGATGTGTTGGATAGTTAATTTGGGATGGGGTTTTGGGGAAGTGGGGGGAGGGTGGGGTAGGAGGGTAAGCTGGGACTGGGTGGGTGGGGGGAAGGTTATGTACATGGGAGGGGGAGGGAGGAAAAGTGATAGGGGGAGTACCTGTGGAGAGGGGCAAGGGGGCGAGGGCCTGTATGAGATAGGACAGCAGAGTTCCACACAAAGGGCAGTTGCACAGGTGGAAATCGAAACTGGCAGGCTTGGCTGGGAGGCTTGCTGGTCGGTAAGAGAGGAATCTATGCTCAATATTGATGGACAATACAGCAATGGTTAACTTAAAGCTTATATCTCTTAATGTGGATGGAATACACTCCCCGGTCAAGCGAACCAAAATACTGTCGTGGCTGAGCAAAGCGGGGGCGGATATCGCCTATTTACAGGAGACACATTTGTCCGATACTGAACATGTGAAGCTGAAGAGAGGATGGGTGGGAGAAGTAATTTACTCATCATTTAATAGCAGGAAAAGAGGGGTAGCCATACTCATACACAAACAGCTTCCCTTAAATATTCAAAAAACGTTACTTGATAAGGAAGGAAGATTTGTTATAGTTCTGGGAGAATTGTAGGGTAGAAAGATAGGTCTCTGTAATATCTATGGTCCTAATGTTTATCACCACAATTTTCTTTTTCTGATATAGTGGCAAATATGGGCACATACCCTGAATATCAATTGGTTCTGGGAGGAGACCTAAATACATATGCAGATCCAACTATTGATTGTAAACCAGCCAAAAAGAGAAGTAAAGGGATGGAGAGCAAGGGAATTAATTTTCTGCTAAACCAGTTGGGGACAGTGGACATCTGGAGACTATTACATCCACACGATACAGATTATACGTTTTTTTTCTGCCCCCCATAACATGTACTCTAGAATAGATTACTTTCTCATATCGCAGTCCCTGGTCTCGGCAGCAAAAACAGCACATATAGTGGATAATACCTTGTCTGATCACTCGGCCATAACTCTAACTATATCATACACAGCGAGCGCATCAGAGAAGGTATGGAGGTTCTCACCTTCGTTGTATTACGGTAATGACTTCAGATCTTTTTAAAGAGAGAAATGGGCAGATTATCAGAGGCATAATAAGATGCCAGAGGTGAACCCAGTTATATATTGGGAGGCAGCCAAAGTAGTGTTAAGGGGCTATATTTTGGCGTATACAGCCAGCAAGAAGAAAAGAACGGAGGCTGAATTGTTACAATTATCCCTAGAGTACCAGAGGGTGCAGCAACAACATGTAGGCAGCTTAGATAAAGTGGTAAAAACGCGCATGATGGAGCTACGTAGACAAATTGATCAATTGCTCAATTCCAGGGCTGAACAGGACATATACTTCCAAAGATTTAAATTGTTCAAATGGGGGAATAAAGCTGGAAGGCTTATGGCTAACTTGGTGCGACCTTATAAAAAGAGACAGGTGGTTACATCAATCAGAGATAGCTCTGGCCAAAGTTACTGGCAGGAGGCCCAAATACAACAACAATTTGTTAAATATTACCAATCATTGTATGAAGCGAGGGAGATGGACCATGCGCAGAGAGATGCCTTCTTTAAGGATCTGTCTATACCAAAATTCACCACAGACCAAATCCAAGGGCTGAGTACATCCATAACCTTACAGGAGGTCAGACAGGGCATCAAGGTATTAAAGCCCACTAAAGCACCGGGACCAGATGGATATGGACCAGAATTTTACAAACTATTATCAGATGACATAGCTAGCCCACTGGTTGACATGTATAATAGCTTCAAACGGGAGGGGGTTGGTGAGCATTCTAATTTAGCACACATCATACTGCTACCAAAACCAGGGAAAGATCCAGGGCAATGCGTGGATGAGACGATGGTGCAGGGAGGAGGGCTTTAGATTTGTTAGGAACTGGGCAACATTCTGGGGAAGGGGGAGCCTATTCCGAAAGGATGGGCTCCATCTTAACCAGAGTGGGACCAGGCTGCTGGCATCGGCGTTTAAGAAGGAGATAGAGCAGCTTTTAAACTAGAAATGGGGGGAAGGCCGACAGTCGCTCAAAAGAGCATGGTTCGGGATAAGGTATCTTTCAAAGATATCACCATAACAGGGAAGATAGAGTATCCTGATAGTGAGGTTGCAAAAGAGATTGTAGTAGATCGGGTATCTTTAAATAACAATAAAAATCAGACAAAAGATTGCCAATTAATACTGTCAAGTACTAAGCATGATGTACTTAGGAACAACAAACATAGTTTGAAATGTCTATATGCGAATGCCAGGAGCCTAAGAAATAAGATGGGGGAGTTGGAATATATTGCACTAAATGAAAAATTAGATATAATAGGCATCTCTGAGACCTGGTGGAAGGAGGATAACCAGTGGGACACTGTCATACCGGGGTACAAATTATATCGTAGTGATAGGGTGAATCGGATTGGTGGAGGGGTAGCATTGTATATTAACGAGAGCCTTGAATCAAATAGATTGAAAATTCTGCAGGAAACAAAACACTCCTTGGTATCACTGTGGATTGAAATTCCATGTGCAAAGGGGAAAAGGATAGTGATAGGAGTGTACTACCGTCCGCCTGGCCAGGACGAACAGACGGATGCGGAAATGTTAAAGGAAATCAGGGACGCAAACAAACTGGGCAACACAATAATAATGGGGGATTTCAATTACCCGCATATAGACTGGGTTAATGTAACATCTGTACACGCAAGGGACATAAGATTTCTTGATGAAATCAAGGACAGCTTCATGGAACAGCTAGTTCAGGAGCCGACAAGAGAAGGAAAAATACTAGACTTAGTCCTTAGTGGTGCTCATGATCTAGTGCAGGGGGTAACGATACGAGGGCCGCTTGATAACAGTGATCATAATATGATCGGTTTTGATATTGGCATTGAAGGAAGTGAAACTAGGAAATCAAGTACGCTAGCGTTTAACTATAGAAAAGGTGATTACGACAAAATGAGAAAAATGGTGAAAAAAAGACTGAAAGGAGCAGCTCGCAGAGTAAAAAACTTGCATCAGGCGTGGATGCTGTTTAAAAACACCATCCTGGAGGTTCAGGACAAATATATTCCACGTATTAGAAAAAAGGGAAAAAAGACTAAACGTCAGCCGGCGTGGCTAAACAGTAAGATAAAGGAAATCATTAGAGCCAAAAAACAATCCTTCAGAAAGTGGAGAAGAGAACCAACTGAAAGTAACAGGATAGATCATAAGGAATGCCAAGCCAAATGCAAAGCGGAGATAAGGAGGGCAAAAAAGGACTTTGAGAAGAAATTAGCGTTGGAAGCAAAAATACATAGTAAAAATTTTTTTAGATACATTAAAAGCAGGAAACCGGCCAAAGAGTCGGTTGGGCCGCTGGACGAAAATGGTGTTAAAGGGGCGATCAAGGAGGACAAAGCCGTAGCGGAGAAATTAAATGAATTCTTTGCTTCGGTCTTCACCGAGGAGGATTTGGGGGGGACACCGGTGCCGGAAAGAATATTTGAAGCGGGGGAGTCGGAGAAACTAAACAAATTCTCTGTAACCTTGGAGGATGTAATGGGTCAGTTCAGCAAGCTGAAGAGTAGTAAATCACCGGGACCTGATGGTATTCATCCCAGAGTATTAATAGAACTAAAAAATGAACTTGCGGAGCTACTGTTAGAAATATGCAATCTGTCCCTAAAATCGAGTGTAGTACCGGAAGACTGGAGGGTAGCCAATGTTACTCCGATTTTTAAGAAGGGTTCCAGAGGAGATCCGGGAAATTATAGACCGGTGAGTCTGACGTCGGTGCCGGGCAAGATGGTGGAGGCTATTATTAAGAATAAAATTGCAGAGCATATACAAAAACATGGACTGATGAGACAAAGTCAGCACGGATTTAGTGAAGGGAAGTCTTGCCTCACCAATCTAATGCATTTTTTTGAGGGGGTAAGCAAACATGTGGACAATGGGGAGCCAGTTGATATTGTATATCTGGATTTTCAGAAGGCGTTTGACAAAGTGCCGCACGAAAGACTCCTGAAGAAATTGCAGAGTCATGGAATCGGAGGTAGGGTATTATTATGGATTAAGAACTGGTTGAAAGATAGGAAGCAGAGAGTAGGATTGCGTGGCCAGTATTCTCAGTGGAGGAGGGTAGTTAGTGGGGTCCCGCAGGGGTCTGTGCTGGGTCCGTTGCTTTTTAATGTATTTATAAATGACCTAGAGATGGGAATAACTAGTGAGGTAATTAAATTCGCCGATGACACAAAATTATTCAGGGTCGTCAAGTCGCAGGAGGAATGTGAACGATTACAGGAGGACCTTGCGAGACTGGGAGAATGGGCGTGCAAGTGGCAGATGAAGTTCAATGTTGACAAGTGCAAAGTGATGCATGTGGGTAAGAGGAACCCGAATTATAGCTACGTCTTGCAAGGTTCCACGTTAGGAGTTACGGATCAAGAAAGGGATCTGGGTGTCGTCGTCGATGATACGCTGAAACCTTCTGCTCAGTGTGCTGCTGCGGCTAGGAAAGCAAATAGAATGTTGGGTGTTATTAGGAAGGGTATGGAGTCCAGGTGTGCGGATGTTATAATGCTGTTGTATCGCTCCATGGTGCGACTGCACCTGGAGTATTGTGTTCAGTACTGGTCTCCGTATCTCAAAAAAGATATAGTAGAATTGGAAAAGGTACAGCGAAGGGCGACGAAAATGATAGTGGGGATGGGACGACTTTCCTATGAAGAGAGGCTGAGAAGGCTAGGGCTTTTCAGCTTGGAGAAGAGACGGCTGAGGGGAGATATGATAGAAGTGTATAAAATAATGAGTGGAATGGATCGGGTGGATGTGAAGCGACTGTTCACGCTATCCAAAAATAATAGGACTAGAGGGCATGAGTTGAAGCTACAGTGTGGTAAATTTAAAACGAATCGGAGAAAATTTTTCTTCACCCAACGTGTAATTAGACTCTGGAATTCGTTGCCGGAGAACATGGTACGGGCGGTTAGCTTGACGGAGTTTAAAAAGGGGTTAGATAGATTCCTAAAGGACAAGTCCATAGACCGCTATTAAATGGACTTGGAAAAATTCCGCATTTTTAGGTATAACTTGTCTGGAATGTTTTTACGTTTGGGGAGCGTGCCAGGTGCCCTTGACCTGGATTGGCCACTGTCGGTGACAGGATGCTGGGCTAGATGGACCTTTGGTCTTTCCCAGTATGGCACTACTTATGTACTTATGTACTCTAAGTAGGATCATACAGGCCGATCTCGCTACTAAACCAAGATGCTAAAATCCTAGCAGCTATCCTAGCCAGGAGAATGAACATATACCTCCCTCAAGTAATACATGAAGATCAGGCGGGCTTTGTCCCAGGGAGGTATGCCTCAATGAACCTAACCAGAGCTCTGGCGGCCATACATATCTATAGAGGGAAAGGGGGGAAGGAGGCTATCGCGGGATTAGACATGGAAAAAGCCTTTGACAGTATTTCCTGGCAGTACTTGTTTGGGTAATGGAACAGTACGGCATACAGGGAAGATTTACTGACTGGGTTCGGGTTCTCTATACCAAGCCAAAGGCTAGACTGCTGATTAACAATACACTGACAGAAAGTTTTGATCTACAAAGAGGAACGAGACAGGGATGTCCGCTGTCTCCACTCTTGTTCCTCCTAGCAATTGAACCATTAGCCATTAAAATACGACAGAGTGACCAGCTTAAGGGTCTCCAGGTGGGGGGGGGGGGGGGGGGTGAGAGATCCGCATTAACCTATTTGCGGATGATATATTACTTTATTTGGCGGATGCCTTCACCCACCTGGAGAAGGCACTAGTACTGGTAAAGGAGTTTGGGGGAATCTCTGGCTTACGAGTCAACTGTGATAAATCTGAATTACTCCCCCTAGCAGGTAGCAAAGAAAATTCAAGGTTTGGGAATCTGCCTATTCCACCAGTGCAACAGTCAATGCGTTATCTGGGCATACACCTGAGTACTAATCCAGTTGTGATGTATAAACGAAATATTCTAGACCAAATAGATAAAATAAGACAATCATGTATTTGGTAGAGTAGCAATGGTTAAGATGGTATTGCTGCCAAAGCTCCTATACCCGTTACAGGCCATGCCAATTTGGATAAAACGGCAAGATGAAAGGGTATTCCGGTCTATTATCAGATCGTTTATATGGAGGCAAAAGGGTTCCCGAGTAGCACATCAAACGTTAATACTTAATAGGGAGAAGGGTGGCATTAAGTTACCAGATCTCCGACTATACAATGTGGCTGCGCTAATGAGACTGATCTATGAGGGCATAATAGGGCAGTCGAAATTTACACCGACTCAATGGTGGGAGGGTTGGTGCTCTCCTTATACGTTTATAAACCTACTACATACACCTCCGGGGTTGGGCACAAAGTTAAACAGGCAGTATAGTTTTCTTCAACCATTGAGAATTGCTTGGAAGTGGTGGAGGAGCAGACAGGCACGGAGTCCGTATGCATCACCCTTCCTGAGACTGGTAGGACGGGTAGATTTTCCCGCGGGGGTGGGCCCCTCATACTTCAAGACATGGGCAAGGAAAGGGTGTGTGACTTTAGGAGATTTGGTCCCTGCAGGGGGGGATAACTTTATGTCATTTTCACAGGTGAAAGACAAATGGCAGATCCCCAACACTCATATGATACAATACATGCAAGCCAGGCACTATTGGTTACAGATGAAAGCGAAATATGGGGAGTCTTGGACTTATGGTAGCCTGGATGAGTTGATGCTGCGGATGCCAGTAGCGGGCAACCGGTTATCCAATTGGTATAAGTTGGTGAAAATGGTCATTCCAGAGGGTGGAGCGGTGGGGGTTACTACCCGATGGAATGAAGAATTAGGAACAGATTACTCACAGCCACAGTTTAACATGATGTATGTGACACTATTTGAAATGGTAAAATCGGCAGACTGGCAAGAAACCCAATTTAAACTGCTACACAGGGCATATATTACTTGTGAGAAGGGGAAAAAAATGAACATGTGGGACTCAGACAGATGTACTAAGTGTAAGTCGGAAACTGGCACTTTCCTACATACTTTCTTGGAATGTCCTAAATTGATAATATGGAATGAAGTGTTTGCAATGCTCAATAGGGTGTTACAGTTAACGGTGGAGTGGTCATATAAAGCACTGATGCTGGGGGATCAATCAGAATTAATTGCACAAGGCTTGTCTCGGCCGCAGAGGAGATTCTTGTACATGTCAGTCCTGGCAGTCAAGAGGACCATTCTGCGGGTTTGGACAAGTGAGGACCCGGCTTCGTATGCATGTTGGTTGGTAAAAGTACAAGAGATAGCACACTATGAGATTTCATTGTATAGGAAATCTGCAAATATGGAAGGCAGACAATATGCAATGTTGTGGCAACGGCTCGAGGAGCTCGCAAGGAACTAAGGTTCTTTCAAACATATGTCTTAATCACAGGTACCATAAGGGGGAGGGGGGAAGGGGTGGGGATGGGAAAGGGATGTGTATAAGTTGGCTGTTTGAGAAGGGTGTGAATCTTTTTTCTTTCTGAATGAAGAGTTTCTTAAGTGGCAGAAGAGGGGTATTAATAGTACGGGGGGGGGGAAAAAACGGAAAATGTTGATGCAATTGTGCTGTGCTAGTGCACTAGCGTTCCATTGAACGGACACTTGTAATAGACTCACGATGTAATAGAGGAAAGTAAAATGTCTGGCATATTGAACGCATGTATTGTATTGATGTTAATAAAGACAAAATAAAAAAAAAAAAAGGAAGCCTGTAAGTCGAAATACCCTCCTACATTTTGGAAGTTACCATCCTTATAAATTGAAATACAGTCTTCCCATTAGTCAGTTTCTACGTATTCGAAGAGTCTGTTCGGGAGAACGGTAGGTGAGATGTTTGCAGGTAATAAGTTTGGGAAACCTGTGGAAAGAAAGGAAGGTGGGGAACATAAGAATTGTGGCAAATGCCAATGGTGTAAGTTAAACATTAAAGGGTCCGAGTGGATAACCCCGGGGAGGGGGAAAAAGTTGATAGCTAGGGATGTTACAGACTGTAATTCACGGAATATAGTATACTAGTAAAAAAGGCCCGTTTCTGACACAAATGAAACGGGCGCTAGCAAGGTTTTCCTCGGAGTGTGTATGTTTGGGAGAGTGTATGTGAGAGTGACTGTTTGAGAGTCAGAGTGAAAGTGTGAGTCCAATCCATGCTCCTCTGTCACCTGGCCCCTCCATTCATCCCTATCCAGCAATTCCCCTCTCTGCCTGAGGCCTGCCCTGCAATCCATATCCATCCATGCCCATCTGTCCCCTCCATTCATCTCTATCCAGCAATTCCCCTCTCCCTGAGTCCTGCCCTTCCAATCCATGCCCATCCATGCTCATCTGTCACCTGGCCCCTCCATTTTCCCTATCCAGCAATTGCCCTCTCTCCCTGAGGCCTGCCCTCCCAATCCATAGCCATCCATGCTCCTCTGTCCCCTGCCGCCTCCATTCATCCTTTTCCAGCAAGTCCCCTCTCTCCCTTCCATGACCCCCCCCCCTCGCATCCATGCTCCTCTCTCTCCCATGTGCCAGCCTGGGCCGGCCTCTTTCCCCCCCCCCCCCCCCCCCGCTCGCATCCATGCTGTGGTTGGCCACCCTCTTCTCTCCCCCCAACATGCGTTTTTTTTTTCTTCCCCCCCCTCCCGTGAACCTGTCGCTCCCCCCCCCCCCCCGCCGGAACGCCGAAAACTGCCGCCGCCGTTTTTGTACTACCTTCCCTTCCCGTAGGTTGTTGAATCATCTTAGAAAGTTTAACTCCGTGCGTCAGACGCACGGAGTTAAACTTTGTAAGATGATTCAACAACCTACGGGAAGGGAAGGTAGTACAACAACGGCGGCGGCAGTTTTCGGCGTTCCGGCGGGGGGGGGATCGACAGGTTCGCGGGAGGGGGTGACAGCTGATTCCGAGGCAGTAGGAGGAGTAGGGAAACACGCTGCGCGTGTTTCCCTACTCCTCCCCTTGCCTTGCAATCAGCTGTTTTGACGTCAGTGACGTCAGTGACGTCAGTGCGTGTCTGCCTCACAGACCACCTCCAGCCAAGGAGCCACGGTCCCAAGCACAGAACGTTGGAGGTGAGAATTATTATATAGGATGTGATAGTATGTCCGTGCCAATTAATATATATTGGGAGATCGAGTAGACCTATTAAAGTAAGGTTAACTGAGCACAAATCTAAGATTACTACCAGAAACTGTCAAGCCCCTATTGTAGA
The DNA here is from genome assembly GCF_901765095.1 of Microcaecilia unicolor. NCBI lineage: Eukaryota > Metazoa > Chordata > Amphibia > Gymnophiona > Siphonopidae > Microcaecilia > Microcaecilia unicolor. Next base: position 156,097,706 of record NC_044041.1, read on the forward strand.
ACATTGGCTAGAGAAAGATCATAAAATAGAAGATATACAATGGCGAGTATTGGAACAAGTGCAAGTGGGTAGGGAGGGAGGATCGGTGAAAAAATTATTAAACTATAGAGAACAATGGTACATATATTTTCTAAAAACGGTGACCCCACAGGGATTAAATGCTGAACTAGAATGGGCTACCTTAATGTAGCAGGATAGTCTGTCTGGCCTATCAGATCTAGGGGGTGGAGACGTCAACAGTAGGAGGGGAATTAAAAAAGGTAAGAGTAGGACGCCGTCACCATCTTAGCAGGAATTAACATTGCGAGGCTGGTACTAAGAACGGCTAAGGGTAGGTTGAAAGTGTGTTTTATAAAAGATATGGGTTATAGATGGGGAGACAGCTGGGGATTTGTAATATACGGGACCCTTTGCTGCCTGCATTAAGATGATGTATTTTTATATTTCTTAGGGGAGCCCTTGACACAGCCTTTTATGGCGAAACATGCATGTCGGGCATTGTTGAACCCTTGGTCCGACCGTTCAGAGCAAGTTAAGTATTGCTTATAAGTAATTAAGAGATTAAGTAAATAAAGGAAAAAGAATAAAAGAAAAATGAAAGATATATAAATAAATGAGGAGAGATTTCATTAAATACTATCGCCGGTGAAGATTTAGGTGCTGGTTTGAGTGTCCAACAGAAGAGAGCTGCTGGCCATGAGCACCTCTGAAGCGATATAAAACATAAAACATATATGAAAGATTTTTGTATAATGTACTGTTGAAGTGGACTCTACAAAAATATATATGAGCCTTGTTAGATGATTGGTCAAAATAGAATTTAGACATCATATCGCAAATGCCCCTCCACATGTATCACTTACGCATTCAACTCTGAATTCAGAAGCAGCAGGAGCAATTATAAATGAATAACTTGTCTACATAATATTATGCTGACATATTTAGTAGTCAGATTTAAATGCAGGTACACCCTTATTTTAGACACATAGATTGACATACATGTGTAAAAGCTGTTTTAGAAAGGGGATTAGTTCCACACAGTGATGCTACTACTACTACTACTACTACTTATCATTTCTATCACTGCCAGGAGCTGACAAAGGGAATGGCTGGGGAAGGCCTAACATATTGACATAGATTCCTTATCTTACAAGAGGAATGCATATAGATATTTAAAAAAAATCTATAAATCAGAATTTACACATTAGTGCCTGCTCAGAGGTAGGTGTCATGTTGAGGTCTGTCCCCAATCCACTCCTCCCCCCTCCATTCACATCTGCTGGCCTCTGATCTTCCCCCCACCCACCACCACCTCAACAGTTTGATCCTCCCGCACAACACATGCATTCACGTTCTGCAGCCTGACATCTGACCCACCATGAAATCCTCCATCCCAGCCCACCTCCCAAAGTACTTGATCTCCCCCTGGCATGAAGACTTCCTTACCTGACCCGTCAGCAACATCAAGACCCCTAGCAGAGCCTACTTCACTCCCGATTCCCATTACCATCCTCAGCCATACCAGTGTCCCTACTGCCTAGTGGGAGCAGGAATGATGCCTACCTGCTCCTTCTCTTTCAGCCCCTGGTTCCAAAATGGCCACCATGAACCCTAGTGGTAATCTCTCAGTTTTAATGCTAGGGGGTCAGACTGCCAAATAAGAGCAAAATTCCCTTGTTGGCCTGACCCTTTCCCCCCATCCAGTGGTAATATCACAAAATTACTTCTAGGGGTCATGGATTCCACCAGATTGCAAGAGCAGGAGTGAACAGGCATCGTTCCTGTTCCCACTAGACACCAATAGTAAGGCCAGGGATGATGGGGTGGACATGCTTCTGGGGGGGGGGGGGGGAGAAGTTTTGATGTTTCTGGGGAGGGGGGGTCGTCCTGCTGGGGGAGGTCTGTGGATAGGGGATATCGGATGCTTTCAGAGATCAGATCTCATGGGGGGGGGGGGGGGGGGGGAGGAGATACATTGTTTTGTAGTATCACATAAAAATCTTACCAGAACAAGATCTCCAGCAGTTGTGTACCTCTTTTAATTTATGTGTGTACCCCTTTTAATTTATGTGTATACCTTTATGCGGTTGCTGGATCACTGAATTCATAGCAATAACCAGGTCACTATGTTCTTTACATCAACAAGCAAGGCAGACTCCTACAGACCACTTATCTCTCAGGTGACCAGCTATATATATATATAATTTTTTTTTAAATTAGAGGCAAAGGACAGGAGATACTGTTCACAGATCAGCCAGCAGATGGAGGTGTTGCTGTTGCCTTCCAGTTCTCAGGCTGGGGTGCCGTTCCATGCTTGAATAGCTAAATGGGGCTCACCTGAAAATACATCTCATTTTCTGCATCCAGATTTTACCTTGTGGCATGCAGTCTGTGGTTCAGGCCTGATGCAGTTAAAGTGAATTTGGAAAACCTCCAATATTTCTGCTTGGATTGCACTCTTTTCTCAGCTCCCCCCAGTGTTTTAATGGCATCTTAAACTGCCCAAATTCCATTTTTTGTACCAGGCATCCTTCTAGCACAGCACCAAAGATCCTTGGAGAATCAGCAACTGCAGCAGCATGGAAGAAATGACAGAACAGTGCAATAAAAATTCATCAGATTTGTTTATAGGAAATCAAATGTTTTGTGCAGCTGAAATAACCTGTAGATTACATCTTGCCATGGGATTTGCTTTATAAGGCAGGAATTTATAACCTGACAGTTTTCCTCCTGCTCTTTTAGGCTTCTAGTTCAATGGGAACTACTCATTTGCCTCCCCCCTTGTTCCTTCTCACCCAGTACTTCCCTCGCCCTTAATTGTCTTGTCTATCTGTATTATTTTACAGCAGGGACTGTCTCTCTGTGTCAGGTGTTCAGCGCTGTGTGCGTCTGGTAGCACTATACAAATGCTAATAATAATAATAATAATAATAATAATGGGATCTAGCTTCTACAGCACCATCAGGAGGAACAACCCATAAAGGTAGACCTGGGGTTAAATAGCATGGAATTTTGCTACTTTTTGGGACTTTATTAGGTAGTTGTGACCTGGATTGGCCACAGTTGGACACAAGATACTGGGCTAGTTGGACCCTTGGTCTGACCCAGTATGGCAACTCTTATGCCATTCTGTTTGTTTGTTTGTTTGTTTGTTTGTTTATTCAAATTTGATATACTGCCTTTTGACAACTCAAGCAAAGTGTTCAACAAATTAAAACATAAATAACTAAAAGTGTAGACACAAACGAAGAAAAAATACCTACAGCACTAATCTAACAAATTTTTTTTTTAATGGAATTGATAACAGGATGACACCGTAAGCCAGCCATACCAACAGTGCACAACTCTACTGGTCAAAATCTGGAAAAACCCAAGTGAAGGAAATAAGGCTTGAGATCAGTCTTGAATTTGCAATAGGAGTTCTCAAACTGAAGAAAAAGTGGTAAAGAATTCCATAAGGTGGGTGCTAAATAAGAAAATGTTGAGTGACAAGTTATCACCAATCAAATAATGGTTGGAAAAGGGATAATAAGAAGCTGTTGATTATGAAAGCAATGGGAACAATATAATAATTAGAAATATGAGAAGTATCTGTGTGACATGAATGATGAGCTAATAACAAGATCTTGCATTGTCCCAACAAGGATTTACCTAATTTTGATCCTTTTTTTCCTTCTCCTGTCAGGTGCCAGAAAACCTTTGGGATGCTGCTACACATGCACCCTGGGGACTAGATTTATTAAAGTGCATTAATGCCATTAAAGGGTGGACCTGCAAGTGCTGGGTTTTTCTCTTTCAAAAAATAAAGTTGGAAACCTCAATGTAGAAACAAAAAAGGAAAAACAACCTTTGTACAAAGCAAAATCAGCACAACAAACAGCAAAGGTGACAACAAAAAGTCCCAAAACGATGAGGTACGGAACTTTATTGATTGGTATCAATGACTCAACATGAGCTGTGTTTCGGCCATAACCTGCCTCAGGAGTCAATACCAGACAATTACACAATCCTGTGTACTGAGAATAAATAACTGCACCAGTATCACATATCACAAGATATCCTGTCTTTAAGTAGCGCTGGAACAAGCTCAATCGTCAAGCAGTAATGCCCCAATGTAAAAGATGGGACCAGTCCTGCATTAAAAAAAAACATGCAGTGTTGGCTCATGTTAATGCAGTAGCTTGTCAGTACATTTTAACACAGTAGCCTGTAAGTACGTCTAGCCCCCAGCCTATCATGAGCTTTCCCTCTGCCAGCATCACCAACCCTGACTGATCTGCAGCTTAGGAAGTGAAAGAGGACTCCTGCATGAGGAATAGTCCCTTAAAAACACTAATGTTAGGTGCCTGCCCTCAGAGACAGCCCTACCGTTAGGCCAATTGAGGCAGGGGAGTCAGGAAGCACGCTTCATGGAATGGCATCTCACTCTTTTGCATCCCCCACACTGGTCACGGTCTGGCTCCCCCCCCCCCCCCCTTTCTTTTTCAACCCTCTTCCTCAAGTCTATCTTCTTTTTTTTTGTTTGTTTTTTAAAAGATGTTGGCTGCGGTAGCAGCAACGATTCCTATACACTGCCTGGCCCACCTCTATCGAAATAGGAAGTTACATCAGAGAGGCAGGCCACAGTAGAGAGAAGAAGCCAGTGCTGGTGGCAGGGCAGCATATGGGAATCACTGCTGCTGCTGACAACTTTTAAAAAAGAAAGTACATTCGTAGAAGGGGGTTATGGAAGGAAAGGGAAATGCTATACCATGGCTGGGGGTGGAGAGGGAGTTGGGAGAAAGAGAGAGTGTGAAGGAGAGATGTTGGGCATGGGGGCTGGGGGGGGGGGGGGTGCCATCTCATCCTTGCCTCAGATAGCAGATTGCTTTAGGCCACCCCTGCCCTTTTTCCACTGCTCCCAATAACTTTCACATTTAACTCTGTAAAAGTCTTCCCATTTCCCTCAACTCCTCTCTCTTCCCTTTTCCCCACAATTTCACTCATCATGGTAAGCCCTTTCACCATTATTATTAGGATTTATTTACCGCCTTTTTGAAGGAGTTCACTCAAGGCGGTGTACAGTAAGAATATATCAAACATAAGCAATAGGCAATTACAGCAGTAAAAATATTTGAAAACAATACAAAGTATGGCATGGTATATTAGCAATGTCAACACAATATGTAATAGAACATTATAATTGGTAGTGAAGGGTAAGGCAAAGTTGTAACATATAGATGGGTAAGAAAGTCAGAAGAATTAGAAAGTAAGGTGACTGATTTGAAGAAACTTGCACATGGAGGAGTGGATAAACATGTCCCGCTGCAGTGTGTGCAGCCCGAGTCACTCCTTGTGTGTGTGAGTAAGACTAACAAGTTAGTTACTTCTTCCATTAAAAGCTTGGTTGAAGAGCCAAGCTTTCACCTGCTTTCTGAAGTAGAGATAGTCTTGTGTTAAGCAGAGCCTTTCAGGCAATGCATTCCAGAGTGTGGGGGCTACTCCGGAGAAGGCTTGCTTGCGGGTATCACATCGTGTAATGTCTTTTGGAGAGGGTGTAGTTAGTGAAAGTACTTGGGAGGACCTTAGTGTCCTTGGTGGTATGTGGAGAATCATCCTATTCTTCAGATACTCAAGGCCATTTGCTTTCAGGGCCTTGAAGATCAGACATAGAGTTTTAAATTTAGCCCTGTATTGTACTAGTAGCCAATGAAGTTTTTGCAAAAATGATGTGAGGTGGTCACGTCGCTTGCAACCTTCTATGAGTCTTGCTGCTGCATTCTGAATCAACTGGTGCTGGTGCAGGCCCTTTGTAGTCAGACCATTGTATAGTGCATTGCAGTGATCCAGTCTTGATGTTACCATGTGTCACGTTTTCCAAAGCAGGAACTAGGATCGTGAGCCCTTGGGCCACTGCTGAGGAGTGGCAGCGGCAGGCAAAACCACCCCACACCAGAGACAAGGCAGAACTCTGACAGGGACAGCCAGACTTCACCTGCACTGGACCACCGTTCCTCAGGAGTTGAGCCCCTGGGTGCAGGTGGCCGGCAGGAACTGGATACCAACTAGATACACACAGGGAGGCTAGGCAGAATACTAGACTAGGACTCTCAGACAGACAAGGGACAGAACTGAAAGCTGCAAGCAGCCACTGAAACAGGGAAAAAACACTGATAGATAAGAGACATAACTGAAAGCTGCCAGGCAGCCACTGAACAAGAAACACAGACAACCTAGAACTAGACAAAGACATACAAACAAGAAACAAGACTGGGAAACAAGCAATAAAGTACAAGAAGCTACACAAAGACTAAACTAGAATCAGGCAAGAATACAGACTATAAACTGGACTAGGCAGAAGTGCAGCAAGCACCAACAAACCAGGGCCTTAGGCGATGCAAAGGCAAAGCAGAGAGTTTCCAAATGGCTAATAAGCCCAGCAGCAGCTGAGATTCACTGCAGCAATCACAAGGCAGCTACGGGTGCTGTGCAGGCTCAAACAAGACAAGTAAGTCTGGCAGGCCGGAAGATCCAGACTGGACTAGGCTGAAGTCTGGAATGGGAAACAGCACACAGACAATCCAATGCAGCCACCAGGTCTGGCCACCAGGGGGCGAGATGACGGAGAGCCTGAAACCTGAGCACCACCGTGATACCATGGCATGCACAACTGGGATAAGATTTACCTTCTCGATGTAAGGAGAGAGGCGGCGTAGCTGTCGCAAATAGTAGAAGCAGCTCTTGAAGGTTGCTTTGATTTGGGGAATCAGAGTAAGTGTTGAATCTAGCTGTATTCCAAGGTTCCTGACTTGTGATTTGAGGGGGAGTTCATACTTCCCAATAGGGATTTTGATGTCAGGTAGGTATCCACTTGTGTTAGAGACCCAGAGAAACTTGGTTTTACTTGGGTTTAGGCAAAGTTTTTTTTGTTTTGTTTTGTTACATTTGTACCCCGCGCTTTCCCACTCATGGCAGGCTCAATGCGGCTTACATGGGGCAATGGAGGGTTAAGTGACTTGCCCAGAGTCACAAGGAGCTGCCTGTGCCTGAAGTGGGAATCGAACTCAGTTCCTCAGTTCCCCAGGACCAAAGTCCACCACCCTAACCACTAGGCCACTCCTCCACTTTGTTGAGTTTAGCCCATTCTTGAATTGATGTTAGACAAGTAATCAGTTTATTCAAGGCTGTAGGTAAGTCAGGTTCAATAGGTATGAGTAGCTGCACATCATCCGCATAGATATAGAACTGAGTGTCCATTGACTGAATCAGCTCAGCTAGTGGCTTGAGGTAGATATTGAACAGAATAGATGACAGTATCGATCCTTGTGGTACCCCGCAGGTCAAAGTCCATGGTGGTGATGAATTGTTGCCAAACATTATGGATTGTTGCCTGTCTAATAGATAGGATCTGAACCAGGCAAGTACTGTTCCATTGATAACTGTTTCTGTCAGTCGTGCTAGCAAGATATCATGATCCACAGTGTCAAAAGCTGCTGAGAAATCTAGCAGTACTAACATCGAGGCAAATCCTTTGTCTCGGTTTCTGTGAAGATCATCTAGCACGGATACGAGGACCGTTTCTGTTCCATAACCGAGTCTGAATCCAGATTGACATGGATCTAGCCAGTTATTCTTTTCTAGCCATTCATTAAGTTGAGCACAGACTGTTTGTTCTATGAGTTTCCCTAGAATGGAATGTTGGATATTGGCCTGTAACTTTCAAGTTTGTCCTGGTCAAGGTTGTTTTTCTTCAGCAGAGGGCAAACCACTGCCCTTTTTAATGCTGTTGATAGTTGCCCATTAGAAAGAGAGGTGTTCACAATTTTTGTGGCGCCTTCAATAAGGCCCATACTTGCCTGCTGCACTATCTTTGATGGGCAGGGATCGAGGAGGCAGGTAGTTGGTCAAAGGTCTCTTAGGATTTTGTCAAGGCTCTCCTCTATCATTAAAGTGTTCCATCTGTCTCTGTTTTGAGGGGGCGAGTTTGTGCACCCTTGGTTGGGCACTGGGCGGGATTGCCTATAAATCCTGGTGGAGACTTTTAATTTTGGCAAAGTATTCAGCAAAATCATTGCAGTTCAGTTTAGACTAGGCAGGCTGGTTTTGTTGTGGGGGTTGCAGTAGGCTGTTTACTATACTGAACAGCTGCTTGGTTGAATTGGCAGCCTGTGCAATGCATTGAGAGAAATACTGTTTTTTGGTTGCTGTTAAGGCTTGGCAGTACTTTGCCATGTGCTTCCTGCAGTTTAGCCCGTCTTCATCCAGGTGAGATTTGCGCCATCTCCTTTCCAATTTTCGTCCTTCGCGTTTAAGGATCCAAAGTTCTGGAGAAAACCAAGGTGAGCGTTTGTGAGTGGGGCATAAGACCTTTTTTAGTGGTGCTTGTCACGGTTGTGGTCGTGACCCCTCTCAGACTTACCTTATTTCTGGGGGTCAGCTTTTGAGCTGGCTTTGTCTGTCCTTCCTGACTTAGCTCTGTCTCTGTATGCTGGCTGCTCCCAGCATGGTTCTAATTGCTTCACTATACTGCACCTGTGTGTGTTGCCTGAGTTAGCTCTGCCTCTGTGTGCTGGCTGCTTCCAGCATGGTGCTAATTACTCCCCTATACTGCACCTGTGTGTTGAGCCTCTCTGTGCTTCAGTATGCTTTCTGCCTGAGTCCTGTAGCTGTGACATCATCAGTCAGGCCCTTGATAAGGAAGTGGTGTTCTTCCATTCAGGGCCTTTGCAAACACCAAAGGTCCAGGTCAGTGTTGGTGCAGTGAGCACCTCTGCCTTGTCTCGCTTCAAAGGTATTGTTCCTAGTTTGTAATCCTTGTTTGTTTGTATCTGGAATCCTATTCTGTTGGCTCCCTTTCCTTCCTGTCTGTGTAACCCTGAACCCCTTGTGCAGTTAGCACTGCAGCCCTGTTTTTGTCTAGGTACCTGTGGGCACTTCTGAATCCTGGCTGCTGTTGGTTTCCTTTCCCTCCTGTCTGAGAACCTTGAACCCCTTGTGCAGTTAGCACTTCTACCTTGCTTTTTGTCTGGGTGCCTGTGGGCACTGCTGTATCCTGGTTCCCTGTTTCCTTGGGCTTCTGCCCCACCCTGGTTAGTCAAGCTTGTCTTAAAGTCCTTCTCCCTGTTTAGTATCTGTATTTCCTCTGTTGGGGCTGGTTGGCTTCAGCTTCAGTACCCCTCCTGCTTGTGTCTGCCCTGCTTGCTTTCAGTTTCCTTCCAGTCCGGTCTGTTTGGAAATCCTGTATCCTAATTCCTATCCTGAACCCTGTTGTGGTCTGGCTTGTTTAGTGTTCCCCCTAGTGTGAGTTCTCGGGTGTTCCTGCCTGCTAGTTCCAGTACCAGTTTTCCTCCAAGCCCTGCCGGCTGCCTGCACCCGGGGGCTCAACCCCCGGGGAACGGCGGCTAAGTGTAGGTGAAGCCTAGGTCCAGTCCCGTGTGTTCCTGGCCAGTGTGTTCCGGTCCAGTGTGTACCAGTCCAGTGGGTTCCAGTCCTGTGAGTTCCAGTCCCGTGTGTTTCAATCCAGAGAGTTCCAGTCTAGTGCGTACCAGTCCGGTACGTTTCAGTCCGGTGTATTCCAGTCCCGTGGGTTCCAGTCCCGTGTGTTTCAGTCCAGTGAGTTCCAGTCCAGTGCATACCAGTCCGGTATGTTCCAGCCCATGTGTTCCGGCTCGCTTGTCCGCGTCTGCAGTCCTTGCCTTTGCCGGAGTGCTAGCCCAGTGTTGGTTGGTGTTTTGCCTGCTGCTGCTGCTCCCCGTCAGCAGCCCAAGGGCTCACGATTGCTCCAGAGTCCACGCCCTCTGCTCCGAACCTGAGCACCTGACAGATTGCAAAGGCCACGAGCCCAGCAAGATTACCCGCCCAGCTGGGGTCCAGCTCCGTCATTGCTCTTGATCCTTCTATGACTCTTCATCGGTATCGTGGAAAACTTTTGTCTCATCCTGTTTTGAAGAAGACCCATGAAGCGGCAGCTGAGGGAAGACGTGTCCGGCTGCTCGGGATCATTGAAAACCCAGTTTTGGACATTGACCCATTTATCACGCTCTCTGAATATCGCCGCTACCTTGTCTTGAATCCAGCTTTGTGGGATACTCCTGAAGATGTCGCTGAAAGGAGACGTCTTGGGAATTCCACGCTCTACATAGTAACATAGTAGATGACGGCAGAAAAAGACCTGCTGGGCTCAGCTGGAGTCCAGTCCAGCCCCAGTGGCGCGTCCAGCCAAGCTTCTGAGTCCAGTCCAAGCAGCGCGTCCAGTCAAGTCTCCAATTCCAGTTCAAGTGGAGCTTCCACCAAGCCTCAGAGTCCAGTCCGAGTGACACTTCTAATCAAGTCTCCAATCCCAGTTCAAGTGGCGCTCCCACTCAAGCCTCGGAGTCCAGTCCAAGGGACGCTTCTAACCGAGCCTCCGATTCCAGTCCGGGTGGCGCTTCGAACCGAGCCTCCAATCCCAGTTCAAGTGGCGCTCCCACTCAAGCCTCGGAGTCCAGTCCAAGGGACGCTTCTAACCGAGCCTCCGGTTCCAGTCCGGGTGGTGCTTTGAACTGAGCCTCCTAGTACCAGTTTGGATCCCAGTTCCAACCCAATTTTTGATCTGGATCTGCTTATGACGCTCCATGATTACTGTGTTAAAGTTTTGTGTGATCCAGCCCTGAAGGATAATCCTGAAGCTGCAGCGGAGAGGAAGCGTATCTCTTGGCTGGGGTTCTTTGAAAATCCAGTTTCTGTTATTGATCCCTCTACCAAGCTGTTCTTTTACCACTTCCAACTCCTCTCGGATCCAGCCCTGCAGGATACTCCTGAGGCCCAAGCTAAAAGAAGGTGGCTTAGTAGTCCCAGACCAAGTTCCAGTGCCAGCTGAGATGCTGAGTCCACGCTGAGTGCTGAGTCTACACTAAGTGCTGAGTCCAGCCGAGATGCTGAGTCTACACCAAGTTCCAAGTCCAGCCGAGGTGGTGGGTCCACTCCGAGGTCAGAGTCCAGCCGAGATGCTGAGTCTGGATCGAGTTGCAGTTCCGGCCAAGAGGCTGAGTCCGGATCAAGCTGCGGTTCTGGCCAAGATGCTGAGTCCGGATCAAGCTGCGGTTCCGGCCAAGATGCTGAGTCCGGATCGAGTTGCAGTTCCGGCCAAGATACTGAGTCCGGATCGAGTTGCGGTTCCAGCCAAGATGCTGAGTTCGGATCAAGTTGCAGTTCCGGCCAAGATGCTGAGTCTGGGTCAAGTTGCAGTTCCAGCCAAGATGCTGAGTCCGGGTCAAGTTGCAGATGTTGAACCCCTTCTGAGTTTCAGCTCCAGCCAAGAGGTGAGTTTCAGTCCTGATTCCAGTCCAGTCTGGGTCCTAGCCCCGGTCTGGTTCTCGAGTCCACTCTGGGTCCCAGTCCAGCTACCCATGGTCATGTTTTGAAGCTCCTTCGTAGATTTCACCATTGTTATCCATGGAGACCTGAAATTCCTTTGGAGACCTGGAGCTCCCATGGGGTCACGGGAGCCTTGAGGGGGAGGTACTGTCACGATTGTAACCGCCATCTTGACCTCCTGTGTTCACATTTCCATTGTAAGTTCTCTGGAGTAAGGATCTTGTTTGTAAACAAGATTTTTCTCCTTCCTGGACTTACTGTGATCTCTAAAACAATGAAAATAAGAATTATACTTTCATTCTGCTTTTGATCAGTCTTCTGGAAATAATGAGCTGAGATGCCTACTGCTGTTCTCATACCAAGGCGCTCCATTCTATGTTTGTTTTGATTACTAAAATCAACTGTTGTAATCTATGTAGTTATACTGTTCTTTGTGTAGGATTTTTTTTTCAGAAACTGAAAAATAAGGTTTCTAAATAAATAAATATTATTCTGTTCTACATTTTAATGTTATTCTTAGTCTTAGCTTTCTCCAAACCCAGCATCTATTTTTGATCTTCTACTCTCAGGTTCTGTTTGCCCCTTTTTAGGCCACCTTCCTCAGCTAATCATGGAGGCTACCAAGTGGTGGGAAAACATTGCCAGCTTATTTATTCACCGATCATGTGCAGGGCCAGTGGACCAAGAAAGGGATCTCGGTGTCGTTCTTGATGATACGTTGAAACCTCTGCTCACTGTGCGGTGGCGGCTAAGAAAGCAAATAGAATGTTAGAAATTATTAGGAAAGGAATGGAAAACAAAAGTGAGGATGTTATAATGCCCTTGTATCGGTCCATGGTGCGACCGCACCTCAAATACTGTGTTCAATTCTGGTCACCGCATCTCAAAAAAGATATAGTGGAATTAGAAAAAGTACAGAGAAGGGCAGCGAAAATGATAAAGGGGATGGGATGATTTTCCTATGAGGAAAGGCTGAAGTGTCTATGGCTCTTCAGCTTGAAGAACAGATGGCTGAGGGGAGAATGATAGAGGTCTATAAAATAATGAGTGGAGTGGAACGGGTAGATGTGAATCATTTGTTTACTCTTTCCAAAAATACTAGGACTAGGGGCATGCGGTAAAGCTACAAAGTAGTAAATTTAATATGAATTGGAGAAAATCTTTCTTCACTCAGCGTGTAATTACACTCTGGAATTCATTGCCAGAGAATGTGGTAAAGGCGGTTAGCTTAGCTGGGTTTAAAAAGGGTCTGGATAGCTTCCTAAAGGAAAAATATTTAGACCATTATTAAATTGACTTGGTGATAACCCACTGCTTATTTCTGGGATAAGCATCATAAAATGTATTGAGCTTTTTTGGGATCTTGCCAGGTATGTGTGACCTGGACTGGCCACTGTTGGAAACAGGATGTTGGGCTTGATGGACCTTTGGTCTGTCCCCATGTGGCAATACTTATGTACTTATGCCTGTCTCATATAAGAAAATTCAATCCAAAGTCTGAATATTTAGACATAAGATTTCATTAGATGTGATCTATGAGTTTAGGTAGGGTGGAGGTCTATGGTGCAATGATGGTGGTATGCAATGCTAACTACTAGTTGAGATGACTTCTTGGGCTCCAATCAGCACTCCAATCTGAACACTTTTCACTATATTTTAGTAAAACATAAGAAATCTAACAAACAATTAAGGAGAGGTTTCTACATTTGTTGATTATTACATTTTAACTGCCAGACCCTTGATCATTCTTCTAATATTTAGAGATTTCTTCTCATTCTTTCTACTTTATCCTGGGTATCCATTCTATTGGCTATCTTCATGTCATCCACAAAAAGGCAAATCTTTCCTTCCAACCCTTCAGCGATATGTCTCATAAATATATTTAACAGAATTGGCCCCAGAACCGACCCCTGAGGAACTTCACTGCTCACCTTTCTTTCCTCCAAGCGGATTCCGTTTACCACCACCCTCCATCGGTCAACCAGTTTCCTATCCAGTTCACCACTTTGGGTCCTAAGTTCAGCCCTCTCAGCTTATTCATAAGTCTTCTGTGAGGGAGCATATCAAAGGCTTTGCTGAAATCCAAGTAGGTTACATCTAGCGCACATCCTACATCCAGTTCTTTGGTCACCCAGTCAAGGAAAGTCAATAAGATTCGTTTGGCAGGATTTTCCTTTGGTAAAGCCATGTTGCCTTGGATCCTGTAACCTGTTGGCTACTAGATAGTTAACTATCCTTTCTTTCAGCAGCTACTTCATTATTTTTCCTACCACTGATGTGAGACTTACCGGTCTGTAGTTTCCACTTCTTCCCCAACTCCATTTAAAAAAAAACCAAATCTTTAATCATTTCACATTTTTCAAGCGATAAGCTTATACAGAAAGGTATTGTATTCTGAATAATTATCTTGCAACATACAAATATATAGGCAAAAAAACACACAATAGATATACTCAAGTCCCCTAATATTGATCCAAGATTACATATATATGTCTATTTTAGAGGAAAAAATTTTCCAGGAAATAATAGAACCTGTCTAACAATTGAATGTCTTTCATTAACAGAGCTCAAAAGTAAATATAATTAAATCATTTACATTCTACTCCAATGATCTTTTAGCCACAAGGAATTCCATAAGATGTGATGGTTCATAAAATACATATTTAACCGACTGGTAACAAACTATGCATTTACATGGGTAACGCAGGTAAAAGGTTGCACCAATCTGAAGGACTCCTAACTTTAGTAACAAAAATTGCCGTTGTCTTTTCCGAGTCTCTTTACATACATCCGGAAATACACGTGTTTTGAGACGTAACAATTCCTTAACTTTGTTCTTAAAGAACATTTTCATAAACCACACTTTATCCAAAGTTAAAGCCACAGTTGCCAATAACGTAGATGAAGAAACCAAATCTGTATCCAAAGCTTCCAAAATTGCTGACACATTCAAAGAAGGTTCAGCTTGTTGTGCAGTCAATTGGCCTTCTGTTGGCTTACTTGGTATATAGTATACTTGAGAGAAAGGGGGAATAGCTTCATCCGTAACCCCAAATATTTCCTTAATATAACTATTCAGCATCTCCCTCGGTGTAACCAATATCACTTTGGGAAAATTCACAAATCTTAAATTATTTGTTCTCAGGGAATTTTCCAAAGATTCAATTTTTCATTGCATATTAGTTGTATCTTTTATAATAGTGTTTTGAATTGTTTGAGTCTTTACAAGTTCTTCCTCCTGGGTTCCTAATTTTGCAGAAGTTTTTTTCATATCAGAATCTGCCATTTTCACTTCCTCTTCTAGTTTTCTCAATCGGGCCTCTAATGCCTGGGTTTGAGGGCATAATACCTTACCCAGGTTAACAATTAAAGCCCAAAGATTGTCAAGAGTTACTTCAGCTGGCTTTTCCTCTAAAAAAAAGTCAGAAAATTCAAAGCTTGTACCTTGTTGGGTAATGTTTTAACAACTTCAATCTCCTCTCTTGTAGCCAAGTGAAACTCCGCAGAATTAGTTGTCTCCTCCAGAGCTCGTTCTTCCTCGCTCTCCAGTAGTTGTTTCTGGAACTCCCGTCGTTCCCTTCCAGCTTCACTTCTTGATTGCCGAGAGAGCGACACCAACTTTGGAAAGCTAGCGCTCTGGGGCTGCAAGGGAGGAGTTCTAAAGATCTATTAAATAAATCTTTAAGAGGTCCCACCAGGACGTCTCTGAGCTCCCTCAGTATCCTGGGATGTATCCCATCTGGCCCCATAGCTTTGTCCACCTTCAGATTCTCAAGCAGTTTATAAACGCTTTCTTCTGTAAATGGTGCGATATCCAATCCATTCCCAGATATTACCTCGGCAGCCGACTGCGGTCCTTCTCCAGGATTTTCCTCCATGAACACCGAAGAGAATTGTTTAGCATGTTCGCTTTATCCTCATCACTCTCCACATAGCCAATCTCATTATCTTTTGGTCTTGCAATTCCATTCCTATCTTTTTTCCTTTCTTCAATATATTTGAAAAAGGTCTCATCACCTCTCTTTACATCTTTAGCCATTTTTTCTTCCTCTCTTTACATCGTTAGCCATTTTTTCTTCTGCTTCTGCTTTCGCTAGCTGTATTTTCCTCTTCGCTTCTTTGAGTTAAATCTGATAATCTTTTCCGTGATCCTCTCATTGTGTTCTTCTATGTTTCTTGAACAAAGCCTCTTTTGCTCTTATTTTTTCAGCTACAATAATTTTTTCAGTTTACAATAATCAATTACCAGAATGAATACATAAATAAATGTTCTATGGTCTACGGTAATATTTAGAATACTGCCTTTTCATAGTAGGGTCCTTGCAGGTTAGTGCTGGCATGGTAGATTTGCTCTAGGTTCCGAATGACATTTGTGTAGAGTTTTATATTACTTCATAGCATGCCTTTATTTTGTTATTAGTAAGATTACACAAGAATCAGAAATTTCTTTGCATGGTAAGTTTTAAGATGAAATGCCCTTCTGCTCTGCACATTTTGTGGGGGAAAAGGTTCTGTAGATGCAGAATTTGTTTGTCTTTAATACCATATGATAAAGGAAGGGAAAGGAAAAGGGGTGGGATCTGATATATCACCTTTCTGTGGTTACAATCAAAGTGGTATACATATTATTTACAGGTACTTGTACCTATGGCAATGGAGGGTTAAGTGATGCCCAGAGTCACAAGCAGCTGCAGTGCCCCCAGCTCATACATATTATTTACAGGTACTTGTACCTATGGCAATGGAGGGTTAAGTGATGCCCAGAGTCACAAGCAGCTGCAGTGCCCCCAGCTCAATGCCTGCACTGCAGCCCTTGCTGGTTATTTATTGGGGGTGGGGCAAGCATTTGGGGGGTTGGTAAGGCAGGGGCAGGGTAAGTGGCAGGTTTTCTTTGAACAAGTTGGCAGCTCTGGGGTGTGTGTGTGTGTCTCTGTGTATGTCTTTCTCTCTATGTGTCTTTATATGTGTGTGTGTGTGTCTGTCTGTCTTTCTGCCTGTGCATACCGATAAGACAATGGATGGAGCCTCCCCAGTAGATGGTATCACTTGGGCCAAATACACCTAAAGGGTCATACTATACTTCTCTAGCCAGCCAATAGACGGCACTGTCAGACCCAGATAACTTTATTGGCATGACAGTTTTACATGTGTTGACAGGATAATCTATTTGGTATTTAAGGAAAACAAAGAGAAAGAGAGAAAATAAGATGGAAGGATATAATTTACAAAGTAATAGCGACAACAGTCAAAATCAATTTACAGTGTACACAGATGTCAATAACAAGAACAGTTCTAGTGCTTGTCTTACTGTCTCTGGTCAGGTTGCTTTTTCTGCATTATATAGAATTTTTCTAGCTTGTTCTTTTTTTAGGAAATTGGCATCTGGAACCATCACCTCTACTCCTAGAGGCACAGAGCAGAGCTGCCAAGTTACCAGGTTTCAGGAGGTACATTATAGGATAATCTTGGATTTCTAACAACCCTATCCTTACCCATTATAACAATGCTTCTCAACCATCTCCTGGAGGCACACCTTGCAAGTCAGATTTAAGGGATCACCAAAATAAATATGCATACGATAGATTTGCATATAATGGTTATTGCTATAGGCAGAGTTATCTCAATTATTTCATTGTGGTAATCCCAAAACCTGACTGGTTAGATGTGCCTGTGTTACTTTGTGCCTCAAGGAGAGGGTTGAGAAGGACTGCATTATGGACCTGCAGCACTGATTGCAATGGGTAGAACCAGAAACTACACATACCACACTGTTTTGGGATGTATTTTCAAAAGCAGAACTGGCTAAAAAGATTCTTCTGGGACTGGCTAACATGGCAGCTCTAGGAGAGAGAGAGAGAGAGTGTGTGTGTAAGTGAATAATGGCACAATTAAAACTCAACTGTTGCATGAAATATAGCAATTGTGCAAAGATCTTTCAGGAAATCTTAGGCAAAGAGCTATATTAGGTATCAATTAGAGAGAATCACAGTTGAAGTCAGGCAAGGTTTGCATTTGATTGTACCACAGAAAGGTGGTATATCAACCAGCTTATAATCGAAAGAGAAAAACGCCTATATTTCGACCCAAATCGGGAGATGGGCGTTTTTCTCACAAAGGCGCCCAAATCGGTATAATCGAAAGGCGATTTTGGGTGTTTCCAACTACACTCCATCGTGGAAACAAATAAAGTTGATGGGGGCATGTCGGAGGCGGGACTGGGGCGTGGTTATCTGCCGAGGAGAGATAGGCGTCTGTAGCTGATAATCGAAAAAAAGGCGTTTTACCGCGATTTTGGGTCACTTTTTTGGACCCTTTTTTTTTCACGAACAAGTCCCAAAAAAGTGCCCCAACTGCTCAGATGACCACTGGAGGGAATCGGGGATGACCTCCCCGGACTCCCCCAGTGGTCACTAACCCCCTCCCACCAAAAAAACCCACTTTAAGTACTTTTTTTCCAGCCTGTATGCCAGCCTCAAATGCCCTACCCACCTCTATGACAGCAGAATGTGTTCTATCCTGTGACAGCCTTTCCCTGGGTCAGATGTGGCTCTCGGGTGCACTACAGGGTCACATCAGCATTGCATTGTGGTGGGTGTAGGGTATTGGGCTCCGTGATTTCATTAGCTTGTGTTACAGTCTCACGATGTTGGTAGTTGGTAGGCTCTTCTCCCATGGTGCTTTTCTCCCTGCCTACTGGGTCAGAGTGTGCCCTGTTGTGTTTCCTGTTGTAGTCCATGCGGTAGTAGCCATTTTTGTAAGCCAGTTTTAGTTCCCTTTCCTGTGTTAGCCACGTTAGACAACTTTAGTTCTTACCTTGAATGTGGCTGAAAGAGGGCATTGTACAGAATTCTGCCAGCTCTGACCTACTGCTCATCTCAGTACCAGGGAGACTCGTTGCCAGTGGGGCACAACCTCTGCAGTTAACTGTGAGTAAACGTGCTTATTCCAATAAAGGACGTTTTCGGAGAGATTAGTCTTCAGGTGTCAACTGGTGTGCCAATGTTATACAGCAGGAACAAGTCCTAGAGGCCTGCGTGTATGCAGGTCCCTGGAGCACGTTTAGTGGGTACCGCAGTGCACTTCAGGCAGGTGGACCCAGGCCCATCCCCCCCCCCCCCACCTGCAACACTTGTGCTGGTAAATGGGAGGGCTCCAAAACCCACTGTACCCACATGTAGGTGCCCGCTTCACCCCTAAGAGCTATGGTAGTGTTGTACATTTGTGGGTAGGGGGTTTTGGGGGAGGGGGGTTAGGAGCTCAGCACCCGTGGTAAGGGAGCTATGCATGTAGGAGCTTTTTCTGAAGTCCACCGCACTGACCTAGGGTGCCCAGTTGGTGTCCTGGCATATCAGGGGGGCCACTGTACTACCAATCCTGGCCCCTCCCACGACCAAATGACTTGGATTAGGACGTTTTTGAGCTGGGCGTTTTTAGTTTCCATTATCGCTAAAAAAAAAAAAACAAACGCCCAGCTCAAAAACGTCCATTTTTTTGAAAATACAGTTTGGCCCGCCCCTTCATGGACCCGTTCTCGGAGATAAACTCCCATGGAGATAGGCGTTTGCGTTCGATTATGCCCCTTCAAATGTCTTATCCTTGTCCTTATAGGGGAATGGCCTAACAACACAGCTCGCTCTGCCACTAGCCAGATTACGCATCCACCTAGAGAAACAAAATGTGAAGAACAGGGCCTTCCATCACATGCCCATTATCTGACAGGAAGTTTGCATCTGAGAGGGCAGAACACCGCAGACCTTAAGCACTAGCCTGTGTTCAAGACCCCGTGCCATTCTACAGCAATAGTCAAGGGCAGAGGATGGCGTAGGGTAGCAGGGGGGAGGGAAAGGGGGAAGAGATGCTAGACATGGGAGGGGTAAGAAAGAGGAAATGAGATTCTAGACACCTGTGGGGTGATAGAGAAGGGAAGATGAGATACTGTACACCTTTGAGAGTGATGCTGGTTACTTTGGAGGAGGCTTAGGAAGGGAAATATAGATGCTGGACATGGCAAAGGAAGAGGAGATGCTAGACTGGAGGATAAGGGGCATTGATTACCCTTGAGCCAGCCCTGTCTGACAATTCTGATTTTCCTATGAAAAATGAGAATCATTTCTCCCTACATATGCTGATGGTAAAACTGGACTGGATTCACTTGTCCTGATAGCAGAGAGCCAGTTGTGACTATAACAAGCAGTGAGCATGTAGCAGGTTACTCAAATGTGTCTTCCTATGTAGTTGCAGAAAGAACATTCTGGGCCCCTGCTCCAGAAGGGTCTCAATCAAAGCTACACAGGGGGTAGGGCTATTCAAGGAAGGTAGTTCAACAGAATTGAACTTTTGGAAGGAAGTGTAATATCTAGAGTTCAGAGAAGAGCTTGGTCTTCATCTTCCTTCTTTGGAGGATGTACAGCTAACAGAAATGTTACCCAACTCTGAGGCCCATCTGAGGCTTGGCTCCCTGCGCTAAGGGCTAAGGGGAAAGTAGAGGGGTTGCACATCTGCTCCACAGCTGCCTAGTGCATACTGAAAGGAGAAATAGGCCTGTTCCCGAAAAAAGACTAAATTGATCAGGGATTACCACTCTGATTCACAGCTGTCCCCTGAGGAACAGAGTGCCAGAGAGAAAAGGAGAGAAGGATCATCAAGGAGATCTGATTCTGCTGCTAGTCTATATAGTCCTTGTCAGGGAAAGAACTGGACACTGGGGAATAGTGGCGCTGGTGAGTGCTGAGACCTTGAGAGAAATAAGAGTCCTGGATGTTGCCTGATCTGCCTAATCAAAGAGAAAGGGAGCAGTGGGGAACAGAGCCACAAGAGAGAGAGAGAGAGAGAAGTGAGATTGTGTAGAACTTTTAATTAAAAAAAAAAAACTAGCCTATGCTCAATTTAACAATTGTTTATCGATATATGAGGACATACCAAGTCTAAGGATAGACAAAGTATGTTGCAACTTCTGGACAGAGGCCAGCTCCCTATATAGGGATTTTGGTATATTGAACATAAAGGATCAAAAAAATACATAAAAAGGTTCACTATTACAGGAGCACAGGTTAGTTTATTAATGACTATGTACATATGGTTTATCACTTCTGTCATAGTTTCCTTCAACCCTTACAATATTTTCCTTTCCTAAAGGTTTCTATGTCAAATAACAGTATACCCTGCTATTCACATTTATGATGGTGAGGTAATGCACATTGAGCAAAGGGTCATATATAGGTTAGTTAGTGGCATATTCTAGTCTAATAACTGGAGCTACATTTCTAAGATACAATTCCACAGTCTGAGGACGGATTTGTTTATCTGTGAAAGAGAACGAAAGGAGTGAATTACAGGGCTTAGACTATGCCCAGAAGCTAGAATATATGTGAAGGATCATTGGTGTAGCTAAGATTGAACGGGTCCAGGCAGTAAAATTAAGATGGGCCCCTATAACACAATCTCTGCCAAGGTAGTGGGGACCAGGGAGGAGGGATAAGGAACTCCTTCGAGTATTAAATTCCAGACCTATGTAGAAAACCTGTCATAATAAAACAAATAAAACAGGCCTCAAATAGCAAAAACCCTATCTATAAAAGGCAGCACCCTAGAATGCCAATATACTTCCTGCTCGAAAAACAGAATAAGTCAAACTGCTACCGGTCCTTATACAGAAACTAAATTCCTGCAGAATACTTCATTTCTGTCATGCCTGCAGAATACAGACAGAACCTCAAACATAAAATAAGCAATCACTAACTAGAAATAGGAACTCCGAAAAGTCTGAATGCAATGCATCAGTAGAAAAGCAGAACTGTATTTCCTTCTGTAGGGTTCCTCATTTCAAAAGCTGATACATTCCATTTACTTTACTGAGAATAAAATATGTTCTCGTTTGTTGTCTGGGCATTTTATTTTACTAATTCACTTAGTCCCAGCCTCTCCTATTGACTTTTATTTTTTTTTAATTTTTTTGTTACATTTGTACCCCGCGCTTTCCCAGTCATGGCAGGCTCAATGCGGCTTACATATTGTATACAGGTACTTATTTGTACCTGGGGCAATGAAGGGTTAAGTGACTTGCCCAGAGTCACAAGGAGCTGCCTGTGCCTGAAGTGGGAATCAAACTCAGTTCCTCAGTTCCCCAGGACCAGAGTCCACCACCCTAAGTTCTTCTATGGTATTGTTTTTGTTTCTATTTTCTTGTCCTGTCTCCATTTCCTTTCTACATCTGTCTCTGATTGTTCCCCTCTATCATTTTTCTCTGTTTCTCTCCTGTGCATCTCCACTCAGCAGCTAGATTTTATTCTTCATTCTCCCCTTCCAGTCCCTCTTGTCACATCTCACCTACCTATGAGCTTTCTTTCTTCCACTCTCACCTCTCCCAATCCCTCATTTATCTTCCTCCAAGTCTCATTCCCTTACCAACCCCATCTCTACTACTTACTACTACTACTACTTATCATTTCTAAAGCGCTGCTAGACGTACGCAGCGCTGTACACTTGAACATGAAGAGACAGTCCCTGCTTGACAGAGCTTACAATCTAATTAGGACAGACAAACAGGATAAACAAGAACCTCACACAGGAAGAACTCAATACCTTGGTTTAATGAAGAACTGAAAGAATTAAAAACACAAGTCAGAAGACTAGAACGAGCATGGAATAAGAAAAAAGACGAAAACGCACTCAATGACTGGAAACAACTACAAAGAAAATACAAATACACTATCAGACAAACTAAAAGATCATACTTTAAGACTAAAATCGGACCAGACTACAAGGACACACACAAACTCTTCCAGCTCGTAAACAAACTACTAAATACCTCACCAGTTACTACTAATAACATGGACACCCCATCAGCAAATGATCTTGCGAACTACTTCAAAGAGAAAATCATAAAACTACGACTCATGATACCTATCAACACAACCGACTATGTAAACCTCCTTGATTGTCTGGATCCGGAACTTGGGGAATATCCAGCAGACCGATCATGGACCAACTTCGACGAACTCTCAATCGACAGTATCTCCCAATCGCTTAGAAGATACGCCAAGTCACAATGCAAATTAGACATCTGCCCTAGTAACTTTATAAGATCTGCCCCTCAGCAATTCAAAATAGACCTCACGAACCACCTGAACTTCATGCTACAAAATGGTCTCTTCCTAAAGGACAAAGGTAATATTCTACTCACCCCCCTACCTAAGGACGCCAAGAAAAGCACAAATGACTTGACCAACTACCGCCCAGTAGCATCTATCCCACTGATAACCAAACTTTTGGAGGGCGTAGTGACAAAACAGCTCACCAATTACCTAAATAAACACTATTCTTCACGAATCCCAGTCAGGCTTCCGGTCGAACCACAGTACTGAAACAGTTCTAGTGAACTTAATGAACAAATTCAAACAAGCAATTGCAACTGGGAATAACATACTTCTCTTACAATTCGACATGTCTAGTGCCTTCGATATGGTAGACCATGGAATATTACTACACATCCTAGAATACTTTGGAATTGGAGGCAACTTTCTTAACTGGTTTAGAGGATTCCTGACCTCAAGATCATACCAGGTAATAACTAAAGAAGCTATATCAGCCCTATGGACACCTGAATGCGGAGTCCCCCAAGGATCTCCCCTCTCACCAACCCTCTTCAACCTGATGATGCACCCTTAGCCAAGCTACTAGCCAACAAAAACCTTAACCCATACATATATGCAGATGATGTCACGATATACATCCCGTTTAAAAATGACCCCAAGGAAATCTCCAACGAGATCAACCAAAGCCTCCAAATAATGCACTCCTGGGCGGATGCATTTCAGTTAAAACTCAATGCAGAAAAAACACAATGCCTTATACTCACCTCACAATACAATACAAATAAATTCACTACCATAACCACACCAAACGTCTCCCTCCCCGTCTCAAACACACTGAAAATTCTTGAAGTCACCCTTGACCAAAACCTCACACTCGATAACCACGTGAAGAATACAACTAAGAAAATGTTCCACTCCATGTGGAAACTTAAAAAAGTAAAACCTTTCTTCCCGAGATCTATTTTTCGCAACCTGATACAATCAATGGTACTAGGCCACCTGGACTATTGTAACACACTTTACGCCGACTGTACAGAACAGAACGTCAAGAAACTTCAAAAAGCCCAAAATACCGCAGCCAGACTCATATTTGGAAAGACAAAATATGATAGTGCAAAACCCTTAAGAGAGAAACTACACTGGCTTCCACTTAAAGAATGGACCACATTCAAGATCTGCACGATTGTTCATAAAATCATCTACGGAGATGCTCCAATCCTACATGTCGGACCTTGTTGACTTACCTCCCAGAAATGCTAGAAGACCTTCCCGCACACTTCTCAACCTACACTTCCCAGGATGCAAAGGATTAAAATACAGACTAACACACACTACCAGCTTTTCCTACTTGAGCACGAAGATGCGGAATACACTACCTACAAATTTGAAAACAATTAACGAAATCTCCAACTTTCGCAAATCTCTGAAAACCTCTCTCTTCAACAAAGCCTATCACGAGAACCCATAGCGTAACTATAACACTTCACCACACTCTGAACAACGCCTTTCTATAATTGTCTGTTTAGCTCTTCTATGTTAACCTCGATCTCATTGTAATACCAAATGTATCTTTTACCTTGGAATGGCGATGCCATCACAGGTCTTTGTAAACCACATTGAGCCTGCAAATAGGTGGGAAAATGTGGGATACAAGTGCAATAAAATAAATAAATAAATAAGGGAATATTAAAATGAGGATGATAAAAATAAGGGTACTGAACAAGTGAATAAGGGTTAGGAGTTAAAAGCAGTATCTAAAAGGTGGGCTTTTAGCTTAGATTTGAAGACGGCCAGAGATGGAGCTTGACGTACCGGCTCAGGAAGTCTATGCCAGGCATATGGTGCAGCAAGATAAAAGGAACGGAGCCTGGAGTTAGCAGTGGAGGAGAAGGGTGCAGATAAGAGAGATTTACCCAATGAATGGAGTTCCTGGGGAGGAATGTAGGGAGAGATGAGAGTGGAGAGGTACTGAGGAGCTGCAGAGTGAATGCACTTATAGGTCAATAAGAGGAGTTTGAACTGTATGCGGAAATGGATAGGAAGCCAGTGAAGTGACTTGAAGAGAGGGCTAATATGAGCATAACGACACTGGCAGAATATTAGTCGTGCAGCAGAATTTTGAACAGATTGAAGAGGAGAGAGATGGCTAAGTGGGAGACCTGTGAGAAGCAAGTTGCAATAGTCTAAGCGAGAGGTGATAAAAGTGTAGATGAGGGTTCTGGTAGTGTGCTCAGAAAGGAAAGGGCGAATTTTGCTGATATTATAGAGAAAGAAACAACAGGTTTTAGCAGTCTATTGAATATGTGCAGAGAAAGAGAGGGAGGAGTTGAAGATGACCCCAAGGTTACGAGCTAATGGGACAGGAAGGATGAGAGTGTTATGCACAGAAATAGAGAATTGGGGAGCAGGAGAGGTTGGTTTAGGGGGAAAGATGAGAAGCTCAGTCTTGGTCATGTTTAGTTTCAGATGGCGCTGAGTAGTGCATTTGGGGTATATGTTTGGTGCGGTGAAGGACTGAGACTGGGGCAGATTGACAATAAGGGTAATGGGCCCATACTGTAACTACCTATCAAAAATGATGAAATAGAGGGAAGCTAGGGGACAATGGGCTCCATACTGTTGTGGTCCCTTGGGCACTTTGCTATTGTCTCAGTGGTCAGTCTGCCCCTGCACTGAAGCCTGAGGGCTATTCGCTACTGTTGTTGACAAGTAATCCTTCATGTGCACCAAAAAAAATGGATTTCTGCATTATAGGTGACACTTCACATATCTTAAACTCAATTATTTATTTTATTTATTTTTACTTTAACATCTTATAATACCTTCTGCAAGCCCGAAAGCTATTGGTATTTCAAGCACTTACCAACTCTAAACCACATAAAATTCTGTGGAAACAATTCAACTGTATTTAAAGATCCCTCAAAAGGCTCATTTAAACTTGATCAGACTCAGACAACTACCTCAACACACATCCTGCAAAATGTCCTGCAAAATGTCCTAAAACCCTGTCTGATATTATGAAGAACAAAAATTATATTACATTTTTTATGTCACCTCAGGAAGGTACACTGCAAAACACTATGCACAAACTGGTGCAAGAATACAATACATTCAAAATCTTATCATACCATAACAGCACTAACTCCCAGGACTCAAGGAGCAACAACCATATCCGTAAAAAGGAACACTGTAAATAAAGAACAAAATTACTGAGCATATTCAAAAGCATGGATCAATGAAACAAAACCAACATGGATTTAGTGAAGGGAAATCTTGCCTCACCAATCTATTACATTTCTTTGAAGGGGTGAACAAACATATGGATAAAGGTGAGCTGGTAGATATTGTGTATCTGGATTTTCAAAAGGCGTTTGACAAAGTACCTTATGAAAGACTCCAGAGGAAATTGGAAAGTCATGGGATAGGAGGTAGTGTCCTATTGTTGATTAAAAACTGGTTAAAAGATAGAAAACAGAGAGTAGGGTTAGATGGTTTGTATTCTCAATGAAGAAGGGTAGACAGTGGGGTTCCCCAGGGGTCTGTGCTGGGACTGCTGCTTTTTAACGTATTTATAAATGACCTAGAAATGGGAGTAACTAGTGAGGTAATTAAATTTGCTGATGACACAAAGATATTCAAAGTTGTTAAATCGCAAGAGGATTGTGAAAAAGTACAAGAGGACCTGGGAGACTGGGCTTCTAAATGGCAGGTGATGTTTAATGTGAGCAAGTGCAAAGTGATGCATATGGGAAAGAAGAACCTGAATTATAGTTATGTAATGCAAGATTCCACATTAGGAGTCACCGACCAGGAAAAGGATCTAGGCGTCATCGTTGATGATACGTTGAAACCCTCTGCTCAGTGTGCGGCGGCAGCGAAGAAAGCAAATAGAATGTCATATATTATTAGGAAAGGAATGGAAAACAAAAAATGAGGATGTTATAATGCCTTTGTATTTCTCCATGGTGCGACCACACCTCAAATATTGTGGTCAATTCTGGTCACCGCATCTCAAAAAAGATATAGTGGAATTAGAAAAGGTACAGAGAAGGGCGACAAAAATGATAAGGGAATGGGATGACTTCTGTAATCCTGGTTGCTGTCCTCATGCAGGAAGGAGAGGGGTTAGATGGATCTGGCTCTTTTCTCTCCCTCTCTCTGGTAGACAGCCCCCACACCCTCTTCTTCCAGGATAAATCTCAAGGTTGAAGTCTGGACCCCAGTCCTTGCTTCCACCCAGGCGTTCGCCCAGAGCAGTCCCGGCCTTACCCCCTTCTCACCCCCAGTGCAGCCCCCAGTGCAGCGTCCTTTCCCTGGGGTTTCCCCAGTCGTCATTTACCAGTCCATGCACATGTAAGGGGAGTAATGACTTTCCAGTCTCTCAAGGCCCACAATATATCCCAGAATTGTAACAATCCGACTCAGAACTTGACCCCGGCCTTCCCCCTTTCCCTCTCTCACCCCCAGTGGGGGAAAGGGGCCCGTATGCACCTGGCCCAGCCCTTTTACTCCTTGCTGATATCAAAGTCCACTCATGCCATAAATATGAGCTGTACAGTTCTCCTGATTTCCTTATCAAACACAGTTCATGTATACATAGAGCAGCTATTTTTATTTTTTTATTTTTGTTATATTTGTACCCTGTGCTTTCCCACTCATGGCAGGCTCAATGCAGCTTACATGGGGCAATGGAGGGTTAAGTGACTTGCCCAAAGTGACAAGGAGCTGCCTGTGCCTGAAGTGGGAATTGAACTCAGTTCCTCAGTTCCCCAGGACCAAAGTCCACCACCCTAACCACTAGGCCACTCCTCCACTCCTCCAAGTTATAATGCTTCCAGCTACAAACCCTTTTCCTTCAACCTCCTTGCAATATCTTCACTGAGGCTGAAGGGACCCCTACCCATTCCTTACCAGCATTAACACCCAGTAACCTCCCATACAGGTCAGGGTTGAGCCCATTATCTGTTATCCTGCTGCTGTAGAAACCTCCTCCCCCATTTCATCAAGCTGGAGAACCAGGTAGCCTGTACCCCATTCAATTGTTCACCTTTTATCCTAGCTAGGGCAGAGATGTCCATAGGTTCCTCCTCCTCTGCTTTCTCGCTCTCTAATTTCCCTCTTTCTTCCTCCATTTGCCAGTCCATGGGCTCCACCTCTGGGCCCTCCTCCAGCTGTTTCATATCCTCCTCGTCAGGCTTCCCCAGCCCACCCCCCTCTCTTCCCTTAGAGTCCTGAGGATTGTAGAGCAGGAAACGCCTCCTGGGCTGCTGGACTGCTGGGAATTGTAGTCTTTTGACCTCTCGGGGGAAGGAGAAAAACTGCTTTCTCTGAGAGGAGCGAGCCTTTTGTGCCTGGCCCATCTGCTTCTGTGCTCAGGCGAAGTTTCAGGGTAAACCTCTGCCCTGGGCCCTTCACACTTCCCTATGAGGAAAGGCTAAAGTGGCTAGGGCTCTTCAGCTTGGAGAAAAGACGGTTGAGGGGAGATATGATAGAGGTCTATAAAATAATGAGTGGAGTGGAAAGGGTAGACATGAAAGGAGTGGAAAGGGGGCACGCAATGAAGCTAGAAAGTAGTAAATTTAAAATGAAGCTGAGAAAATATTTCTTCACTCAACATGTAATTAAACTCTGGAATTCGTTGCCAGAGAATGTAGTAAAAGCGGTTAGCTTAGCGGAGTATAAAAACGGTTTAGATGGCATCCTAAAGGAAAAGTCCATATACCATTATTAAAATGGACTTGGGGAAAATCCACTGCTTATTTCTAGAATAAGCAGCATAAAATGTATTTTACTGTTTTGGGATCTTTCCAGATATTTGTGACCTGGATTGGCCACTGTTGGAAACAGGATGCTGGACTTGATGGACCTTTGGTCTGCCCCAGCATAGGCACCAACTCCATGGGTGCTGTGGGTGCTTGAGCACCCCGAATATTTCACCCGCCGGAACTGGAAGTTCCCTTCGCCAGACTGGTGCCTGCCCTCACCTTCCTGCGTGCCGCCCAGAATTTTAAAAGTCATCTTACCTCGGGGTCTCGGCAGCAGCAGTGAAAGGCGAGCAGGCTCGGCGCTTCAGCCTTCCCTGCTCTCTCTCTCAGCTCTGGTCCTGCCCTAATTTCCTGTTTCCTTCAAGGGCGGGACCAGAGCTAAGAGAGAAAGAAAGGCTGAAGCGCTGAGCCTGCACGCCTTTCACTGTCTGCTGCCGCCAGGACCCCGAGGTAAGATGACTTTTAAAATTCAGAACTCAGAGGGAGGGGGGCCTGGAACTCGGAGGGAGGGGGAGGGAGGGAGGGGAGGAGGAGGGGGGAATGCACCACCTGTAAAAAAAAAAAAAAAAAAATTCAGCACCCCCAATCATTTTGAAAAGTTGGCTCCTATGTATCCCAGCATGGCAATACTTATGTACTTATGTATACCAGGACCTAAAACACCAGAACAAATGGGACTGCTAGAGATCTCTACATAGAAACTACATGCTAACAGAATCTTACCTTAGTTACACATGCAAAATATAGACAGACCCTCAACAAATGTGAAACAAGGGCAACAGATCAGTAATAGAGATATGAATGCAAAAAACTGACCTTGAAACCTCAAGAAGTTGCGCTGGAAATAAAAACTGTGAAATGCAAGATATCAGAGATATATATTTTCCAAAGCTCTCATATTCAGTTAAATTCAAAATAAAATACCTTTTTCTACATTTATTTGAGCATTTTATTTTTTCCATTCATTTTGATCCCATTAACTCTTTTCTACTTTTCTCAGTTTTTTTCCTAACATTTGACATTTCTTCCCTCTCCATGTCTACCATCCATCTTCCCTCTGAATTCCTATCTGTCCTCTTCTCCTAAATCTCCCCTCTGTGTCCCTGTCTCTATCCTCCCCCATGTTCAGCATCCAAACTTGCTGTGGGTTGCCAGCTATGACAGCAATGAAGACAGAACCTAGGGTCCTCCCTCTGCTACATCCCACCTCCTATGATGCAACATCCTGTAGATGAGGCACAGCAGAGAGAAGGCCCTAGGACTGGCCGGAGGCAGGCTGTCTTCATCACTGCTGCAGCAGGGGCATAGCCAGCCCTCTGAATTTTCTTTTTTTTTTTTGGGGGGGGGGGTAGGGGAGGGACCAAGAGTAGACTGGAGGACAACAAATTCCCTCTCTCTCTCTCCCTTCCCCCGGTGCATTAAAAGTGCCGTTGCTGGTGGGGATGCTGAGGCATGCCAGCCAAAGAAATTAGCTGCCAAGCCACTCTTCTCCTCCTCTTGCTGCTGCAGGAAACAGGATGTTGACAGCATGCCTCCAGTTGCCAGCTCCAGGACTCCCTGAGCTAATTGAGCATGCAGGAGGAGTCCTGGTGTTGGCAACTGGAGGCACGCCACCAACTTCCTGTTTCCTGCAACAGCAAAAGGAGTAGGGGAGCAGCTTGGAAGTGTATTGCTTTGGCTGATGGGGCTTCAGCATCCCCGCTAGAAGAAAAAGACCCAGGAACCAGACTAAAGGAGGGCTCATCTGAGATTTGAACCCTAGACCTCTCACACCTTAAGCAAGGATACCCCTAGTGCTGCAGGGTTGGAGGGGGCCTGAGCCCAAGGTGGGGGGGCCTAGGCCCCCAAAGCCACCCCTGTATCTCCGCTACCGCTGCAGCTTATGACCCATGGCAAGATTGGAAGTGTGAGTGGAACAGAAGAAGAAGAGATGCTGGACCTTCAGAAGGGGGAAAGGGAAAGGAAGGAAGAGAGAAAGATGCTGGACTGTGTGGGAGCCATGCATAAGAGGAGGAACCTTTGGTCCAACACAGGTTGTCCTGCCAGTGGGCAGGCCTGGGCTTTTTTCTGGGCGTCCTTAATGGCAGCTACGCCCCTGTGAAAGATTGATAAAGAGGAGTGAGGCGCTAATCAACTGTGAAGAGAGATCAAGTCACTTAGGGCTTCTTTTACAAATCCACGCTAGTGATTCTCACGTGGCAAATAAGAGGAAGCCCATAGGAACTGAATGGGCTTCCTCTCATTTGCTACACCAAGAATCGGCAGCGCGGCTTTGTAAAAGAGACCCTTACAGAGGAGTAAGGGGTGCAGCACCTGTCCTGTCTGCCTAGAAGTGTGAAAGATGCATGAGAAAGAAGTGAGAGCACTGTACAGAGGAGACCAAGAGTTAAAATGTATTTATATACTGCACTATCCATAGTGCTAGGCAGTTTACAAGTTACATGTATAATATATCCATTGAACCTTCTGATACATTGTGCAACTATTTCACTTTGTTCTTATGTACTGTTTGTCTCATGGGTTTGCTATCCCATCTTCTGTATATATGTGTACATTTTTGGAAAGTCCAACAAATGGGATGTTTAATTATCATTCAGAACATACCCCCTACTTTTTTCATGTGACTTAGTACCTGCAAATGTACTAACTACTAATATTGAAGCCTGCCATGAGGGGACCCTTGGTTAGTCTGTGTATGTTGGGAGAGTTGTACAGTTCTGGCCACAGACCCTACTGAAATGTTTGTGCACCGGCCTCTGGGGTATCTATCAGCCCCACTGATTTCAGAGGTCTGTTACATGGGTATTACCATTACTTTAATGGAAAGCCATTACTGTAGCCTAAGAAAAGGAACATGCCAGTAACCTTGACAGTAATAAGGACATAATCTTTAAATAAGAGGCTGCATTAGTGTCTAATGTACTTGAACTTCCCAGGCTGTGTACCTGGCTGAATTTTGATCGATATAGAGCAAAGAAATATGGAGCAAAGAATGCCCGCAGTCAGCAGAAACTCGGTTATCAGAGCCATCCTTTTCTCTCCGTGGGATAGACAGTGGTCAGAAACTGTGCTCCAGGCCTGACAGGAAATAGATGTGTAAAGGCCATAATGGAAGGCCGAGTCCTACAGTACTTAAAAGACTGCAACAACAGTAAAAGACCAGATTAGCCCTTCCAGCCTGTCCAGTTGCTATTCTACTTTGAGCAGAAAAGCATACAAATTCCCATACTCAACCCAGCCCCAGCTCTCCACCCAGACATCTTTTCCATAAACTTTCAACTCCTTTCCTACCACTGCCCTCCAGTTCAGACCCAGGCATTCCAAAATCTGTTAAAGTACTGGTTTCCATCCTCTCTACCACCTCTACTGGTAAGCTATTTCAGGCCATCTTCATCTATGATTCTTTCAAGACCAATACTAAATCTAACACCCAGGTGTCTTCTCCCGGGCCCCAGGTGTATTAACACTACGCTTTTTAGGGTCAGATTCAGTAAATGGCACTCATATTTTATATGTTTTAATTTTTATGTATGTATACAGCTGTATTGTAGAAAAACTTTAGCATTATATCTATGTTATTTTAAAGTTCTAATATGTGCTTACTAGGTGTTTCATTAATATTATGCTGACATCATATTATATTTCTGTTATTTTAATTTCAGTGCTGTTAAGTGTGTATGTATAATTTTGATACTGTTTCATGGTAGTCCTATTATTAGGTTTCAATTTGCTGTTTTTAAGTTTACCTCATTTATTGTATTTATGTTAATATTTGGTCATTTTTGCTATTGTTTTGCTGTTAGCAAAAATGTAAGCCTTATGTTAAATTGTACCTGCTATACACTATCTTTGGCGAATCTCTTCATAAAGGTGGTTAATAAATACTGTAACCTGCCAAGCAGTGGCGTTCCTTGCCTGGATGGCACCCGGGGCGGAGCGCCGATGCGCCCCCCCCCCGGGTGCAGCGCGCCCCCCCACTAAATTACACCTTCCCCCCCCCTGACGAAATGACACCCCCCCGGGTGCACGCCGCTGGGGGGGGGTGCCGCGGCGCGCGCCTGCTCCGAGTTCGCTAAACTTCTTTGCTCGTTCGCTACAGCTCCCTCTACCCCAGAACAGGAAGTAACCTGTTCTGGGGCAGAGGGAGCTGCAGCGAAGGAGCAAAGAAGTTTAGCGAACTCGGAGCAGGCGCACGCCGCGGCACCCCCCAGTGGCGTGCACCCGGGGCGGACTGCCCCCACCGCCCCCCCTTGGTACGCCACTGCTGCCAAGTTAATAGGTGGGCTGTAAATGAAATATCACTTATTATTTACTATACCGCCTATCAGTGTTGCTACCATAAAGCAGTTTACAGACTAAAACATAGCCAGAAAATAACTCCAATTAAATGTATTGGATAGGGGAAACAATAGAGATAAAACAGAATAATTCAGGAGATAGGAGAGAAAAATCCATGACAGACATGCGGTCATCCCCAAGCCCCAACACTAAATATTTATTCTTTGTTAAATGCAACCATAAAGTAGTAAGTCTTCAAACCAATTTTAAATTTTGTAAAAGAAAGTTTGGCCCTATGAATTCCATAAAGCCGGTGCTAACTGTGAACCTAGTAAAATTTAGACACACCTTGGATAATGGTGGCAAAGTGAGTAATAATTCAGATAGTGGGCCGGATGGTATGGAACCAGAATTGAGGCCAGGTATGGTGCAGAACCAGTGTGAAGTGCTTTATAGGTAAGTATAAGAATCTTGTACGTGAAATGATATTGAATTGGATATTGATATAATAGAGGTGACACATGGTCGTAATTCTTGGCCCTACAAAGGAGCTTAATAGCCACATTCAGGACTGATTGAAGACGTTTCAAGGATGGCTGTGGGAGACCTGCATAGACTATGTTGCAATAGTTCAAACATGAGGTGACGGGCAGCATGTAAGATTGCATGTACTTTCGATAATAATGTTACAATTCTTTTTGTACTGTGGCCAGTCTGAAAACCAGATTGATGTGGATGTAACACATTAGTATTTTCACAGAATTATAGCATTTGTGTATAGACTTTCTTCTACAGAACCTTAGATAAGAATGGTAAATTTGAAACTGGACGATAATTAAATAAATAAATTTAGGTGCTGGGAAAAATCCATGCTAAGCGCTATTCTATAAAGGGCACTCTGGGCTGAGCGTCCATTATAGAATAGCATTTAGTGCGGATTCCCGTTCCCAAATTTGGTTATGAGCACTTATGCCTACTGAAATCTGGTGTAAATCCTGGCATGCAAGTTGGGTGTGTACCCTGGTATTCTAGAACATTGTGCACAAATTTAGGGAATGCTCCTGACCCACCCATGCCCCTCCCATGCTTATATAACCCCTGTTGAGTTCCATGTGCGAAAATGTAAAGGTACCGTGTTATAGAATAGCGCGCTGGTAGATTTACACATAAGTCCTAATTGTGCCAGTTAATGTCAATAATTGATTGTTAATGGCATGTTAACAAGCTTGTGTTCGATTTGGGCTCCTCGTCCAAATTTGGACAACCTATATAGAATCTGAGGGTTAATGTCTTCATAGAAGCTCAATGCAGTCTTTCTATGGCTTTTAGGGTCAGAAGTATTCATTCAGATTACCCCTAGGCTGCCTCCAGGGCTTGTGGTACTGTTAGGTCATGAACATAAAACTGTCACTCTGGGTCAGATCAAAGGTCCTTAAATCCAGTATCCCACTGCCAGAAGTGGCCAATCCAGGTTACAAGTACCAAGCAAGATTCCAAAATGTACATGCTTCTTACTCATAGGTGTTTAAAGCAGGGTGGGTCTAGTGTGAGGTGGGGCTAGTTGAGTTAAAATACTTGGGGCAGTGGTGTAACCAGAACTGATTTTTTTTAGAGGGGCTCAAGGTTAACATGGTAGGCAGTAGGCATAAGTACATAAGTATTGCCATACTAGGACAGACCAAAGGTACATCAAGCCCAGCATCCTGTTTCCAACAGTGGCCAAACCAGGTCACAAATACCTGGCAAGATCCCAAAAAAGTACAAAACATTTTATGCTGCTTATCCAAGAAATAAGCAGTGGAGTTTCCCCACGTCCATTTTAATAATGGACTATGGACTTTTCCTTTAGGAAGTCGTCCAATCCTTTTTTTAAACCCCGCTAAGCTAATCGCCTTTACCACATTCTCTGGCAACAAATTCCAGAGTTTAATTACACGTTGAGTGAAGAAGAATTTTCTACAATTTGTTTTAAATTTACTACTTTGTAGCTTCATTGCGTACCCCCTAGTCCTAGTATTTTTTTGGGAAAAAAAAGAGTAAACAAGCGATTCATGTCTACCCTTTCCACTCCACTCATCATTGTATAGACCTCTATCATATCTCACCTCAGAGTCTTTTCTCTAAGATGAGGAGCCCTAGCTGCTTTAGCTTTTCCTCATAGGGAAGTCGTCCCATCCCCTTTATCATTTTTGTCACCCTTCTCTGCACTTTTTCTAATTCCACTATACCTTTTTTTTAGATGCGGCAACCAGAATTGAACATAATATTCGAGGTGCAGTCGCACCATGGAGCAATACAAAGGCATTATAACATGCTCATTTTTGTTTTCCATTCCTTTCCTAATAATACCTAACATTCTATTTGCTTTCTTTGCCACCACCACACACAGAGCAGAAGGTTTCAATGTATCATCAACGATGACACCTAGATCCCTTTTCCTGGTTGGTGACTCCTAACGTGGAACCTTGCATTACGTAGCTATAATTCGGGTTCCTCTTTCCCACATGCATCACATTACACTTGCTCACATTAAACGTCAACTGCCATTTAGATGCCCAGTCTCCTAGTCTCGTAAGGTCCTCTTGTAATTTTTCACAATCCTCTCATGATTTAACAACTTTGAATAACTTTGTGTCGTCAGCAACTTTAATTACCTCACTAGTTACTCCCATCTCTTGGTCATTTATAAATATGTTAAAAAGCAGTAATGACTATTTGAATATTTTTTTGTTAATTACCAACTCCTCTTGGTTTATATTAGGACATCTTGGATCTTATAATGTGGGCTAATTAGAGTTCCTGAGTTATATTTTTCCTGGAAATATTTTATTTATGAGTATCATGAACTCTGTAATATTCCTTCAAAGATGTTTATCTTTTTAATTCAGTTGTCTAAAATGAATGAATAAATAAATAAATAAAGCAGTGGTCCCAGCACAGACCCCTGAGGAACTCCACTATCTACCCTTCTCCATTGAGAATACTGACCATTTAACCCTAGTCTCTTTTTTCTATCTTTTAACCAGTTTTTAATCCACAATAGGCCACTACTTCCTATCCCATGACTCTCCAATTTCCTCTGGAGTCTTTCATGAGGTACTTTGTTAAACACCTTTTGAAAATCCAGATGCACAATATCAACCAGCTCACTTTTATCCACGTTTGTTCACCCCTTCAAAGAAATGTAGTAGATTGGTGAGGCAAGTTCCCTTCACTAAATCCATGTTGGCTTTGAATTTAAGGGGACTTTTTCAAAAGAGGCTCTTTCAAGCTACCTCAGGAAGCAGATATTCTACTTCCTCACACCTGTCTTTTTAGAACAAGATTTGAGCCTTCCCTCTAGCTTTTAAAGTTTCTTGGCTGTTAAGTTTCTACCTCTAGAAAATGTCAGTTTAAAACTATGAGAAAAGGGTTGTACACTATCAGGCTTATTTTCGAAAGAGAAAGACGCCCATATTTTGACCCAAATCGGGAGTTGGGCGTCCAAATCGGTTTAATCAAAAGCCTATTTTGGGCGTCTTCAACTGTATTCTGTCGCGGAAACGGACAAAGTTGATGGGGGGGGGTGTCGGAGGCGTGGTGAAGGCGGGACTGGGGCTTGTTTATCGGCCGAGGAGAAATGGGCGGCCTCGACCGATAATCGAAAAAAGAAAGGCATTTTTAGTGCAAATTTGGGTCACTTTTTTTGGACCCTTTTTTTTATCATGAACAAGTCCCAAAAAAGTGCCCTAAATGACCAGATGACCACCGGAGGGAATCAGGGATGACCACCCCTGACTCCCCCAGTGGTCACTAACCCCTTCCCACCAAAAAACAACTTTAACAACTTTTTTTTCAAGCCTGTATGCCAGCCTCAAATGCCATACCAAGCTCCATCACAGCAGTATGCAGGTCCCTGGAGCAGTTGTTAGTGGATGCAGTGGACGTCAGCCAGGTGGACCCAGGCCCATCCCCCCCACCTGTTACACTTGTGGTGGTAAATGGGAGCCCTCCAAACTGCCCCCAAAACCCACTGTACCTACATGTAGGTGCCCCCCTTCAGCCATAAGGGCTATGGTAATGGTGTAGAGTTGTGGGCAGTGGGTTTTGGGGGGGGGGGGATTTGAGGGGCTCAGCCCACAAAGGAAGGGAGCTATGGACTTGGGAGGTATTTTACTTTTTTTTTTAAATTGTTACAAGTGCCCCCTAGGGTGCCTGGTTGGTGTCCTGGCATGTGAGGGGGGCCAGTGCACTACGAATCCTGGCCCCTCCCATGACCAAATGCCTTGGATTTGTTCGTTTTTGAGCTGGGCACAAACCGTATTATCGAAAAAAAAAGATGGACGCCCATTTTTTTCAAAAATATGGTCTGTCCTGCCCCTTCACGTACCCATTCTCGGAGATAGACGCCCATGGAGATGGGCATTCGCGTTCAATTATGCCCCTCCACGGAAACTAGTTAATAAAGTCCTACTGATAAGATAAATAGTGCCTTCATTTGCACTTAAAATGAATTTCTGCATCATGGGTGATTCTTGACATACTCTAAA
Organism: Microcaecilia unicolor; assembly: GCF_901765095.1. Classification (NCBI taxonomy): domain Eukaryota; kingdom Metazoa; phylum Chordata; class Amphibia; order Gymnophiona; family Siphonopidae; genus Microcaecilia; species Microcaecilia unicolor. Next base: position 156,134,705 of record NC_044041.1, read on the forward strand.
CTTAATTATTTTAAAGCACTTACCAACACTAAACCATATACACGCTCATGGAAACAATTCTATATTTAAAGATATCTCAAGAGGCAGTGTCCCATAGCTTAATTTAAACGTGACCAGATACAAGTCTGCTATAAAGATAACCATCTCAGCACTTATCACATTCTGCAAAATGTTTTAATACTCCATCTGATGTTATGAGAAAATAATTATCATTAGCATATATCCTTCAACTTTTTTTATGACAAATATCATAGAAATGTGAAAGGCAATTCTATAAAGGGAACCAAGTATGCCAAAGGTGCACCTAAAAATTTGTACCAGCATGCTGTAAAGGTCACACACCCTACAGTGATCTTTACAGAATTGACGCCCAGCATGGAAGCGGTGACCACGGCATTGCGCTGTGCAGTGTATCTGACAAAATAGGTGTGAACATTTATGTGACATACATGTTGATGTCAGAGATGCAGGACATCTCAACATGGTGGCTGTTATACATATAACAATTTGGCAAGGCTTACACCCTCCTCTTGGCGAGGCTGTTCCCATTTCTGCTAAGAAAGCTGTTCTCCCAGACTGGCCATAGAGGGACTATGTTAGGATGCCCAGGGCCTGGCAGATGCTGTGGACCAGCCGTAAGCATGACCTCCACAAGTTTGAAAACCATCCTCCTCTCTCAGTAGTTGGTATCCTGCACCCCCCCCCCCCCCTCCCCATGACTCTCAATCCATGCACTATCCTGGGCTGCTATCAGAGACAGGGCTACCTTGGGGACTTGATCTTGTACTAGTCAGCCCTGGAACTGAAAGAAGTGAGCCCTAAGTCCTAGTCCAAGAGGACCAAGGTCAACCAACAAACCCCTGGGTTCTTCACCTCGATCAACTGCCATTCCCCAAAAGTTGAGCCTTCAGGGTCAGGCAGCCAGAGGGCTAGTCCTCAGCCAGGAAATTTCAGTGTTTGAAAGCAGGCAGCTCAGAACAGGGGCAGGCCACAAACAGCATGGTTGGAAGTCAGCTCGGGTTAAGACAAGCAGCAGGCTGCGCAGTCAGAAGTCAGCAAAGGCAAGACAAACAGCAAGGTCAGAAGTCCACTCAGGTCAAAGCAGGTAGCAGGCTGCATGGTCAGAAGTCAGCTCTGGTCAAGGCAGGCAGCAGACAGTGAGGTCAGATGTCCTCAGAGGCCAAGACAAGCAAAAGCGTGCTGAAAGAAGCAGCAAAGGCTGTTGCCAAAGCCCCAAGGAAGCCGCGGAGCTGGAAGAAAAGAGAGCATGCAGTAGACATCACAGCAGGCTGACACCGTCAAAGAACACAGGGGCGGAGCCCCCTCCCAGAGCTATGGAGATGTGCAAGTGGAAGCTGCACCACAACGTCCCCCGCCAGAGCTCACCGCTGGGAACAAGGACCCCATACCTCCATCTCACCAGTCACCGGCGCCACCCACCGCTGGACACCCCCTAAGCACCCATAACATGCCCCAGGTATAAGGACACAACAGATCTTCACTGTGAGACATCCCACCTTTTCTGATGCAACTTCCTGTTCCACGTGAGCAGGATTCATCACAGGGAAGATCAAAGCCCTGAAGTAGCTCCTTTCTAAAGTTGCAGTTCCTCTACCACGAGAGGTTGCAACAGTCATTTTGAGGATGCTGCTGCTACGGCAGGAGCAAGATTCATTCCAACCCCCATTGCCCCCACTGGATCACCAGGGAACTGATATAAGCCCGGAGGGGAACTATCTGGACTGGGGAGAGGTGGGAGTATATTCAGGAGGGGGGGGGGGGGTTGTTACTGTCATGGGCTGGGGGGAGAGAGTGAATGGGTGGAGCTCTGTTTTGGCGGGTGGAACAGGGTTGGAGGGGTAAAGATTGGACTTGGAATGTTATGTGGGTCCTGGCTGATATTCAGTACCAAGACCCACATAGCTAACCGGCCTATTTAGCACAGCTTTTGTGCTGTTCTAACTTGACCAAGTTTGCTATGCGGGTCCTGGCACTGAACATTTTTGGCACCCATGTAACCACCAGCTCCTCCTCAATACAGCCCCCTGTACCTCCATTTTCTATGGGTGGTCAGAGATGGTATTCAGTGGCACTGCCCAATTTAGTGCTGCTGAATATTGGAGGTTGGGTGGCTCCAAGCAATTTAAACAGGCAGGAGCTTCTCCTGCCCACTTAAATCACTTTGAATATTGGGCAGACTGGAACCATAGCAAACAGAAAAATAAAATGCTCAGACAACAAAGGAAGAAAAAAATATTTTATTCCGAATGTATTAATTGGAATACGTCAGCTTTTGGAAATGAACAGTGGGAAGTAGACCTTGCGCTCCAGAGATGAAAGTGACAACTGTAGGATTTTAAATGAAGTTTATTGATGGAAGACTCGACACAGTATTGTGTTTCAGCCACAGGCCTGCCTCAGGAGTCTTGATTTAATCCTGTTTCGCCATTTTTTCCTGAGTAACACACAGAAGAATTCACATAGTTTCTTTACCAAAGGTCTTTTTTAAGACCAACTTGATATTTGCAATATCATTCTTAAGCAAGACTTTTTACATGCAAGATTAAATCAAGACTCCTGAGGCAGGCCTGTGGCTGAAACAATACTGAACATAAGAACAGCCATACTGTGTCAGACCAATGGTCCATCCAGCCCAGTATTCTGCTTCTAACAGTGGTCAATCCAGGTCACAAGTACCTGGCAGAAACACAAGTAGTAGCACCATTTAACGCTACCAATCCCAGGGCAAGGAGTGGCTTCCTCCATATCCATCTCAATAACAGGCTATGGACTTTTCCTCCAGGAACTTGTCCAAAACTTTTTAAAAACCAGATACACTAACCGTCGTTACCATATCCTCCAGCAACAATTTCCAGAGCTTAATTATTCTTTGAGTGACAAAATATTTCCTCCTGTCACCTCCTATGCAATTTCTTTGTGTCCCCTGGTCTTTGTTCTTTTTGAATGAAAGAAAAAAAACAAACAATTCACCTCCACCTGTTCCACTCCACCCAGGATATTGTAGACCTCAGTCATATCCCCTTTCAGCCATCTCTTTTCCAGGCTGTGTTGAGTCTCCCATCAATAAACTTCATTTAAAATCCTACAGTTGTCACTTTCATCTCTGGAGCACAGGGTCTACTTCCCACTGTTTGTGTTACTTCCGTCGTGGGATTTCAGCGTTCCTCCGCTCTGGCGGATTTTGACTGAGCTTTTGGAAATGCACATCTCTGATATTTTGCATTTCAGTTTCTCTAGTATTGATGTATGCAGTCTGACTTCTTGAGGTTTCCAATTCAGTTTTGTGCCTTCATATCTCCTATTGATCTCTGATCCCTTTTTTTTATATTGGTTGACAATCTATCTATGTTTTTCATGTGTGACCAAGGTGCCTTATTCTGCTAGCATGCAGTATCTGTGCAGAGATTTTGTTGCAGTCTTGTTTGTTTTGTTTTTTTTTCACTGGATGGTGCATTGGTATTTATTTATTTATTTATTTAATTATTTGTATAGCCCATCCTATCGACTACACCTGGAATGGGTTACCTGGTTTACATCCATAATAAAACCACAATACGTACAACTTATGATCAATTACATATAGTACACACAAACATAAAATCAATCAAACCAATCTGACAGTTTAACAATTAAACAGTTCATCAGAGCTCATTAAAACGTGAGTTTTTACAGCCTTACAGAAACTTAAAAGATCATTAATGGATCTTACCGTAGGAGGCAGCTTATTCCATAACCAAACCAATGAATAAGAAAAAGGTTGTGAATGAGCACATTCCAGCTGGAAAAATCTTGCAGAAGGTAAAAGAAAACATGTCTCACACTGAGCATAACAACCAGTTTCGTGTATATATTGGTTATCAATAGAAATCAAACAAAATAAAACATGGAAAAGAAAATAAGATGATACCTTTTTTATTGGACATAACTTAATACATTTCTTGATTAGCTTTCGAAGATTGCCCTTCTTCATCAGATCGGAAATAAGCAAATGTGCTAGCTGACAGTGTATATAAGTGAAAACATTCAAGCATTACTATGACAGTCTGACAGGGTGGGAGGATGGGGGTGGGTCGGAGGTATGCATGGGAACATCAAAGCATATCATTGATATTCTAACAGGATGGGTGTGGATAATTGAGGGGTGGGGTGATCAACAGAGAAATACAGCTTTATGGTTTATAATGGGCTAGGAACCCCAGATCCTTGTTAAGTCCTTTCTGTTGGGTGTTAAAATATTCAATCATTCTGACTTCAAAGGTCTTACGTTCTTGTACGGTTTTAAAGTTACCTTTCAGGATTCTCACTGTGAAGTCACTGGTACAGTGTCCTGGTCCTGTATAATGTTGACCAACAGGCGTGGGAACCCTACTGGCACCAGTATTGTTCATGTGATGTCTATGTAAATTGAATCTTGTCTTAAGCATCTGACCTGTTTCTCCAATATAGCATCCTTCGTTACATTTTTTACACTGAATGATATATACCACATTGGAAGATGAGCAAGTGAAAGATCCCTTTATGTTGAATATCTTTCCTTTGTGGGTAACTGTGGGGTCCTGTGAAATATTTTGGCATAGTTTGCAACTGGATAAATTACAGGGACGTGTGCCCTTCTGTTCCTTTTCAGTCTGTGATGGAAGTTTACTTCTGATTAGCTTGTGTTTTAAGTTGGGTGGTTGTCGGAAGGCCAGTACTGGTGGGGATGGGAATATCTCTTTCAGTAATTCATCCTCCTGGAGTATAGGTTGTAGATCTCTTATGATTTTCCTCAGTTTTTCCAGCTCTGGATTGTATGTCACTACAAGGGGAATTCTGTCTGTGGATGTTTTCTCCTTGTACTGTAGCAGATTCTCCCTAGGTGTTTTGAGGGAGGAGGCAATATTCTTGGAGATTATTTTGGGGTTGTAGCCTTTCTGTTTGAAGGATGCACTCAGGCTTTTAAGGTGTCTGTCTCTGTCCCCTGGGTCAGAGCAGATACGGTGGTATCTTGTGGCTTTGGCTGTAAATGATGGATCTTTTTGTATGTGAAGGATGGAAGCTGGAGTTGTGGAGGTAGCTGCATCTGTCTGTGGGTTTCTTGTATATAGATGTTTGTATACAGCCATCACTGATTGAGACCGTGGTGTCCAAAAAATTGACTTTTTCTGGGGAGTAGTCAATTTTGAATCTGATTGTAGGATGGTATGTATTGAAGGCAGAATAAAATTGTTTCAGAGTTTCTTCACCCTCCGTCCAAATCATAAAAATGTCATCGATGTACCGGTAGTATTTTAGAGGTTTGGTCTGGTGTGTATTCAGAAATGTCTCTTCCAGCTCAGCCATAAAAAGGTTGGCATATTGGGGTGCTGTCCTGGTGCCCATCGCAGTGCCCATTATTTGCAGATAGATATCATTGTTAAAGCGGAAGTAGTTGTGAGTTAAAATGAATTTTATTAATTTTGTAATAGTTTCTGGTGAGTATTGATGGTCCAGTGTGGATTATTTTAGGAGTCTTCCACATGCAGCTATGCCATCCGCATGTGGAATGTTGCTGTGTAGTGATTCTACATCCATCGTGACCAGAAGGGTGTTAGGTGGTAGTTGCTTGATATTTTTCAATTTATTCAGAAAGTCTGTGGTTTGTTTGATTTTGTTTGATTTCTATTGATAACCTTAAGAGTGGACTAACACGGCTACCACACTCCTCTACTTAAGGTGTATATATTGGTAACTTTTTAGACACATAAATTAGAGCCATATCACAAAAAACCTTAAAAGCTAATACTGACATCTTAAAAATACACTGTTTACTGATAGGAAGCCAATGTAATGATAGAAAAGAGGGTGAAACATAAATCACACAGTACTAAAAATGTCAAAAGCCGAATTGCCGAATTTTGAACCCCCTGAAGCCTCTTCAAACTCTTCCTAGTCAACCCCACAAACAGTGTGTTACAATAATTTATGCTTGAGATTACATATGCATACAATTGGGCAAAATCTGACTCAGAGAAATAACTTTGAATCTTACACAATTGGTGCAGATAACAAAAAGAAGAGACCAATTGAAAAATATGTTTATCAAAAGTTAATCCCACATCCAAAAGTACACCCAGACTATAAACATGGTTCTCAGTTACTATAGTAGTCCCTTCCCACAATAAAGATGGAGGGGCACAATGTAACATTTACCGTGCTGCCTTTTCACACATATGAGGTTGTTTTTCTAATCTTATTTATTTTTATTTATTTATTTTCTGCATTTATATCCCACATTTTCCCACCTCTTTGCAGGCTCAATGTGGCTTACAAATACCGTAGTGGCGATCGCCATTTCCGGAATAAGAAATACAGAAGAATGTTCCAATCAGAGTATATAGAGTACACAGTAAATTAGAATAAAATCGGTAATCAATACATTTCAGATGCTGAAATCAAGGGTAGTGAAAAGCGTTCAATAATGACAATGTGATAAAGTAACCAAAATAAGAATAATTCAATGTTAACTAATTCTGGTACAGTTCTGATGTCCTGTTTTTTAAGAAGGGTCCTTTTGATAAGTCTCTCTGAACAGGTTAGTCTTTAATAGTTTCCGGAAGGCTGCCAAATCGTGTTGTTTTTATGGCATTCGGCAGTACATTCCAACGTTGCGTACAAATATAGGAGAAACTAGATGCATATATTGATTTAAATTTAAGTCCTCTGCAATTGGGATAATGGAGATTCAAGAAAGTATGTGACAAACGTTTTGTATTCCTTACTGGTAAATCGACGAGGTCAAACATATATGTCAGGGCCTCACCATGAATAATTTTGTGGACCAGGGTACAGATTTTGAATGTAATTCGATCTTTTAATGGTAGCCAGTGTAATTTTTCTCTGAGGGGTTTGGCACTTTCATATTTCGCCTTTCCAAATATGAGTCTGGCTGCAGTGTTTTGGCCTGTCTGAAGTCTCTTAATGATTTGTGCTTTACATCCGGCATAAATGGAATTGCAATAGTCCAAATGGCTTAACACCATTGACTGCACCAGGTTGCGAAAAACCTCCCTTGGGAAGAAAGGTTTAACTCTTTTAAGTTCCACATTGCATGGAACATTTTCTTTGTTACATTTTTTGCGTGACTTTCTAGGGTAAGATTTCGATCAATTGTGACTCCCAGGAGTTTCAAGGTATCCGAGACAGGAAGAACGTGGTTTGGAGTGTTAATATTAGCATAATTGACCTTGTTATATTGCAATGAAAGGATAAGGCATTGAGTCTTATCAGCATTAAGCTTTAGTTGGAATGCATCGGCCCATGAATTCATTATTTGGAAGCTGTGATTGATTTTCTTTGTGATTTCTGTTAAATCATTTTTAAATGGGATATATATCGTGACATCATCAGCATAGATGTAAGGATTGAGTCCTTGATTGGATAATGATTCTGCCAGTGGTGTCATCATTAAGTTAAAGAGAGTAGATGAAAGCGGCGATCCCTGAGGCACTCCACATTCGGGTTTCCATGGAGAAGATGTAATAGAATTTGAAAGCACTTGGTAATTTCTAGCAGTTAGGAAGCCTTTAAACCAGTTCAGTACATTTCCTCCATTCTAGGATGTTCAATATAATATTATGGCTAACCATATCGAACGCGCTAGACTGCCAAATTGTAAGAGGAGAACATTGTTGCCAGCTGCAATAATTTGTTTAAATTTTGTTAAGAGTGTTAATAGCACTGTTTCGGTGCTATGATTAGATCGAAATCCTGACTGAGATACATGTAATATTGAAAAGTTATTTAAATAGTCAGTAAGCTGTTTAGTAACTAGACTTTCCATTAATTTGACGATGAGATGAATGGATGCAACCGGGCGGTAGTTATTTATAACATTTAATGTTTTCTTTAAGTCTTTGGGAATCGGGGTAAACAGAATACTACCTTTATCCACCGGGAAAAAACCGTGTTGGAGCATATAGTTTAACTAGGAGGTGAGGTCTGTTAAAAAACGTTAAGGAGCAGATTTTATTAGGTAACTAAGGCATGGGTCCAATTTGCAATGGGACTTGGTGAATTTGTTAATCAATTGAGTAACTGTATTCTCCATCAATAAGTCAAAGTAGAATGTAGTTTAATAATTTTCTCGTTGAAGTATGTAGCCAGATCATCTGCTGATGGAGTGTCTGTTTTAGTTGTGATAACCTGTGAAATGTCAATCAGTTTTTGTCTGAGTTGGAATAATTTATGTGTGTCTTTATAATCTTGTCCTATGTAAGGTTCTGAGTGTGGTTTTGTACAAACTTGTGTACAAATTTGCAGTGGAGGGATTGCGTGTTGGTCTTAGCTTGTTATAACATAAGACAGGCTTTTAGAGTTTAAATGTACAAGACATTGCCTCTTGAGAGATTTTTAAATAAGTTGAATTATTTCTAGAGATGTTTTGGATGAGGGCAAGTGAGATGTGCAACAGAGATAAGAGGCAGACTGATTGCAGGCCTCTATGGAGGAGTGAACATCATCCACAGACACGGTTTTCAATCCATTTGAATTCATTTGTCTAAGACAGTGATTTTCAACTTTTTTCATCTCGTAGCACACTTACAAGGTGCAAACATTGTCAAGGCACACCACTGGAATCTAACCCATACCTACCCATCCCCACTAAGATCCATTCCATCCCCACCCATCCCCACACGTAATTTCCTCCATCCTTACCCATATCTGTAATCTTCAGAAGTAATTATTTCATTTAAGTATGCTACTGAAATACATTAGAGCACCAATATACCTGCTACTGGGAAACTAGAACAAGATGGGCTGTTACAGATTCCTATGCAGACACCACATGCCAGCAGAATACTTTACCTCAGTTAAAGATGCAGAACATGACTTTCACCTGATACAAAATAGGGAACTGCAAAAAACATGCAGACAAAAACTGAAAGCAGAGATACAGGTCTCTACATGTCATGCAACACAGAGAAACAGACAGAAATGCACGTCCTCCTGTACAGTGCAAAATAAAGCTGTAAATTCTCAACACCAACATAACTCAGCCACTAAACTGAAAATAAAATCATTTTCCCTACCTTTGTAGTCTGATGATTTTACTATTCCAATCATCTTGTTCCCAATCTTGGCACTGATCTTTCATGTTCACCTTTTTTCAGTTTTTCAGCTTTCTTCAATTTCTCTGCTTCCTTCTCAAATCTTTCTTGTTTTCCCTGTCTCTTCCCTTCAGCCCACCCCTGCATCTGGCAGTAGAGGGGACATCACCTGTGAATCCCTGGTCTTAGATTTCCATGGGGAGGCCAGGAGGGCCAGATGGATGGGTCAGGGTGGCAGTTCCTCTCCAGGGCAGTTCTCTAGCCTACAACACTCTTTGAGACCCAGTGGCCACTTTAAACTGTCTCTCCCAATTTGTGGTTGGAGTTATGAATGGAGGAAAAAATAGGAAAAGGGCAGGATGAGAAGAGCAAGGATGGGGCGCTGGGGTGAATTGGGGATGGAGGGGGGAATAGGTTGATGTTAGCATTTCCTTTTGTTTTTTATTAACCACCAGTTCACCCTTAATTTGTATAGTATAATAAATGGTTTCATTCACCTATGTAAATTGTGTATGGATGAGTTGATTTATCACAGCCAATGCATGCTGCAGGGCTTGAAGAGGTGTTTAGTTAGCTTGTCCTTCCTCATCACTTTCAGAGTCTGCTTGAATTTCTTGTGTGGGTTCAGACATCCTCCTCTGAACTGCCAGGTTGTATAGCATTTGACAGGGCATAAATATGTTACATACCATTGCAGGAGTGTGCAGCAATTCCCTCCACATCCCCCAAACCTGTCCAGGCATCTGAATCATGGTTTCAACATTCTGAATGTTCTTTCTATTACAGTCCCAGTCTTGCTGTGGGCTTCATTATAGCAGTGCTCTGGCCACTCGATGCACAATCAGGCTTATTTTCAAAAGAGAAGGGCGTCCATCTTTCAATACAAATCGGAAGATGGGCGTCCTTTCTCCCATGGTCGTCCAAAGTGGCATAATTGAAAGCCAATTTTGAGCGTCCTCAACTACTTTCTGTCGTGGGGACGACCAAAGTTCATGGGGGCGTGTCGGAAGTATAGCGAAGGCAGGACTGGGGCGTACTTAACACATGGGCATCCTCGGCCGATAATAGAAAAAAGAAGGGCGTCCCTGACGAGCACTTGGCCGACTTTTCTTGGTCCATTTTTTCTTGCGACCAAGCCTCAAAAAGGTGCCCAAACTGACCAGATGAGCGCTGGAGGGAATCGGGGATGACCTCCCCTTACTCCCCCAGTGGTCACTAACCCCCTCCCACCCTAAAAAAAAAATAAAAAAAAACTATTAAAATATGTTTTGCTAGCCTCAAATGTCATACCCAGCTCCCTGACAGCAGTATGTAGGTCCCTGGAGCAGTTTTAGTGGGTGCAGTGCACTTCAGGCAGGCGGACCCATGCCCATCCCCCTACCTGTTACACTTGTGGTGGTAAATGTGAGCCCTTCAAAACCCACTGTACCCATACGTAGGTGCCCCCCTTCTTCCCTAAGGGCTATGGTAGTGGTGTACAGTTGTGGGGAGTGGGGGGGGCTCAGCACACTAGGTAAGGGAGCTATGCACCTGGGAGCAATTTCTGAAGTCCACTGCAGTGCCCCCTAGGGTGCCCGGTTGGTGTCCTGGCATGTCAGGGGGGCCAGTGCACTATGAATGCTGGCTCCTCCCATGACCAAATGGCTTGGATTTGATCATTTCTGAGATGGGCGTCCTCGGTTTCCATTATCGCTGAAAACCGGGGACGACCATCTCTAAGGTTGACCTAAATGTTGAGATTTGGGAGTCCATGACAGTATTATCAACATGAAAGATGGACGTCCATTTTGTTTCGATAATACAGGTTTCCCCGCCCCTTCACGAGGACGTCCTGCGAGGACGCGCTCAGGAAAACCTGGGCGCCCCGTTCAATTATGTCCCTCCACAGGTGTCAGAAGCCGTGTCTGTAGTGGATAGCCTCAGTCACCTGAAGGGATGAAAGAATGAAACATATATGAGAATGTTAGCGTGCTGTACTGTGGCTTACAGCACATAGCATTGCAGGTTTCAGAGCTTGACAGCAAGGAGCTTGACATGATGCTGATGTTATTGGGAGGGGCGGGAAGGATGAAGGTAGAGGGTAACAATGTAGCAGGTAAGGGTGAGGGTGAGTGTTGTAAGCTCACCTAGCAGTCAGCCACCAGTCATCTTGCCACACTCAAAGCAGTCACATATTCCAGATTGGCACAATATATATAATCCAAGGTACCAAGCACATACATCAGTTATAATGTTTGCAGAGTTGCAGATGAGTTGCCTATTTAATGAATAGAATGCTTTTCTGTTCCTGAACATATGCTCTTTTCCAGAAGGTGGCCCCAAGGACAGAAGGAAATTGTGCCATTCTATAAAAATCAGTCATTTTTTGGTGCTACAGCTCTTCCGTTTCTGGGAACATAATATATTGATCATCTCTCCTCACAAAGACAGGAATTGTGCAAGGCATCTTAGATGGCTGGCTGGAATGATCCAGTATTTAGGAAGGCAAGGACTGTGGTGACCTTGGTATGGCTCAGCAATGCATGTCCCTGCCAGGCAGTAGGCTCTAGATCCTTCTCCAGCTGGCTGCACAGCCGTGCAATGGTGTCCTTATTAAATCTGTATCACCTCAGGCATTCCTCATTACTCATATCCAGGAACTGGATTCTGGTTCTCTGCCTCTGCTGTCTCCTCTTCCTCTGTATCCTTTCTGTCCTGTGGGCCAGTGCCCACAGTAGCAGGACCTCATTGCCATTCATTTTTGCTATGGTAGCTGTAGTCACCACCAGTGACTGCCACCCATAACCACCAACAGTGACCACTTATAACACAGACTGATGACTATAGTGTCAACTGGAGACAAGGACAGACAGTCAGGGTGTCACAGGGACAGACAAGATTTGTGGCAGAACAATGCACCCAGTGTTATGGGGACATGCCCAAATGCAGAGAGAAACAATTAGGGTAAGGGGCAGCAAAGACACTGGCAGGATCAGTGGCACCCAAGGGTATACAGTGGCAGTAGAAAAGACACACAGATACCCACAGGCAGCTACAGAGAGTAGGTGGGGTGGGGTACTGGAAGGTGGAGAGAGAGCAAGGGGTTGGAGGTATGTGATAGCTGTGGGAGGAGAGGCAATTGGAGAGTGGATGGTGATGGGGCAAGAAATGTTGGTAGATGTCAGGGTAATGGCTAGATAGAGCAAGCACAGGGATGCAACCAATAACAAAATGCACCAGACAACACTCAGGAGTCATAAGAGATGCTTTTTTGTTTCCTTTAGTTGCAATAAGTAGATGGCGTACATTTGGGCATACCTATTACATGTTACATGCTAGTGTGCTGTTTACTGAATAGGCTGTGTGCACCCGCTTGCTGGTCAAGCCCTGCTCACACCTATTCCCTACCTCAGTCCAAATACTCAGTACTGGAACCATCAAAAAGTTTAAATATAATATAAGCCAATATAAGTGCATAAGTACAAGTACATAAGTATTGCCACTCCGGGATAGACCAAAGGTCCATCAAGCCCAGCATTCTGTTTCCAACAGTGGCCAATCCAGGTCACAAATACCTGGCAAGATCCCGAAAATGTTCAATACATTTTATGCTGCTTATCCCAGAAATAAGCAGTGGATTTTCCCCAAGTCAATTTAATAATGGTCTATGGACTTTTCCTTTAGGAAGCCCCCAGACCTTTTTTAAATCCCACTAAGCTAACCGCCTTTACCACATTCTCTGGCAACAAATTCCAGAGTTTAATTACACATTGAGTGAAGAAAACTTTTCTCCGATTTGTATTAAATTTACTACTTTGTAGCTTAATCGCATGCCCCCTAGTCCTAGTATTTTTTGAAAGAGTAAACAAACGATTCACATCTACCCATTCCACTCCACTCATTATTTTATAGACCTCTATCATATCTCCCCTCAGAGTCTTTTCTCAAAGCTGAAGAGCCCTAGCTGCTTCAGCCTTTCCTCATAGGAAAGTCGTCCCATCCCCTTTATCATTTTGGTCACCCTTCTCTGTACCTTTTCTAATTCCACTACATGTTTTTTGAGATGCGGTGACCAGAATAGCACGCAATATTCAAGGCATTATAACATCCTCACTTTTGTTTTCCATTCCTTTCCTAATAATACCTAACATTCTATTTGCTTTCTTAGCTGCCGCAGCACACTCAGCAGAGGGTTTCAACGTATCATCAACAACGACACCGAGATCCCTTTCTTGGTCGGTGACTCCTAACATGGAACCTTGCATTACGTTGCTATAGTTTGGGTTCCTCTTTCCCACATGCATCACTTTGCACTTGCTCACATTAATCATCACCTGCCATTTAAACGCCCAGTCTCCCAGTCTAGTGAGGTCCTCTTGTAATTTTTCACAATCCTGTTGTGATTCAACAACCTTGAATAACTTTGTGTCATCGCAAATATAATTACTTCACTAGTTACTCCCATCTCTAGATCATTTATAAATATGTTAAAAGGCAGTGGGGTCCCAGCACAGACCCCTGGGGAACCACACTATCTACCCTTCTCCATTGAGAATACTGACCATTTAACCCTACTCTCTGTTAACCAGTTCTTAATCCACAATAGGACACTACCTCTTATCCCATGACTCTCCAATTTCTTCTGGAGTCTTTCATGAGGTACTTTGTCAAACGCCTTTTGAAAATCCAGATACACAATATCAACTGGCTCGCCTTTATCCACGTTTGTTCATCCCTTCAAAGAAATGTAATAGATTGGTGAGGCAAGATTTCCCTTCACTAAACCTATGTTGTCTTTGTCTCATTAATCCATGCTTTTGAATATGCTCTGTAATTTTGTTTTTTATAATAGTCTCTATCATTTTGCACGGCACCGACATCAGGCTCACCAGTCTATAATTTCCCGGATCCCCTCTGGAACCTTTTTTTTTTTTTTCTATTTATTGGTATATAATCAATTTACAAGTCATAACACTTGAACAAGAAGTTCAGAAAAGAAAAGAAATTTTACATCAGTAATATAAAAAACATAAAGCAAACAATGGTTAATCTTCTTTTAGACCACATTTTAAGGGGGCTAAGTAACATACAGCTTAGGAGATAAGCTACAAAAATATCATTTTACAAATCACAAATAAACGCTATAACATGCTATTTCCCCACCCCTTTTACTTACTCTCAACCGAGGGTAATATAGTGTGGATCTTTTTCAAATCTATAAAAGCGCGTAACTGTTCCAGAAGAAAAAAGCCATATTTTAATATATTTAACAACACACTTGCATGGGTAATTAAGATAAAAGGAAGCCCCCAATGCCAAAGTGTCCATTCTTAAAGCCAAAAAAGCTTTCCTCCTATCTTGTGTTTGCTTTGTTACATCTGGAAATATCCAAACTTTTTTCCCATAAAACAAAGTTTGTAAATTACGGAGGGATAGCCTTCTCACTGCTTCCAAGTCTTGCTCAAACACAAATGAAACCAATAAGGTCACCCTTTCCGAATCTGAAGACAATGACGTTTCCAAAAGTTCAGATATATTTAATGTCTTTCTTTTCTTAACCAGACATTTCCAAAGAATTCTCCAAGATTTTCTTATTAGTTAAATAGTATATCCGATTTATCAGTGGAATTGTTTCCGGGGTAAATTTCAAAACTTCAAGCAAATATTTCTTACATACTTCCAAAGGGGTAATGCCAGAGATTTTGGGAAATTCAGAAAGCGAAGATTTAATCTACGTTTATAATTTTCTATCTGTTCAATCTTATGATGTAATATCATTTTATCTTTTACCACCATTGCGGAACAATCTTGTAAATTCGTTACATCTTCTTTAATTTTATTCACTTGAGTATTAAATTCCGTCTTTATAGCTATTAAGGAATTTGATAAAGTATCAACAGTACTCACTAAGTCGAAACTTCAGTTGTAGATTTAGCCACTGTATTATCCAACTGCTGGAGAACTTCCTAGATAGTCTCCAGCGTTACCGGCTCTGGTTGTTTTAAGGCATAACACGATCAGTCGAAGCACAAAGAGGCTTCAGACCTCCCAATGGACCCGTATTCTCAATTCCTCGATCCGGAGGACTACCTTCAACTTCTTCGAGTTCAGGAGGCCTCCACTGAGACACGGGTTCTTCGGGGAGAGGCGGAGGGTTGAGCGCCGGGGGAGAAAGGGTGACATCTAGCCCCAAGTCTCCGGGGTATCCTCCCCCCGGAGCAACAGCAGTGGTCTTCCCGCAGTTATGGGTAGGTGCTCTCGTTGCAAATCTCTCAATGGTTTGCTGCTGAGGTGAGGAGGTTCTGGCCATCAAGGGACCGGCCTTGACTGTCCCTTTATGTTTTGTATGAGGCATTAAGTCTGAGGAAAAGTTTTAATTCAGCGCTACCCACAAGAGAGTCCAACAATGATCAGCAGCGTGCCGCCATCTTGACACGCCCCCATTCCTCTGGAACCTTTTTTAAATATTGGCATTACATGGGCTACCCTCCAATCTTCCAGTACCACACTCAATTTTTTTTTTATTTTAAGAAGTCTTTATTGAGTAATGAGAGCAGAAGATAGGCAAATTGTACATACAGAAAACACAAATCACTATCAATAAGGCAATACAAAGTACCTCTCAAGAGCACTGCTTGTAAGAACAAATTCAGACAATGCTCACACTCAATTTTAAAGATAAACTACATATTACTAAAAAGTAGTAAATCACCGGGACCGGATGGTATTCATCCCAGAGTATTAATAGAGCTGAAAAATGAACTTGTGGAGCTACTGTTAGTAATATGCAATTTATCCCTAAAATCAGGTGTGGTACCGGAAGATTGGAGGGTGGCCAATGTAACGCCGATTTTTAAAAAGGGTTCCAGAGGAGATCCGGGAAATTATAGACCGGTGAGTCTGACGTCGGTGCCAGGAAAAATGCTGGAGGCTATTATTAAGAATAAAATTACAGAGCACATACAAAAGCATGGGCTACTGAAACAAAGTCAGCACGGATTTAGTGAAGGGAAGTCTTGCCTCACAAATCTACTGCATTTTTTCGAGGGGGTGAACAAACATGTGGACAAAGGGGAGCCAGTCGATATTGTATATCTAGATTTTCAGAAGGCGTTTGACAAAGTGCCTCATGAAAGACTCCAAAGGAAACTGGAGAGTCATGGGATCGGAGGCAGTGTATTATTATGGATTAAGAGCTGGTTAAAAGATAGGAAGCAGAGAGTAGGGTTGAATGGTCATTATTCTTGATGGAGAAGGGTAGTTAGTGGGGTCCCTCAGGGGTCTGTGTTGGGACCGCTGCTTTTTAACATATTTATAAATGACCTTGAGATGGGAGTAACTAGTGAGGTAATTAAATTCGCAGATGACACAAAGTTATCCAGGGTCGTCTCGTCGCAGGAGGAGTGTGAAAGATTACAAGAGGACCTCGTGAGACTGGGGGATTGGGCATCCAAATGGCAGATGAAGTTCAACGTTGACAAGTGCAAAGTGATGCACGTGGGAAGGAGGAACCCGAATTACGGCTATGTCATGCAAGGTTCCACTTTAGGAGTTACAGACCGAGAAAGGGATCTGGGAGTCATCGTGGATAGGACGTTGAAATCTTCCGCTCAATGTTCTGCGGCGACTAAGAAGGCGAACAGAATGTTGAGTATTATTAGAAAAGGGATGGAAAACAAGCATGAGGATGTTATAATGCCGTTATATCACTCCATGGTGCGACAGCATCTGGAGTATTGTGTTCAGTTCTGGTCGCCTCATCTCAAAAAAGATATAAAGGAATTGGAGAAGGTGCAGAGAAGGGCGATGAAAATGATAAAAGGGATGGGACGACTACCTTATGAGGAGAGGTTACGAAGCCTAGGACTCTTTAGCCTGGAGAAAAGGCGGCTGAGAGGTGATATGATAGAGGTGTACAAAATAATGAGTGGGGTAGAGCAGACAGATGTGAAGCATTTGTTTACGCTTTCTAACAATAATAGAACCAGGGGACACAAGATGAAATTAGAATGTGGTTAGACTCTGGAACTCATTGCCGGAGAAGGTAGTGACGGCAGCTGGCCTTGCTGAGTTTAAAGGGGGTCTGGACAGATTCCTGAAAGAAAAGTCCATTGATCGTTATTAAATTTTGGGGTTTTGCCAGGTTCTTGGGGCCTGGATTGGCCGCTGTCGGAGACGGAGTGCTGGGCTTGATGGACCTTTGGTCTTTTCCCAGCGTGGCAGTGCTTATGTACTTATGTACTAACAATAAGTTCATTTTTCAGTTCTATCAGTACTCTGGGATGAATACCATCCGGTCCAGGAGATTTGCTACTCTTCAATTTGTCAAATTGCCCCATTACATCCTCTAGGTTTATAGAGATTTCATTCAGTTTCTCCAACTCATCAGCATTGATGTCACGTCTGTGGCCGTGACCACCCTCAGACTTACCTTATTTCTGGGGCCCAGCTTCTAAGCTGGCTTCTGCCTATCCTTTCTGAGTAGTTTTCCTTCTGTGTGCTGGCTGCTTACAGCATGGCTCTAATTACTCCACTCTACTGCACCTGGGGGTGCTGCCTGAGTTAGCTCTCCAGGCTGGCTCTGTTTGCTCCTCTGTGCTGCACCTAGATATTCTAAGTCTCTCTATGTTCTGTGTGCGCTCTGCCTGCTCCTTGGTTTGTGCTCCTCTCACCCGCTGGTGGCCAGAGCCAGTGGCTGTCATACTTTGTCTTGCTGTTCCTACCCATTCCAGACTTTAGCCCAGTCTGGTCCGGTTCTGCCAGGCTGCCGGACTTGTCTCTCTTCTTTGTGCCTGGACAGCCTCCGTAGTTGCTTACTGATGGCTGCAGCTGCTCCTCAGGTGTTGAAGGGCTTTATTAATCACTTAGAGACTGCAGCCTTTGCCTTTGCATCGTCTAAGGTCCCTGATATGTTAGAGTGCTCTGTGCACTGCTACCTTGTCCAGTTCAGTTTGAGTTTCTAGCTTGTTACTAGTAGCTTGGGCATAGCTTTTCTTGTTGGCTTGTGTACAGCTTTACTAGTTCTCCTGTGTGTTGTGTTGTGTTGTGTGAGTTCCTAGCGTGTGACTAGTTAGCTTGGGCATAGCTTTGCTTGTTAGCTTGTGTACAGCTTTACTAGTTCTCCTGTGTTTTGCTTAGTGTGAGTTTCTAGCTTGTGACTAGTTAGCTTGGGCATAGCTTTCTTGTTAGCTTGTGTACAGCTTTACTAGTTTTCTTGTGTTTAGCTTTTTGGTTTTCCCGTGTGCATTTTCCTTTGCTTCTGGAGCTTCAGCCCTAGTCCTGTCCGCTGCCAGTACTCCTTGCTACTGGAGCTCCAGCCATAGTCTTGCTACTTGACCTGACCATTGCCTGAATCTGACTACTCTCTGCCTGAACCCCGATACTTGCTGCCTGCTGCGACTACTGCCTGAACCCGGATATTCTCTGCCTGTGGCCAGACCTGACTATTGCTGGAACCCGGACATTCCCTGCCTGTCTGCCTTGCTTTCGCCTAGGTGCCTGGGGGCACTTCTGTATCCTGATTCCTGTTATTCTTGCTTGCTAGTTCCAGTTCCGGTTTTCCTGTAAGCCCTGCTGGCTGCCCGAACCTGAGGGCTCAACCCTCGGGGAACGGTAGCTAAGCGTAGGTGAAGCCTAGGTCCAGTGTGTTCCTGTCCAGCAGGCTCCACTCCAGTGTGTACCAGTCCAGTGGGTTCCAGTCCAGTGTGCACCCATCCGGTGCGTTCCAGTCCTGTGTATTCCAGTGTAGAACTCTAGTCCGGGGTTCCAGTCCAGCCTTGCCTCATCTCTGCTTTGAAGGTGACCTTGTCTGCCACTGCCGCTCCACGGTAGTGGTCCAAGGGCTCACAAACCCAGTGCTTCCAGGGAAGAAGCCTGACAATTGAATACCATTTCTGGCACCGGTATCTCTCCGAAATCTTCCCTGGTGCAGACCGAAGCAAAGAATTCATTTAATCTCTCCGCTACGGCTTTGTTGTCTCTGATTGCCCCTTTTACCCCTCAGTCATCTAGTGGTCCAACTGATTCTTTTGCTGGCTTCTTGATTTTAGTATACCTAAAAATATTTTTACTATGATTTTGCTTCCAACGCAATCTTTTTTTCAAAGTCCCTTTTCGCCTTCCTTATCAGCGCTTTGCATTTGACTGGACATTCCTTATGCTGTTTCTTATTATTTTCAGTCGGTTCCTTCTTCCATTTTCTGAAGGATTTTCTTTTAGCTCTAATAGCTTCCTTTACCTCACTTTTTAACCATGCTGGCTGTCGTTTGGTCTTCCTCCCTCCTTTTTTAATACATGGAATATAACTGGCCTGGGCTTCCAGGATGGTATTTTTGACCTTCCCAGCTGCTCCTCTAATTTTTTTTTTTTTTCACTGTTCTTCTCATTTTATCATAGTCTCCTTTTTGAAAGTTAAATGCTAACATATTGGATTTCCTGTTTAAGACTTACTTCAAAGCTAATATCAAATCTCATCATATTATGATCACTATTATCAAATGGCCCCATCACCATTACCTCCCCCGCACCAGATCATGTGCTCCACTAAGGACTAGGTCTATAATTTCTTCCTCTTGTCGGCTTTTGTACCAGCCACGCCATAAAGCAGTCCTTGATTTCATCAAGGAATTGTACCTCCCTAGCATGCCCCGATGTTACATTTACCAGGTCAATATCAGGGTAAACTGAAATCACCCATTATTATCGTGTTGCCCAGTTTGTTAGCCTCCCTAATTTCCAATAACATTTCTACATCCGTCTCTTCATCCTGGCCAGGCAGACGGTAGTACACTCCTATCACTATCCTTTTCCCCTTTACACATGGAATTTCAATCCACAGGGATTCCAAGAAGTGTTTTGTCTCCTGCAGAATTTTCAATCTGTTTGATTCAAAGCCCTCCTTAACATACAATGTTACTCCTCCACCAATTCGATCCACCCTATCACTACGATCCACCATATCACTACGATATAATTTGTACCCCGGTATCACAGTGTCCCACTGGTTATCCTCCTTCCACCAGGTCTCAGAGATGCCTATTTTATCTAATTTTTCATTTAGTGCAATATTTTCTAATTCTTTCATCTTGTTTAGACATTTCAAATTATGTTTGTTGTTCCTATTTACATCATGCTCAGTACTTGACAGTATTAATTTGCAATCTTTTCTCTGATTTTTATTTTTATTTAAGGATACCTGATCTATTACAGTCTCTTTTGCAACCTCACTATCAGGGTACCCTATCTTCCCTGTTTTGGTGATATCTTTAAAAGATACCTTATTCCGAACCATGCACTTTTGAGCGACTGTAGACCTTCCCCCAGTCTCTAGTTTAAAAGCTGCTCTATCTCCTTTCTAAATGCGGATGCCAGCAGCCTGGTCCCATCCTGGTTAAGGTGGAGCTCATCCTTTCGGAATAGGCTCCCCCTTCCCCAGAATGTTGCCCAGTTCCTAACAAATCTAAAACCCTCCTCCCTGCATCATCTATCATCCATGCATTGATACTCCGGAGCTCTGCCTGTCTTTTGGCACTTAAAGGCAACCAATAAAGATTGATCAGAGAAGGAATGGCTACATCTTATTTGTTACATTTGTATCCCACATTTTCCCACCTATTTGTAGGCTCAATGTGGCTTACATAGGACCGGAGAGGTCTTTGCAGGCTCCGGTGTGAACAAATACAGGGTGATGGAAAATCAGTTTTGCGGCTGTATTCTGGAGGATCTGAAGTTAGTATAGACTATTACAATAATCTAAATTAAATAAAACAAAAGCTTGAATCAGAATTGAGAAATGTTTCTTACTAAACGAGTGGTGGACAATAAACCAACAATAATCATAAGAACATAAGTGCAAGGGATGCAGAGCTGAAACAAGGATGTTTCATTTTAAAACCCAAAATATATAAAACACACAATCCAAGCACTGTGTACAAAACCTTGCAAGAAGACATCAGAATCTTGCCATATCATAACAGTACTAATTCCCAGGATTCAAACGACAACCTTGTCTTTGAAAAGGCAGCACTTTAAATATTAATCTAGTTCCTGACACACCAATATGCAACCTACTGAGAAAACAGAACACATGAGATTTCTATATATTAAACTCTATGCTACCAGAATACTGCACCTCAGTCATGCATGCAAAATACAGACAGGCTCTTATCAAATACAAATCAAGGGACCACAGATTAGTAGTAGAGATATGAAGGCAACAACTGAACTGGAAACCTCAAGAAGTCAGACTCTGCACGTATAGCAACACTGGATAAATAAAAATAGAAGTGCATGTCCACTTGCACTGAGCAAAACACTGACCTCAGAGATGTGCATTTCCCAAAGTTGGCATATTTCAATTAGTAAATTCAAAATAAAATACTTTGTTCCACCTTTATTGTCTGGGCATTTATTTTTCCATTTGCTTTGGTCCCAGTGTCTCTTTTCTGTTTTCCTCTGTTATTTTTTTCTTTTTGTTTTCTTGTGTTTTTTTTTAACTCTCTGTCTAGGGTCTGCTGTGCATTTGCCATTTATCCTCTCTCCTCTTGTCTTCTTTTCCTTTCTGCCCCCCCCCTCCCCATCTGTCTCTGATGTTCACCTTTCCCTTTCAGCTGTTTCCTTTAATTTCTTTTCTGCCTCTCTATCCACTCAAAATTCACCCTGATTCTCACCCTACAGTCCTCAATCTCTCCCTTTTCCATCTCCTTCTCTCATTTCTTTCCCAGCTGATCTGTAGTTGAACCAGTGCTGTTTAACGTATTTATAATTGATCTGGAAATAGGAACAAGCCAGGTGATTAAATTGGCGGATGACACAAAACTATTCAAAGTTGTTAAATTGCATGTGGACTGTGAAAAATTGCAGGAGAACAAAATTGGAAGACTGGTCATCGAAATGGCAGATGAAATTTAATGTGGATAAATGCAAAGTGATGCACACTGGGAAGAACAATACAAATCATAGTTACTTGATACTAGGTTCAGCATTAGGTGTTACCACCCCAAAAAAAAAAAGTCTAGGTGTCATCATGGACAATACTTTGAAATCTCCTATTCAGTGTACAGTGCCAGCCAAAAAAGCAAATAGAATATATTGTTTTATGTTGCTACCTCACCTTGAATATTGTGTTCAATTCTGGTCTCTGTATCTCAAAAAGATATAGCAGAATAAGAAAAGTTTCAAAGAAGGGCAATCAAAAGGATTAAGGGAATGCAGTGGCATACCAAGGGGGGGGGGGCGGTGGGGGCGGTCCGCCCCGGGTGCACGCCGCTGGGGGGGTGCCGCGCGCCTGTTGGCTGAGTCTGCTCATTCCCTCCTTGCTGCTCCCTCTGCACGGAACAGGTTACTTCCTGTTCCGGGGCAGAGGGAACAGCAGGGAGGGAACGAGCGGACTCGGCCAAGAGGCGCGTGGCACCCCCCCCCCCCAGCAGGTAAAAATGCACCCGGGGGGGGGAGGGTGTAATTTTGCCGGGGGGGGGGGGAATTTTGCCTGGGGGGGGGCGCATCGGCGATCCGCCCCGGGTGTCAGGCAGCCTAGGAACGCCACTGAGGGAATGGAACTCCTCTCATATGAGGAAAGGCTAAAGAGGCTAGGGCTCTTCAGCTTGGAGAAGAGAAGGTTGAAGAGGGATATGAAAGAGGTCTACATATCATGAGTGGAGTAGAATGAATGGACATGAATCGATCATAGTAATTACTGTTTCAAAAAGTCCAAAGATGAGGGACACTCTATGAAGTTGTATGGTAATACTTTTAAAACGAATAGGAGAAAATATATTTTCACTCAATGAATAGTTAAGCTCTAGAACTCATTGCTGGATGATGTGGTAACTGCAGTCACTGTAGTATATCTCAGTTTAAAAAAGGTTTGGATACGTTCTTGGAGGAAGGTCCATAAACTGCTATTAAGATAGACATAGGGAAAGTTACTACTTATCCCTGTGGTCAGTAGCATGGAATCTTGTTACTCTTTGGGATTTTGCCAGGTATTTGAGATCTGGATTGGCTACAGTTGGAAACAGGATACTGGGTTAGATAGACCATTGGTCTCACCCAGCATATCTATTCTTATGTTCTTATCTTCCCAATATTACACTCTCCTTAGCCCTCTCATTTCCCCTGTCTCACTCCTTATTCAGCCTCCTATTCCCTTCTTTCACTCACTCCCCATTACCACATCTCAACCATGTGAATTCAGCCCTAACCCAACCCTCATTTCTGTCTCTTATTCCCTCACCAGCCCCATCTCCTTCCCTGTTGGACACCCCTCCATTCACTTTCTCCTGTCTTTTACTCTCACTCAGTCTTTACACATCCCCATTTAGCACCTCCATAGCTCTATTTCCATCCTCCTCTCATTCATCTCCTTGCTAGCTCCTCCCCTTGTTCTCACACTCAAGGTTCCCACCATGCTCTTCATCTCCTCTCTTTCCACTCCACCTCCATGGTCCATCATCTCCCTGTTTTCTCTCCACTACCTTCAGTCCTTTGCTACAACCTTATCTCCTCCATCCATAGTCCAGTGTTCCCCCGGTACTGACAATAATCCAACATCTCCTCTCTTTCTCTTTTTCCTCTCCCTGCATCCCCTTCCCCCTCCCTGCACAGTCCACAACCTTTCACTCTTCCCCTTTCTTGCTGTGGTCCAGTATGTCCTATTTGTCTTCTGTTTTCCCATGCAGTTCAACATTTCCTTCCCTTCGCTTCCCCATACCATAGTCCTGAATTGCCTGCTCCCCTTCCCCTTGTTGCAGCATTCTCTGCTTCCCCCCCCCCCCCCCCCACCCAACCTTCAGTCCAATATCTTCTTTCTTCTCCTCTCCACATTGCCAGGGCTGTTAGTCAGCTGGAGATAAACAATGACAGAGGCTAGAATAATAGGAAGCATGGAGATTTTCATCCTATGCCTGCCCACTCTGACAAAGGCTTCCTGTTATAGCATGGGCAGGGATACAACAGGCATGGAGTGAAAGACTCCACTCTTCCTTTAGTTGTAGTTGCCCCTGCCATTATTTATCTCCAGCTGTCTGACCGCAGTGGCAATATGCAGAGGAACTAGAGAAGGAAAAAGAAGAGATGTTAGTGTGGGGGTGGAGGCTTCTCCTGACAGCAGTAGCAGGAAGCTCCAGCACTCAGGGTTAGCCTCTCCAGGCTTTTTATATGAGGTGCCTATGTGCATACTCCCAATAAGCAGTGTTTTTCCCCAATAATGGTTTTATTGGTTTATGAGCTTTCCCTCCAGGAACTTGTCCAAACTTATTAAAAACCTAGTTATGTAAACTACATTTACCATATCTTCCAGTCAGGTTCAGATCAAAGGGATTGCGGTGCCCTAAGCCAAGTTTTACTTTTTCACCCCCATCTTGGGACTAGTTTTGCAGTACACAGTAACACAGAGGTCAATACTGAAAACCAGGTTCTTGTCCGGTTAAATCACACGGCTTCATCAGATCCTATATTTTCAGTGTTATTGGCCCCTCTCTTTGGTGTTCTTCCTCTGCATCTTCGACTGGAGCACTACTTCATACAATTCAAAAGTGGTCTGAAAATGCTTCTTTTCTGTGATGCTTTTGCCACTTGACTGCTTCTTTACTCCTGGGGTTTGCCTGGGTGGCTGTGGCTGGATCTGCAATACAGACTCTATCTTCTCTATTCTACTGTATATTGTTGTTATTCCTCTCATCGCCTTTCCTTTCATAGTTCTACTATGTATTTATTTATTTTGACATTTATACCCCACATTATCCTGAACATACTCGAGTTCAAATGTGGCTTACAATAAATAAAATGACAGGCAAGGTTTGCAATACCATAAACAAAATATCAAGAGCAGAGTAGCACAAATAAGATACAAATAAGAACTAAATAATAAGCTTTAATCCACATTCACGCCGTCAAAGAAATGAAGCAAATTGGTGAGGCAAGACTTCCCTTGGCTGAACCCATGCTGTCTCTGTCCCATTAAACCATGTTTGTCTAAGTGTTCCATAATTTTATTCTTTATAATAGTTTCCACTATTTTGCCCAGCACCAATGTTGGGCTTACCGGTCTATAATTTCTTAAGTTTGTTTTTTTTTTGTTACATTTGTACCCCACGCTTTCCCACTCATGGCAGGCTCAATGCGGCTTACATGGGGCAATGGAGGGTTAAGTGACTTGCCCAGAGTCACAAGGAGCTGCCTGTGCAGGGAATCGAACTCAGTTCCTCAGTTCTCCAGGACCAAAGTCCACCACCCTAACCACTAGGCCACTCCTCCACTAGTCACCCCTAGAACCCTTTTTAAAAATTGGCGTCACATTGGCCACCCTCCAATCTTCAGGTACTATGATTTTAAAGACAGGTTACATGTTACTAACAGCAGATCAGCAACTTTATGCTTGAGTACCCTTGGATAAATGCCATCCTTTCCAGGCGATTTACTACTCTTTAATTTGTCGATTTGGCTCAGTACATCTTCCAGGTTTACCAAGATTTCTTTCAGTTCTTCCGTATCATCACTCTTGAAAAACATTTCCGGTACAGGCAGATCTCTTAATCTTCTTCCGTAAAGATAGAAGCAAATAATTCATTTAGTTTCTCTGCTATGGCCTTGTTCTCCCTGAGAGCCCCTTTTGCTCCTTCGTGATCTCACGGTCCCACCGATTCCCTCACAGGCTTTCTGCTTCTGATGTACCTGAAAAAGTTGTTACTCTGAGTTTTAGCCTCTGTGACAAGTTTCTCTTCATATTCCCTTTTAGCCACCTTTATTAATGCTTTGCATCTGATTTGCCAGTGCTTATGTTGCTTCTTTTTTCTTAATTTGGGTCCTTTTTCCATTCTTTGAAGGGCAATCTTTTGGCTGTAGTAGCCTCTTTTACTTCACCTTTTAACCATGCTGGTTGTTGTTTTCTCTTCTTTCCACCTTTGCAAATATGTGGAATGTATCTGGTCTGGGCTTCCAAGATGGTGTTTTTTAATAACATCCACGCCTGATTTAGTGTCCTAACCTCAGCAGCCAATCCTTTTAGTTTCTTTTCCTCAAAGAATGGAAAGATGGAATGGAACAGGTAGATGTGAATTGCTTGTTTACGCTTTACAAAATACTAGGACTAGGGGGCACGCAAAGAAGCTACTAAATAGTACTTGTGTCCTGGATTGGCCACTGTTGGAGACTGGGTGCTGGGCTTGGTAGACCTTCGGTCTGTTCCAGTCTGGTGATGCTTATGTTCTTAATGCATAATTCAGAAACAAAGTATATGTGACATGGAGGGGCATTTTCGAAAGAAACGTCCAAGTTGCAATTTGGACATCTTTGCAAAACATTGAAACCCAGGGGTGGGGAAAACTGTATTTTAGAAAAAAGATGGACGTCCATCTTTCGTTTCGAAAATACCATCAGAGACAACCAAATCCTTAAATTTGGACGTCCCGAGAAATGGACATCTTTGGTTTTGAAAATTGCTGTAAGTCAAAGACGTCCATGTCAAAAACATCCAAATGCAAGCCATTTAGACATCGGAGGAGCCAGCATTCGTAGTGCACTGGTCCCCCTGACATACCAGGACACCAGCCGGGCACCTTAGGGGGCACTGCAGTGGACTTCATAAAATGATCCCAGGAGCATAGCTCCCTTACCTTGTGTGCTGAGCCCCCCAAAACCCCTCCCCAAACCCACTACCCATAACTGTACACCACTACGATAGCCCTTATGGGTGAAGGGGGCACCTATATATGGGTACTACTACTACTACTACTACTACTTAACATTTCTAGAGCGCTACTAGGGTTACGCAGCGCTGTACAATTTAACAAAGAGAGACAGTCCCTGCTCAAAGAGCTTACAATCTAATAGACAAGTGAACGGTCGGTCCGATCGGGGCAGTCAAATTGGGGCAGTCTGGATTCACTGAACGGTAAGGGTTAGGTGCCGAACGCAGCATTGAAGAGGTGGGCTTTAAGCAAAGACTTGAAGATGGGCAGGGAGGGGGCTTGGCGTAAGGGTTCAGGAAGGTTGTTCCAAGCATAGGGTGAGGCGAGGCAGAATGAGCGGAGCCTGGAGTTGGCGGTGGTGGAGAAGGGTACTGAGAGGAGGGATTTATCCTGTGAACGGAGGTTACGGGCGGGAACGTAAGGGGAGATGAGGGTAGAGAGGTAGTGAGGGGCAGCAGACTGAGTGCATTTGTAGGTAAGAAGGAGAAGCTTGAATTGAATGCGGTATCTGATCGGAAGCCAGTGAAGTGACCTGAGGAGAGGGGTGATATGAGTATATCGGTTCTGGCGGAATATGAGACGTGCAGCAGAGTTCTGAACAGACTGAAGGGGGGATAGATGGCTAAGTGGGAGGCCGGTGAGGAGTAAGTTGCAGTAGTCCAGGCGAGAGGTAATGAGAGCGTGGACGAGAGTTCGGGTGGTGTGTTCAGAGATGGGTACAGTGGGTTTGTGGTGGGGGGGTATGGGCCTGGGTCCGCCTGTCTGAAGTGCACTGCAGTAGCCACTAAAACTGCTCCTGGGACCTTCATGCGCTGTCATGGTCCTGAGTAAGGAAGGGATCCCCAGAAGTTTAGCCGGTGGTGGGAGGCAGGGCTGGTGGTTTGGAGGTGGGGATAGTGCTGGGCAGAATTATACGGTTTGTGCCAGAGCCGGTGGTGGGAGGTGGGGCTGGTGATTGGGAGGCGGGGATAATGCTGGGCAGACTTATACGGTCTGTGCCAGAGCCGGTGGTGGGAGATGGGGCAGACTTATACGGTCTGTGCCCTAAAAAAGACAGGTGCAAATCAAGGTAAGGTATACACAAAAAATGGCACATGTGAGTTTATCTTGCTGGGCAGACTGGATGGACCGTGCAGGTCTTTTTCTGCCGTCATCTACTATGTTACTATGTTACATTGATGGCCAGCAGTGGCGTACCTAGGGTAGTTGACACCCGGGGCTGGTCATTTTTTAACACCCCCCCCCCCCCCCCCCTCCACAATCCATTACTAGGCATGCCGAAAATACAAAACACTCAGGAGCTATAGAGCAATTCTACCATACCACAAGCAGTCATTTCTACGAGTCACACAAGGAAAAGGAAAGCATCTTAAACACTACAGTGAGCACTAGAACATCAATTCACCTATTGTAAAACGAAACCAGACAGAATAGTACAGATCGTCGATCCTGCACAGTCAATGCCAACTGAAAGCCATGTCTTTTTCACAAACACAGATACACCCTAATCCACTATAGAATAAGTAATAATAAACTTTCTATTTAGACAAAAATTAAACTGAACCCCCAAGATGCCAGACTCTGCATACAATGCAACACCACAGAAACAGAATATGTCCCCTAGTACTGTGCAAAATATAAAGACAGTAGATGTAAATTTGAAAAAACTAACAAGTACCAATCACCACTTTACAAATTAACAAATAGAAATAAAACAAATATAGAAAATAAAATAATACCATTTTATTGGACTAATACATTTAGCTTTCAGAGGCCAAAACATCCTTCCTCAGGTCAGTACAATATAGTGCGGTTACAGTATCCTATCCTGACCTGAGGAAGGGGGTTTTGTTCTCCGAAAGTTAGTCAAAATGTATTAAAATTAGTCCAATAAAATTACCTTATTTGCATGTTCTGTTATAAACATTTATTAACACAGCTACAATACTACTTTATCCTAAAGCAAAAAAATAAAAATATATATTTTATTTACAGTTTGTTGTCTCTGGTTTCTGCTTTCCTCATCTTCTTTTCACTGTCTTCCTTCCATCCAGCATCTGTCTTCGTTCTCTCTCTGCCATCCAGTGTCTGCCCTCTCTGCTGTCCCCTCCATCCAATGTCTGCCCTCTCTCCCTGCCCCTTCCATGCACATCTGCCCTCTATCTCTGCCCCTTCCATCCACCATCTGCCCCTGTCTGTCCACTCTCTCTCCCCCTTCCATTCACTGTCTGCTCTTTCTATCCCTTCCATCCACTATCTGCCCTTTCTCTTTGCCCCTTCAATCCACCATTTGCCCTCCCTCTCTCATCCATCCAGGGCAGTGACGATCCTAGGTCGGCTGCTACCCAGGGCGGATCGCCGATGCGCACCCCCCCTGACTGCAGCACGCCCCCCCCCCCCCCCGGGTGCATCTTTACCTGCGGGGGGCAGCCGTGCGGCTTTCGGCTCCGCTGGCTCCCTGCTCCCTCTGCCCCGGAACAGGAAGTAACCTGTTCCAGGGCAGAGGGAGCAGGGAACCAGAGGAGCTGACAGGCGCGCTGCACCCCCCCAGTAGCATGCACCCAGGGCGGACCACCCCACCCTTGGTATGCCGCTGATCCAGGGTCTGCCCTCCCTCTCGCTCCCCCTTCCATACAGGATCTGTCCCCTCTGCCCCTTTATTCAGCCCCCAGTTCCAGCCCCCTTATCCCACCTGCCCCTAGTTCTAGCCCCAGCCCACATCTCCCACCTGCCCCCCCCCTTTTCAGTCCTACTATCTCACCAGTCCCAAGTTTCAGCCCCAGCCCTTTTCTCTCACCAGTTCTGAGCTTCAGCCCCCAACCACTTCTCCCTGTCCCCTTTTCAGCCCCTAGTTTCAACCCCAGCCCTTTTCTCTCACCAGTCCTGAGCTTCAGCCCCCAACCACTTCTCCCTGTCTACTTTTCAGCCCCCAGTCCCCACAGTTTCAGCCCCTGCCCCTTTTCAGCCCCCAGTCCCAGTACTAGCCCAATTATCCCACCTACCCTCCTTTTCAGTTCCAGCCCCCTTCATCCACATGCCTTGCATTAGGGCCCCCCTTTTCAGCCCCAGACCCAGGCATGGCCCCCATTTTCCCACATGGCCCCTTCTCAGACCCCAGTTCCAGCCCCCTTCTCCCATCTGAGAAACCCCTCTCCAGCCTCCTTTGTCCCATCTGAGAGAGCCCCCACCACACCTCCCTCCCCCTCTCCCATCTGAGAACCCCCTCCCCACCTGAGAACCCCCTCCCAGTCCCCTTCTCCCATCTGAGAACCCCCCCCCCCCCCGACCTGACCCGACTACCAGCTCCATGGACAGACGACAGCCCTCTTCTCCTGCCACCACCCTACCTTTAAAAAAAATCTGTGAAGCGGCGTGGCAGGCAGCGCCTTGCGTCTGCCCTGCTTGTAAAAGAAGCAAATCTCCTCCTCATCGTCGGGCCTTCCCTCACTGTGTCCTGCCTTCATGGAAATAGGAAGTTACCTATAAAATTACCTATAAAACATTTTATACTGCTTATCCCAGAAATAGTGGATTTTCCCCAGTTCCACTTAATAATGGTCTATGGACTTTTCCTTTAGGAAGCAGTCCAAACCTTTTTTAAACTCTGCTAAGCTAACTGCCTTTACCACATTCTCTGGCAACGAATTCCAGAGTTTAATTACACATTGAGTGAAGAAAAGTATTTTGTTTTAAATTTACTACACTGTAGCTTCATCGCATGCCCCCTTGTCCTAGTTTTTTTGGAAAGTGTGAACGGACACTTCACATCTACCTGTTCAACTCCACTCATTATTTTATAGACCTCTATCATATCTCCCCTCAGCCACCTTTTCTCCAAGCTGAAGAGCCCTAGCCGGTTTAGCCTTTCCTCATAGGGAAGTCGTCCCATCCCCGTTACCATTTTTGTCGCCCTTCTCTGCACCTTTTCTAATTCCACTATATCTTTTTTGAGATGCGGTGACCAGAATTGAACACAATATTCGAGGTGCGGTCGCACCATGGAGCGATACAAAGGCATTATAACATCCTCATTTTTGTTTTCCATTCCTTTCCTAATAATACCTAACATTCTATTTGCTTTCTTAGCCACAGCAGCACACTGAGCAGAAGGTTTCAACGTATCATCAACGACAACACTTAGATCCCTTTCTTGGTCCGTGACTCCTAACTTGGAACCTTGCATGACATAGCTATAATTGGGTTTCCTCTTTCCCACATGCATCACTTTGCACTTGCTCACATTAAACGTCATCTGAAATGTAGACGCTCAGGCTCCAAGTCTCGTAAGGTCCTCTTGTAATTTTCACAATCCTCCCGCGATTTAACGACTTTGAATAACTTTGTGTCATCAGCAAATGTAATTACCTCACTAGTTACTCCCATCTCTAGGTCATTTATAAATATGTTAAAAAGCAGTGGTCCGAGCACAGACCCCTGGGGAACCCCACTAACTACCCTTCTCCATTGAGAATACTGACCATTTAACCCTACTCTCTGTTTTCTATCTTTTAACCAGTTTTTAATCCACAATAGAACACTACCTCTGATCCCATGATTCTCCAATTTCCTCTGGAGTCTTTCATGAGGTACTTTGTCAAACGCCTTCTGAAAATCCAGATACACAATATCAACCGGCTCACCTTTATCCACATGTTTGTTCACCCCTTCAAAGAAATGTAGTAGATTGGTGAGGCAAGATTTCCCTTCACTAAATCCATGTTGACTTTGTCTCATTAATCCATGCTTTTGAATATGCTCTGTAATTTTGTTCTTAATAATAGTCTCTACCATTTTGCCCGGCACCGATGTCAGACTCACCGGTCTATAATTTCCCGGATCTCCTCTGGAACCTTTTTTTTTTTTTTTTTAATTTTTTTTTATTTTACAACATTTTTATTAGTGACACTTCAATAAAATACATGCTTGACCATATATATATATACAGCCTCACAGATACAAATGTTCATAAAGAAATTTTTTTTTTTGTTGAGCTAGTACAGAGTGCCAACCACTTATCACATTTTATCCCCTTCCCCCTCTTTGATAGGAGGGATGCCCCCATGTCATTTACGCATTGCTTTAGTAGTGACTGTACATGGAATTCTCACACAGATTATGGATCTGAACCTCAGGTAAATATTTGAAAGTTCGTGCAGTCAATACAAGAGGCTCCATACAATCAGCAATTGTGTGGCTATTATCCTCATCTGCTCGCTGTTAGATGGACAGTATGTAAACCATATACCCTGATAACTATGAAACTGTGTCCTATATAGTCTTTAAACCTTTATTTAGTAAATCTATTGCGAACCTATAACTAAACAAACAGGTTTTCTAATAGCCAGTTTTTCATCAGTCTGTGCATTATATTGTTTCTACCTGTATGCCATCAGATTACATGCAGTTTGAGTATACATTAACCTTTGGCCTTATTAATTGTGACAAACAAAGATTGTCAGCCATAATGAACATGGTATACAACCTGCATCTTAGTGTTTTCATCTTCCAATTAAACCAACACTCAAAGGAACTTTTATAACAAATTAGCAAGTGAACACTCCTTATAGTGCTCCTTCCCCCCCCCCCATCCCTTTATCCCCCCCATTACCCCCTCCCTCCTTGAATCTCATCGAATGTGTGTTTCTAAAAATAAGGTCATAAACATGTATCTTTGACTGCTTCTCGGTTATAACGTGTTAAGCACAAGACTCCGTCCTCTTTGGGTTAGTATGTCCAACAATGGCTCCCAAAGCTTTAGAAAACGCGCCTTACGGCGGCATGAACCTTTAGCCTCCCTTGCTTCCCATGTCATCAGTTGATGTGTCTGGTTTCGCCAATGCCAATAGTCAGGAGGTTTATCTGAAGTCCAAGATTGTAATATGCATTTTTTTGCCACCAGACATAACTTTCGACATAGAAGTGTCTCATCTGCTGTTAAGCCCCGAAATGCACCTGGGCAGTCCAATATCAATTGCAGAGGAGTACCCACTATTCTACGTGATATCAGTGAAGTCATAAAGTTTACTATCTTCCGCCAATAGCTCTGAATCATTAAACATTCCCAAAATGCATGGTAAAAAGTGTTCTCCACAAGATTACATTTCAAGCATTTTGGTGTAAGGATTCCTCCCATTCGGGACAATTGAGCTTGTGTGATATAGGCTCTGTGTAACACCCTGAATGCACATTCCCTGTAATTAGCTCCACTGATTAGCCGGTGAATACTTTTTATGTAGGCTTCAACATCCCAGTTAGATAAATCCGCTCCTGTATCTGCCTCCCACCGCCGACGGAGCTGAATCAACCCCACTCGCAGTGTCAGGGTCCACAATGTCCTCTGAAGCTGCGAGATTGATGGGGCTTCATCAGAGATATCATCAAAAAATTTTCGGATTTTCTCCCCTAAATGAAGTTTTAACACCTCCCCATCCAAGGATTGAATATAATGCTTCATCTGACCATAGCTAAAAATGTGCCTCCAATTTCCCTCTAGTGTGAGTTGTCCTAGGGATTTTAAATTTCCTTCTCCATCTAATATTGTTTCCAAACGTATAAGGCCTTTTTCCTCCCATTGTATAAAGACCGGATTTTCCAACCCTGGTGGGAACATCGGATTTCCCCTTATAGACAACAATTCTGATATACTCGGGTTACCCCCCAGCTTCTTTGCCAAGCCTCTCCACGCTGCTTGTAGAGGCAATAAAAGTATACAATGTTTCAACCTCTGTGGCAATGAAATGTTTTCTATATGTAATAGGGTGATTAAGTCGTAGGGGCTAAAATAAGCTTTCTCCAACTCCAGAGGTGTATGTGTGTGTGAAGAGAAAACCCAATCTCTCACTACCCGCATTAAACTAGCAAGGTTGTAATATTGCAAATTAGGGAGACCCAATCCTCCGTGTTGCCAGGCTCCCTGCAAAAAGTGCATCTTGAGCTTAGCTTTCTTTCTTGCCCAACAGAACCGCCCCACTAATTGATAGAATTGTTTAATGTCTTTTTGAAGTAATTTCAACGGCAAAACCTGCAGGACATATAACCACCTGGGTAGAATTACCATTCGAATAAGGCTAACCCGACCTATCAACGGCAAAGGTAAGGCCCTCCAGGTGTCCAGCTGTTGCGCAGTATGATTAAGCAACCGAGTGACATTCAGCTTGTATATGTCCTCCATCTGAGCTGTCAGAAGAACTCCCAAGTACCGAAATGAGCCTTCTGCCCATCTCAAAGGAAAATCTTCTTTCCAAAAAAATCGGGTAGTCATAGGGATAGCCAGAGCCTCCGACTTCTCTAGATTAAGCTTAAAACCGGAGTAATCTCCAAATTCTGCAAAAACTTCTAAAAGATCCGCAAGAGACTTACGAGAACTAGTAAGAGTCATTAATAAATCATCGGCGAATGCCGCGATTTTAAATTCCGCCTGTCCAATCGTTATTCTTCTAATAGTCCTATTCGAAATTACATCCCGGATTAAAGGATCTAGATAAAGAGCGAAGAGTAACGGTGACAGTGGGCACCCTTGTCTGGTTCCTCGACTAATCTCAAAATTCTCTGACCATGTTCCATTTACCAGGACCCGTGCTCGAGGAGAGGTATACAAGGCTTGAATTGCTTGCACAAACAAACCAGTAAATCCGTATTTAGTGAGGACAGAAAATAAAAAGGGCCATTCTACACGATCAAATGCC
Organism: Microcaecilia unicolor; assembly: GCF_901765095.1. Taxonomy (NCBI): domain Eukaryota; kingdom Metazoa; phylum Chordata; class Amphibia; order Gymnophiona; family Siphonopidae; genus Microcaecilia; species Microcaecilia unicolor. Next base: position 156,169,145 of record NC_044041.1, read on the forward strand.
TTTTCAGCGTCGAAACTGATCAATAATGCATGCTCCGCAGAGTTCCTCAACTTTTCCAATGCCATCAAGATACTACGCAAATTTTTAGTAACCGAACGGCCTTGAACAAAGCCCACCTGTGCTTCATGAACGAGATTTGGTAATACTCTTCCCAACCTGTTAGCCAGTATTTTTGCACACAATTTTACCTCGAAATTTAACAGGGATATAGGTCGGTAGGAAGATAACAACATTCCATCTCTGTTCGGTTTAGGTAATACCACTATCTGGGCTAAATTGAGGCCGTCCGGCAGCTCTCCCCTTGCCACCCATTCATTAAATACCTTGGTCAGTGTGGGGACAATTTGATCGCCCATCAATTTATAGAATTCAGGTTTGAAGCCATCTGCCCCGGGTGTCTTTCCTAATCTACTTTGACTGATTGCCCAAGCCACTTCGTCACAATTTATAGGGTCATTTAAGTATTGAATTTCTGCTTGTGTTAACAAGGGGGCTTCTATATTTTGTAAATACATATCGCTTTGCAGGTCTTGGCTGCCTCCTGCTCTATAAAGTTGTTTATAATAACTGTGAAAGGCTTCCCTTATCTCCCCATCTGTATGTAGTACCTTCCCATCTTTATCTTTAATAGCCACTATATGCCTAGAAGCATACTGTGAGGCTATTACTTTAGCTAGCAGTTTACCCCCCTTACTGCCATGTTTATACAGCTGGAACCGATAGTATACCTGTGATTTTATCGCCCTCTCGTGTATCAGGGAGTTCACCGCTGCTTGAACTGACATCCACTCTTTTCGCACCCCAGGGGACGGAGTCTTACCATATTGTTTTCTCAAACCTAGTAATTGCTTTTCCAAGCGCAGTAGTTCTCGGTCCCGAGCTTTTTTATAGTGACTGACATAGCTAATAATCTCCCCTCTTAGGACTGCCTTTGCTGCTTCCCAGAATATCACCGAGTCTTCCACTGATCCTTCATTAAGATGTCTGTATTCTTCCCATTTAGCAATAAGAAATTCCTGAAATTTAGAGTCTTTACAAAGATAACTGGGAAATGCCCAACCCCTATTTTTTTGCGCAGTATTATCTCCCACTTGCCAAGTCATCCAAACTGTAGCGTGATCTGAGATCACACAAGGTCCAATAGCAGCGTCAGTAATGTCTGTAAAAGTCTGGCGTGATATCAGCAAATAATCAATCCTTGACTGGGTTTGATGGGCCCTAGACAGGTGGGTATATTCCCTTTCTGTCGGGTGTAATGTACGCCAAACATCTATAAGGTCTAATGTATCACACATATCGGGCAGTCCTCTAGTGCTGATTGCCCCATTTTTCGGATGTGGATGGGATTTATCAATTTGCGGGTCCCACGTCATATTAAAATCACCCCCCAGCATCATAGGGAGTGGTGCCATCTTAGTGAGGGTTTGGAGAAGTCGTTTATAAAATTTAAGATCTAGTGTGTTTGGGGCATATATGCTACATAAAATTATCTGCCGCCTAGCAATGGTAACATTACAGAAAATAAAGCGCCCTTCTGGATCTTTGTGCACATTTTGAATCTGGGACGCCACCCCTTTCCTGAGAAGAATAGCTACTCCTCCTTTATTGCCTACCGCAGATGAAGCAATACAGTCTCCCACCCACCATTTAGCTAACTTTGTGTGTTCCTGATCACTGAGATGTGTCTCCTGCAAAAGGGCCACATCAGCTCCTATTCTTTGGAGGTACTGCAGGATTTTAGATCTTTTAATAGGTGAATGTATACCTCCCACATTCCATGTTACTAGCTTAATCATCTTTCTTAAGAGAAGCAGTCAAGATCAACCAATAGTGAGTCATATTAATTGAGAGGTGCCATCCCAGCCTTTGGCACCCCCCTTTCTTACCAAACATCGGTTTTATTGGCAAAAATAAAAAATGCAGTCTGAAATACCAGTCACATTCAGCGCCATCATCCACACACATTCCATTTGTCCTTGCTGTTTTACTTTGTTTTCTTTCCTTTCCCTTAAACCTTCCCCTAATCCCTCCCCCCTTCCTCTCCCCCCCTCCCCCCTTTGCTTTCCCTTCTATACCCTCCCGACATGTGCTTCCCCTAAGGAAATCGTCACTTTTTAACGCTTACCCATCTACTCTTCTATCATACAGTTCTACATTCCCCTATGTCCCTTTATCCCCCCACAACTACAATTAAACTCTCTAGATTTCTTGTCTCCTTTCATTATGCAGGATCTCCACCATAACATATTTTATTCTATACGTCTGGAATCCCCATCAATAACTCACCCACGGTGCTCCCAAAACAGAATTCTTAACAGTGTCCATAACATAAGTGAACGTCCATCAGTAACTTTAAAGATTTCTTCCTTGTTCCTGTAACTGTTCAAGTTATCCTTAACTTGTTCTTCCCCAGTCCACACGCTGTGCTGCCTGAAGTGTAACTCTTTTAAGGAGTATTGAGATGAACTTTGTCAGATCTTTTTTAGTTCCTCGCTGGCTCATGCAGGCGCTGTATCCGCTGATGTGGATGGCCCTAGCTGTTCCAGACCATCCACAAAATTTTTCGCTTCCTTTTCAGACGTAAAGGATCTCATTTTGCCCTGGTGCGTTATTCTCAAGGTAGCAGGATATTGTAGGGTAAAACGAACTTTCATATCAAAGAGTTTTGAGCATACTGGTGAAAATGCCCTCCTTTTTGCTGCTATTCCCGCAGAGTAATCTTGAAAACAAAGAACCTTTTTATTCTCATAAGTCAAGGAGTTAGTGGATCGTGCTGCTTGTAATATCTGTTGCTTGTGCATGAAATTTAACACCCGGCATATTATCACCCGTGGTTTAGCATTTTCCATCTGTCTCACCCCCAGCCGGTGGGCTCGCTCTATTCTTAGAGGACCGAGTGCTACAGGGAACTCAATGCTGTCTGTCAGCCATTTTTCAAGGAATCTCTCCAACTGCCTTCCCCCCAGGGCTTCAGGCAGACCCACCAGACGGATATTATTCCGTCTGGAGCGATTCTCCAAATCTTCAAGTTTGGATTCCAGGTCAGACAGTTTTTTTTTGCAAGTCCTGCTGATTGTTTTCTACTCCCGCCATTCTTTCTTCCACCTCGCTAGTTTTATTCTGGAACGCTACACACTCTTTAGTTAAATCTTCTAATTTAGCGTTTAACTGTTCCAGCTTTTGATCAAGTTTTTGATCCAGCGGGGCAAGGCGCCGGTCTAAACGTTCTTCCATTACCACTGTCAGCTCGGATGTAATCTCCGCTACCCAAGCCGACGATACAGAGGAAGCTGTATCGGGAGGAGACGCCGCCATCTTGTACTCCGGCGTCTTTCCCCATTGTCGTTCTTTCTGGGCCGATTTCGTTGCCATGATCGGGGTTCCCGCTATTCCAGCTCACCGGGTACACTCGCGCAGTCTTCCTCTTTATTTTTTTGCGGTATGGGGGAGATTGATTCTTTTGCAGACGCTAGAAAGAGCAGGCAGGCAGCGGAGAGAAGATCACTCACGTCCTCTCTCCACCATAGCGTCACGTGACCTCTCCTCTGGAACCTTTTTTAAAAATCGGCGTTACATTGGCCACCCTCCAATCTTCCGGTACCATGCTGTGTCCCTATCCCTCCCCATGTCCAGTATATCTTCCTCTCTCTTCCCTTTCTCCTGCCCTCCTATCAGGAATTCAGCAAATGCCTCTCTCTCTTTTTCTTTTCTGTCTCTTTCCAAGCTATGTGCTCAGTATCAGTCCCTCTTCCTCCTTCCCCTGCAGGTCCTGATATCTTTTCCTTCCCCTTGCCCCCTCTCCATGGGTTCAGCATCTCTCCCTTTCTCCCCCACAGGTCCTGAATCATTTAGCTATTTCTCCCTCCCCTCCTGTAGTATAGCATCTCACTCCCATCCCCTGTTCCCGCCCTATGGTTTGGAACCTACCTTTCCCTTCCTTCCCTCCTCCCTCTCAGTCTGGCATTTCTCATTTCCTTCCTCAGTTTGGCATTTTTCATTCATTTTCCTCCTCCCCTAACCTTGATTTAGTATTTCTCTCTCACTCTCTTTCTCCCTCCTCTCCCCCCCCCCCCCACTCAGCATCTCCCACTCACTTAACCCCTCTCCTTTCTCCAGGGGCCTCCAAACTGGCCCTCGACCACCAACACCAGCAGCAGCAGCACTCAAAACAGCCGGTTAAGTACCATTTAACCAGGCAGGTGCCATTCCTGGACAGTTAAATGGTTTTAAAAATCGGCCGATTAATATCCAGGTCAAATTCCACTCTTAGCCTTAGCTGCCAGCTGACTATCAGTCTTGTGGAGGGGTATTTTTGAAAGAAACGTCTAAGTTTGGATTTGGACGTCTTTAAAAAAAAGTCCCGATCCGGAGGTGGGGAAAAACATATTTTCGAAAAAAGATGAACGTCCATCTTTCCTTTTGAAAATATTGTCAAAGTCGTCCAAATGCAAGGACGTCCTTAAATTTGTACGTCCCTGGATTTGGGCATCATTGACTTTTGGCGATTTTCAAAACCAAAGACATCCAAGTTAAAAACGTCCAAATGCAAGCCATTTGGACATGGGAGGAGCCAGTATTTGTAGTGCACTA